>NC_028454.1:8814377-8882160 GCF_000263155.2 Setaria italica | reverse complement strand
GCAGACAGGCGGAGCAAGACGTTTATTGATGGCTTGCATATTTTCTCGAAATGGCAAAAGCGAACAAGCCAGAGAATAGGTTCGTATGTGTCCATGCTTCCAATGCAATAACAGGAAGGAGTATTCAAAGGAAAGCTGGGGGACTATTCACAGCCACTTGTTTAAATACGGTTTCATGCCTAACTATTTGGTTTGGACCAAGCACGGTGAACTAGGGGTTGTAATGGAAGATGGCGAGGAGGAGGAGGAAGATGACACCATTCCGGACTGGGTTGCAGGCCAAGCTTTTGTAGGTACTACAATGGGCGAGGCTGATGAAGATGAGTTTGCAGAAAATGGCCCTACTGATGACCTTCGTCAGGTGATACGAGATGCATACAGAGATTGCAAAACTGAGAAGGAAGTAGCAAAGTTGCAGCGCATGATAGATGATCACCAAAAATTGTTGTACCCAGGTTGCCAGCAGGGCCATAAAAAACTAGGTACGACACTAGAATTTGTGCAATGGAAGACAAAAAATAGTGTGTCCGATAAGGCATTTCAGGGGATGTTGAACATTGTCAAGAAGATTCTCCCCGAGAATAATGAATTACCGTCCACAACATATGAAGCTAAACAGATTATTTGCCCTCTCGGATTGGATGTTCAGAAGATACACGCATGCCCTAATGATTGTATCCTCTATCGTGGTGATGAATACGAGAAATTGGATGCTTGTCCCGTCTGCGAAGCCCTGCGGTATAAGATCAGGCGAGATGATCCTGGTGATGTCGAGGGGCAGTCTCCCAAGAAGAGAGTTCCCGCGAAGGTGATGTGGTATTTCCCTATAATACCACGCTTGAAGCGCTTATTCAGGAACAAGGCGAATGCTAAGTTGATGCGATGGCACAAAGAAGACCGTAAGGAAGATGAGATGCTGAGACACCCCGCAGATGGGGCACAGTGGAGATCAATTGATAGAACATTCCCAGACTTTGAAAGTGAAGCAAGGAACATAAGGTTTGGTTTAAGCACTGATGGATTCAATCCATTCGGTGAGTTGAGTAGTGGCCATAGTACTTGGCCTGTGACCCTTTGTATGTTCAACCTTCCTCCTTGGCTGTGCATGAAGCGGAAGTTCATTATGATGCCGGCGCTTATCCAAGGCCCAAAACAACCCGGCAATGACATTGACTTGTACCTAAGGTCGTTGGTTGATGACCTTTTACAGCTCTGGAAGGAAGAAGGTGTACGTGTGTGGGATGAGGATAGACAAGAGATCTTTAATCTACGAGCATTGTTGTTCGTAACCATCAACGATTGGCCTGCATTGAGTAACCTTTCAGAACAGACAAATAAGGGATATCGGGCATGCACCCACTGTTTAGATGACACAGACAGCATGTACTTGAAGCACTGTAAGAAGGTCGTCTATATGGGTCATCGTCGATTTCTCCCTGCTCACCACCAGCTGAGAAAGAGCGGGATGCATTTCAAAGGGGCGCCAGACCATCGTAAAAAACCTGCACACCGTAATGGAAAGCGTGTGTTCGAGATGATGAAGGATGTAAATGTAGTCTTTGGAAAGGGACTTGGTAGCCAACCTGTTCCGAACGACGATAACGGACATGCACCCATGTGGAAGAAAAAGTCAATATTTTGGGAGCTACCTTATTGGGAAATCCTAGAGGTTCGCAACGCAATAGACGTGATGCACCTGACGAAGAATCTTTGCGTGAACGTGCTAGGCTTCATGGGTGTTTATGTAACCTCAAAAGATATATTGGAAGCACGACAGGACCTGAAAGCCATGGGGCAACAAGATGACCTAAATCCGGAAAAGAGAGATAATGGACAGCACTACTTACGTCCTGCCAGTTACACTCTCAGCAAGGAAGAGAAGGATAGCATGTTTGAATGCTTGAATAGTATGAAGGTCCCGTCTGGGTACTCCTCGAATATAAATGGAATAATAAATATGAAACAAAATAAGTTAACAAATCTCAAGGCTCATGACTGCCACATGTTGATGACCCAGTTGCTTCCGGTTGCATTGAGGGGTGTTCTACCAGAAAATGTCCGGTTGCCGCTCGTAAAGCTATGCGCGTTTCTCAATGCGATTTCGCAGAAGGCAATCGATCCATCCAAGCTATCAAAGCTACAGAACGATGTGGTGCAATGTCTTGTCAGTTTTGAGTTGTTATTTCCACCATCCTTCTTCAATATTATGACGCACTTACTGGTTCACCTAGTAAAAGAGATTGGTATTCTCGGACCTGTATACCTGCACAATATGTGGCCTTTCGAGAGGTTCATAGCAGTCCTAAAAAACTATGTTCTTAATCGTGCCCGTCCAGAAGGCAGCATCGCCAAGGGATATGGAACAGAGGAGGTGATCGAGTTTTGTGTTGATTTTATTGATTCAATTGACTCGATTGGGGTTCCAACTTCACGCCACGAGGGGAGGCTCCGAGGAATGGGCACCCTTGGAAGGAAATCAAGTTTGAGCAATGATACTGATTTGTTCGACAAGGCACACTACACTGTTCTACAACAGTCATCCTTTGTGTCTCCGTATATCGAGCAGCACAGACAGATAGTAGCTTCAAAAAACCCGACCAAATCCGATGCTTGGCTTACCCGTCATCACATGGAAACTTTTCCCTCCTGGTTGCGCCAACAACTTATGGATAACTCTGAGATTCACCCACAGCTTGCCTAGTTAGCCAGGGGACCTGCTAGCACAATCGTCAAATTCCAAGGCTATGAGATAAATGGTTACACATTTTACACGAGAGCCCAGGACCAGAAAAGCACAAACCAGAATAGTGGTGTCCGCATAGATGCCATGGACAGAAATAATAGCAAGGAGTCGTATTATGGTTTCATACAGGAGATATGGGAACTCGAATACGGACCGCTGTACATCCCTCTATTTCTTTGCAATTGGGTGAAGCTAACTACCGTCACCAAAGATCAGTATGGAATGACAATAGTAGATCTGAGCAAGACTGGATACAGTGATGACCCATTCGTACTTGCCAATGATGTGGATCAGGTGTTCTATGTGAAGGACATGTGCAGCAAACCCAAGAGGAATCCAGAAGAGACATGGGAGCCAAAGTGCCACATAGTTCTTCCAGGTAAAAGAAAAATCGTGGGAGTCGAGGATAAAACAGACCAATCAGATGATTATGATCAGTTTGATGGCATGCCTCCATTCGCTGTTGAAGTTGATCCAAGCATCCTGCTATCCAAAGAAGAGGCTCCGTACTTACGTCGCGATCATGATCAAGGAACTTTCGTGAAGAAGAAAT
The DNA here is from genome assembly GCF_000263155.2 of Setaria italica. Lineage (NCBI taxonomy): Eukaryota > Viridiplantae > Streptophyta > Magnoliopsida > Poales > Poaceae > Setaria > Setaria italica. Next base: position 8,878,864 of record NC_028454.1, on the reverse strand, counting down.
TTTACAACGTTGTATTGTAATGCGTTAAATGTACATGACCTTTGTGTATTAATCGATACAATTTGTAATTTTACCCTATGTATGATTTCATGTGTTCTTAAATTTGTTAGGTGAAGATTTTTTAGATAAACATGAACAATGTTAACCACATACAAACATGGATTTTTCTACGCATTGAAATTATTTAATTGAATAATTTCTTAATCACAGCAACGCAGTAAAATAAATATTTTAGAGGCTAAATGAACTGGTATAGAATTAATGATTAATTCATACTTATTGTCAATTTACTTGTTAATTAAATATATTTTTGCATGTACAAAATCTGTGAAGGTTTTGTTTTTCATCCTGAAATGTAGTGAAAAGATAAAATAAAATCCATTTCAAAAAACAGGCGGGAGAAGAAAACTAGGAAAAAAGACCTTTTGTCTCGGGTGCTAACAGCAACCGGGACAAAAGGCCCCCTTTTATCCCGGTTGCTTATCCCGGTTGCAAACGGCAACCGGGATAAAAGGGTACTTTTCGTCTCCCGCCCGGACGTACCCTTTTATCCCGGTTGCCAACTGCAACCGGGATAAAAGGCCCCCCCCCTTTTATCCCGGTTGGTGGTGGCACCCGGGATAAAAGGGTACGCTCCCAGCCCCACCTGGCGGGGGCACCCTTTTGTCCCGGGTACCATTACGAACCGGGATAAGGGGGGGGTTTAAAAGGCACTGTACTCCCTTCTACCCCCCGCCAGTTACACTTAGCAAAATTTTCGCCAAGTTCCACGCGTTCTGCTCCGCCGTCGCCGCCCGTCCGCCTCCCTCGCCGGCCGCCGCCGTCGTCATCCCCCATTGCGCCGTTTGTCGTCGTCCTGCCGCCGATCGCGCCCAGACATCGTCGTCCTCCATCCCCCCGGCCGGCCCGCCTCGATCCTCCTCGTCCGTCGACGCGCCCGGCCCCCACCTCGTCGCCTCCGGCCACCGGCTCCATCCTCGTCGCCGGCTCCATCCTCGTCACCGCCTCCATCCTCGTCACCGCCTCGTCGCCCCTCGTCGCCGTCCCGCCTACGCCGCCGCCGTCCCGCCTACGCCGCCGCCGTCGTCGTCGCCTCGGCCGCCGTCCTCGCCGCACCGGCCGCCGCCGTCCCGCCGCCCGGCCCCCTCGTCGCCCCGGCCACCGTCGACGACCGCGCGCGAGAGGTCCGCCGCCGCGCCGGCCGGCAGCATTGGGAGGGCTTTTTTTTTAAGTTAGAAAATTAAGTTATATTTTTATGATAGATTTTTAATTTTGATTGTTAAGTTAGAAAATTAAGTTATATTTTTAAGTTAGATTTTTTAGTTAGATTGTTAAGTTAGATTTTTAAGTTAGATTTTTAAGTTAGATTTTTTTTTAAGTTAGATTTTTTTTAAGTTATATTTTTGTATATGTGTCCCCTCCGCCGTCCCGCCGCCGTGATCGCCGCCGTCACAACCTAGTAGGCACCGCCCGTGGTTCCGGGGAACCGTCCCCGCCTCCGCCGTACCGCCGCCCTGACCGCCGCCGTCACAACCTAGGCACCGCCCGTGGTTCCAGGGAACCGTCCCCGCCTCCGCCGCCCTGATCGCCGCCGTCACAACCTAGGCACCGCATGTGGATATTCGTAGAAATTCGTAGAAATTCATAGAACGTAGAAATTCGTAGAAATTCGTAGAAATTCGTAGAAATATTCCGGACTTTGTAGGATTCATGTTATTTTATGATTTCATTATATACATGTATGATTCCGGACTTTGTAGGACTTTGTAGAAATTTGTAGTAAGACGATTTCTATGACTGTCATGTATGATTCCATGTATGTTTCCATCAATAGTTGAAATGGCAGACAATGAGACCGCAAGGTATATCATGGAGCAGATAATCGCTGGTGATGGTAGTGGCGAGAACGTTCCACTATCATACACGGATGAAGAGGGCACCCAGGCGGACATGTTCCTCAACATGTCCACCGATGGGAATGAAGAGCATTAGCCGCAGCAACAACTTGCCGTGGCGGAAGGTTCCGGCGAGGTATATATAACCATTCTTGTATTGTTTCACGCCACTGTTACTACTACGTACTAATTAACGAATCTTAAAATGTTAGCCCTCCGGATCGACACAAGGGCAGAAGACCCAAGGTTGTACAAAGGTGATGGAAGGGAGGCTTGTCATCACGGAAGTGACAGAAGAGGGCAGGCCGGTTGCTCCCGAGAAAGTAGCAAAGAAGTACGTGAGTCAGATCGGGGCAATCGTCCGGGACAACGTGCCTATCAGCATCAGAGAATGGAAGGGCAGAAGCACTAATCCGTACGCCCTTCCGGAGACAGAAAAGAATATGCTGTGGGAAGACGTGAAGAGACATTTCACATTCCCCGAAGGATATAGTGAGAAGGATGTCAAAGCGTGGACGCTTAAGAAGATGGCTACTCAATTCCAGACATTCAAGAAGATGCTGGATACCCACTACATCAAGAAGGGCCGAACTCTAGACTTCAACGCGTGGCCAAAGTTGAGGGACCACTGGGATGCATTTGTTGAATATAAGAGGAGTGAAGACGGTGTGAAAAAGATCACGACCAACACAGCAAATGCTAGTCAGAAGGGCTACCACCATCATTTGGGGCGAGGTGGGTATGGCTCAGCAATTCCCAAGTGGAGGAAGATGGAACAAGATCTGATCGAACGGGGAATCGTACCTGCAACTATTGAATGGCCCGAACGATCAAAAAATTGGTACTACGCTCATGGAGGCTCCCTAAGCCAAGAGGATGGGACGTTGATTTTTAATGACACAATACGTGAGAAGGCCGAACATCTCATGAAGAACATTGAAGATTCTAAGGCTGGGAGGTTGAAGGTGGACCGAGAAAATGATGAGCTCACATTGGCCCTCGGTAATCCAGAACACCCAGGACGTTGCCGAGGGTTCGGGGTGGTTCCGTGGAAGTTTGCTTTCCGAGGCGACAGCACCTCGTACAGAAGCCGGAAGCGAAGAAAGGAACAGATCGAGGAGAGCTGGCGGCAGATGCTAGAATCTAAAGTGCAGGCACAAGAACAAAGAATGATGGATGAAACCAATCGGCGGGTGGCCCACGCAGTTGCGGAGTTGGCCCAATCTGGAGCATTGCCGATTCCTAACACCGCCAGCCCTTCTCAACGCCTCTTGAGCAGTTGTGCTTCTACAGGGGTCCCCGATGCGCAGACGCCCAGGTTACCCGTGGAGGAGCAACGGTTCCCCGTGGATGCCATCACACAACGGACCTCATGTGAGCTGCATGCACCGGTCGGCAACCTCACTATTAAGGTATACTTATACATAATATTTATGCAATCTTGTCAATTGATCCAGGCCTCGAGATCGGAGTTCAACTTGTTTACTTCTGCTATATGTACAGGTAGCGTACGGGAGTGCGTTAGCAACCCTGGCGGGGCAGAGCAGTCATGGCATGGAAATTCCAACAGGCTACGCCAGCGTCTGCGTAGAGCAAATAGTTGATCCCTAGTATGAAGGTCTAGAGCTCGACTTCCCGGGAGGCGACGGGGAAAAGACATTGGCAGATGCGCTTCATGGGATTATTCTATGGCAAAAACGCTACATCATTATTCCCAGCACGGAGCCATCTCCTCAGACCTTAAGACCGCTCCCCGTAGATCCCCAGCAGCGACCTTCTCCTCATACCTCGAGACCGTCATCTCCTGCTCCAGGACCGTCCCTTCCATCTATATCAAGGTCTCCATCTCCACTACATCCTGGTGCTGGGAGCGACGACGACAATAACAACACCCCTCCCCGATCACCGTCGCCGGCACCAAGAGCGGCCCCCTTGAAGGAACCTGCACCACCACTAAAGAAGTCACGAGCACCGCCTCCCAAGCAAAGACAGAGAAAGAAGAAAACAAAGGAGCCTGAAGTGACTCGTAAGGAACGCTGGGAGGCAATGTCTCATGCGGAACAGTGGGCAGAAATCCAACGAGAGGCCAGTGAGTGGTTCAAGAAACAAGCCGAAGAAAAAAAAGTAAGGGAGATGGAGCCACCGCCAGTAAGTCGGCGAGATTTAAACTTTTTTATCAGGATAGAAGAAGGAGCCAAGAAAAGGATACCACTCTTGTCAAACTATGAACGGGCTCTAGTAAAGGCTGATGAAAAGGATAAAAGGAAAGGAAAGTCATCTTCCAGCGGTCCAGTCCCCGACCTCAGCCATTTATCAAAAAAAGATGCTCAACGGGTAAAAGCAATGCCCTTGGATCAACAAGCAAATGTATTGAAGTTCATGGAAGAAACAGGTCTGGGACTTGATGAATGCATAGGGCAAGTTGAGACGCCAACTGCACCGCCCCCTGAGCTGAGATGGCCTTATGAGCTAGGCAAACCTCTAGTAAAGCCTTCATTGGTACGGAAGCTATCAACAAAGATGTACGCATTCCATCAATGGTACATGATGGCATCCGCCGACTCGAGGGAGATGATCGGCATGAAGGTAAAACCGATAGATTTTCACGGTGAAGGGGAGAAAGTGCTGTGGCTAGACTTCAAGGATATATACGAAGTGTACCATCATGATGCCCTGGACGTCTCTCTGATCAGCGCTTAGGTTCTGTAAGTGTCCGTTTATCTCTACATGTAAATTTTGGCATGCGTCACCGTACTAACTTCATCTTCCATTTCATGTAGGATGCTAATTCAGACATGCCGCCGAGAGGCGTACCTACATGTAGGCTTCATGGATCCATCTGTAGTTAACCAACAACAGACACAATTAGCACCGGAAAAAACCTTTGCGGAAATATACAATTTCCTAGACAAACAAACATTCAAGGATTTCATACTACTTCCATACAACTTCAAGTAAGTGTGTGTATACCGTCTACTTTCGATGTCTTTTTCCTTATCTCTACATGTTAGTTAGCTCTAATATGCATGAACATTTTACGCACGCAGCTTCCACTGGATTCTTATTATAATTGAGCCTGAAAGAAGCCACGTCACTGTCTTCGATTCGTTAAGGAAAGATCCGGTGGACTACCAAGAAGTGCAAGACATGCTAGGCTTGTAATAATTCTGTACCTTTATCTATATGCAAAAGTTTATTTCCTAAATTTTATTCCTGTTACACTATATCATTCATTATTCTAATCTGCAGCGCATGGAAACAATTCATAAGGACACACAAAGGTCCATTCAAAGAAAAACTTACATGGAACACAGACTTCCCGGTACGTATGAAGTCTGCACATTTATTACATTGTATAATACGAATATTTCATAACTTATTTTTTTCCGCACTGAAGTGCTTAAGACAGGAACCCGGAAATAATCTATGTGGCTACTACATCTGTGAGCACATGCACAGTTTTATGGGACCCAAGGGACCGAAGATGACGCCGCACAACTTTAAAGTACGTAAAATAAAACTATTACTAGTTAATTATTTTCTAGCTCCTTATATGTATTTGTTCGTGTAACATTCAAAAATTTCCAAATTATAGATGTTAAATATTCAACAAGGACTCTTGAAGGAAGAAAGAGTAGCGGCAATATGTGAAAGTCTCATTGGATTCATAATGGACAAGGTGGTAAATCCAAAAGGAGAATTTTATTACGATGGACGACAATTAGACACTCCGATCAGCAACACCACGACGGGAAGATTGTAGACAGATACTTTGATTTATTTGTATATATAATACGCGCTAATTATGATCAATTTGTACTAAGCTAGTTGAATTGTGTATATGAATTGTGTATAAGGATTGTGTACATATATAGTAATTGTATAATTACAAATCCCATTCGTTTAAATACTAGTTGATTTCGTTCTAAAAAAATCTCAACTACTAAAGTTTAACAAATTAAAAGGGTCGCGGTACTACGTACGTGATGCATGCATGAAAAATTCAGGCGCCACGGCAGTGCCATGCAGGCGCCATTTAGTCCCGGTTGGAATCCAGCCGGGACTCCTGGTTGGAATCCAGCCGGGACTAAAGGGTAACCCTTTAGTCTCGGTTGGGAAATAAAGGAGGACCTTTACTCCCGGTTAAAAGACCCGGGACTAAAGACCCTCCCTTTTGTCCCGGTTGGTTTATCCCGGATGGATATCCGAGAGATATGCACCCTATCAACCGGGACTAAAGGCCAATTCTCTACCAGTGAGAAGAGGCGGAGAGATGTGTACTGCTAGCATAATGAAGACAACAACGTGATCAAGATTTGAGGAATGTGATGATGAAACATGATCGAGCCTAAGTGGTTTGTGGTATTTGTCATCCTCGATTGTGCAAGGAAAACGAGAGGAGGAAAGTAAGGAGGAATATCACCACCTAGGACTTAGAGCGCGGTTGTTTTTATTTTTCAAAATCATTTGAGCAAGTATGGGGAGTAGTTAACACGATTGTTTGTTTTGTATCTTTTTCTACACAGGCTTTCTACTCAACACAATAATACTAGGAAAAGTTGGCAAAAACTGCAACATAAGATCAGAATCAACTACTCTTGTTATTTTGTTACAAGTGAGCAATTTTAATTAGGCGTGCATATGCACATGTGGCATCGGAGTTCATTTGCAAAAAAAAACAAATATACACATATGGCTTGATACTCAATGTGTAGAGTAAGGCACCTAAGTATACTAAGTGATTTCAAGAGGATGAAAAACAAATCAAGAGGGACGAAGAAATATACTAAGCTAACATAGCATTTAAAAAAGTTATATTGTATCAAATCTAGCCGTGCTATCATCGCGGGCCAACTTGCTAGTTTATATTGGAATCGAATGGCGGTTGACTTAAAGTCTTCTGTTAAAGACGATACAAAATAAGAGGCAGCTTTTAGCAGCAAGTGCTCTCCAGTCTCCGGTTACTCTGCTACTGCAACATTTAGCTCCGCTTTTCTCATGGTATGTCGTTGGTCCGTGGTGACCGTGCACCGTTTCTGTAGAAGCACTGATTGAAGAGATCCTGTTTCCCCACGCTAGAGGACGGAGACCTTGACCCGCTCGGCCGCGGACGCCAACCACAGACGGTGATAGAAGCGCATGTCCTGATCAACAATGACACATCTACGCGCCCGTCCGCACTCCGCAGCCGCCGTCGCGCCCACCTAGCAACCACGCAGACGTGGAGTGGAGCAAGATGGCCCCTTCGCCACGCTAGAGGACGGAGACCTTGACCAAGTTAGTAGCTCCCCTTTTTTTATGAATCATGTTCATTCTCCTAGCAAAATAGTCATTAACATTCGATCAGTTGACGAATCATGTTGTTTTTGTTTGCCCGCTAGTCTAGGGCTGGCCTGTTACTGCAGAGGCATGTGCTTGTAACTTGTCAGTATAAATCTGACAAAGAATTTAACTCGTAGTTCTTTTTACATAAGATTCACTAGTAGAGAATTGACCTTTAGTCCCGATTGGTAGGGTGCAAATCTTCCGAAAATCCATCCGGGATAAAACAAAAAAAAGAAATTCCGAGCTCCCAGGAGGCCCCCCACACGCGCGTCGCAAGTCACGCGATTTTCCACGCGAAATATGCGCGTGCGCGCTGCATGGGATTCGAACCCACAACCTCCAGCCTCGCGCGTAGCTTCCTTGCCATCCCACCTACACACCACATCTAACTATATAGGGGATGTTATCGTTTTGTATTAACTTGTGGGGGACCCTTTTATCCCGGTTGGAAACACCAACCGGGATAAAAGACCCCCTTTTATCCCGGTTGGTATTACAAACCGGGATAAAAGGGTTCAGGATTTAGTCATGTTTCAGTCACCTCGTTGGGACCCTTTTATCCCGGTTTGAAACACCAACCGGGATAAATGACCCCCTTTTATCCCAGTTGGTATTACAAACCGGGATAAAAGGCTCTCGACCCTTTTTATCCTGGTTGGTAACATCCCCTATATAGTTAGATGGGTCTTTTATCCCGGTTGGTGTTTCAAACCGGGATAAAAAGCCTCTCATGATCTTTTTTTCCCACTAGCCTTTCCAACCGGGATAAAAGGTCCTGGTTGGTGAGCCCCCCACCAGTGACCGAGCTTTAGTCTCGGTTGGTGAACCTTTTGTCCCGGGCCAACTTTAAACCGGGACAAAAGGGGGCGCATCGAAAGCCAATTCTCTACTAGTGATCGGAAGTAATTAATCACTGATTCACGAGATAACACAAAGTAACTTACGTTTTTTAGTTAGGACATACCTTGCATCTGATTTGAGCTACATAAGAAATAACTAAGGGCATGTTTAGATCCCTAGAGTTGAAACTCATCCCATGAATCATATTCTAGCTATTAGATTCCATAAGAAATGGATTTAGTAGAATTTAATTCAATTGAATTTTCTTGTTTGGATGTACCGAGAAAGTTTTTTTTAAAATTAAATTTCGAATGTTGTTTGGATGCATTATCTATACTTTATTATTATTATTATTAAAGTGAGGAACACTTCTGCCCACTTTTTCTTGTTTGGTCCAACTTCTATCAACGAGAGGTGGCCCTGATGTTTAATAATAGGTAAGATTAACGCATTGATAGGTGGGTCTAGCTTTCTTTCCCCGTCTCCCCTTTCACCCGCCCATGCCCGACGTCCGCCTCTTCGTGACGTCGTAGCACTGCTGTTCGCCTCTCCCTGCCCGCCCCAGCCGGTCGTGCCAGAGCCGCCTGCCCGGTGCCCATGGCTAGGCCGTCGCATCCACGGCTGGGAGGCTCCTCGCCGCAGCCCTACAACCCTCGGCCGCTATTGGCACCCCGCGCCCCCAGGCCATCACTGGGGCCAGCCGTGCACCGCCTTCTCCAGAGAAAGAGGGGGTAGGCGAGATAGAGAGTTTGAGAGAGAGATAGGGAGAGAGAGAGAGATGAGATGAAGAGGATAAGGACCGGACGGACGATAGAGAGATGAGAAAGGATAAGGATAGGGCTGGGTGCGGTGTGGGACCCATGTGAAATTTTCCTATTCCTTAGATTAGTACCACCTCGCCATCTGAAGCAGCGCCACACCAACTTAAATGTTCATCCTCACGAGTCATCCTCACCGAGCTTGGTTGCGCGGGCTTGTAACCCAAGTGGAGGCATTAAAGTGGTGTGGATGTTTGGGTGCGGAGGGCTTGGGTCCATTGTATGCCCTTGCTGGCCCTGCCCGTTCCAAGTTGGTAGTGGCTGTTTGTCCAAGCGAAAGCTCAGGCTTCACTGGACCTGGAGTGGTAGGAACGGCGTGAGGCAGGGTTCACAGAGCAGCGATCACTACCCGCTTCCAATGGTGGAAGGATAACAGGCCGCTACATCACAAGCCCGACCTGGACCTCGAGGAGCCGACAGCGAGGATCAGAGAGGGAGAGGGTAGGCGTGGGACTAACCGGACGGCGGGAACGGGGCGAAGTGGGGCCTTCTTTGTGCAGAATTGCTGTAGAAGCATACCAATCTCAAGATAGAGAAAGAGATAACAAGTTCGATGGCAAGCGGTTTCCGCACGGTTGGGATATGGACACACTCACGTGACCCTTTATATATGAAAAGTCTAATACTACTAAAATAAAAAAGTTACACAACACGATAAAAAATATGGTGCGCTACACGACACGATAAAAAACATCGCGTGCTAAGCAACGTCGTTTCACCGTAGCAACGCACGGACACCTTGCTAGTTAGTAATATATGAAGTCTCCACCATCCAGCTAAATATCACTTTCTCTCTCTCATCCTTCTAAGCTGTTTCTCTCTCATCCGAACTCTCACCTCTCTCTCTTCCGAACTCTCCACCTCCTCATCCGAACTCTCTCATCTCCCTCTCATCCTTCCAACCAGGTGAACACTAATCTCTCTATCATCGAAACTCTCCTCTCTCTCTCTCATCCTTCCAACCAGCTGAACACTATTCATCCTCTCTCTCTCCTCTCTCTCTCATCCTTCCAACCAGTTGAACACTAGTCTCTCTCTACAATGCCGATATAGATGACTAAACATGGAATCTTTTTAGATGTTGAATAAACAATTTGATAGAATAATTCTATCCTTCTCATACACCACAATTTGAATATTTATCTCCAAAAAGCAGATAAGCTTCTCTCTCATCTCTCTCTACAATGCTGATATACATGTGCTTCTGTGTCATATATACACATACAATGAGATAAGAGAAGATATTTATGTAGCAGATTTAATACTAATTCATACATAGATATGATAAATCTTCTTGTGTCACAGTACAAGCACATTCATACTCTGCACCCACCAACCACTAAGCCTATTCATACAATGCAACAATTACCTGGGTGAAAACATTTCGCCCATTATTTTTTTTCTCGAATACGAGGACAGCCTGTACGCTAGTCACTATGGGAAACTCCATTAAACACACGATCATTTCGGTCACAACATCCAAGCACCTAAAATGAGTGGCGCATTCAGCCCTGGCTTGTTTCTAGGATGAGCATGGATCTGCACCTACCAATCACTGATAACCTTATCCGGCAATATGATTCTTTAGGGATGATTGTCTCTAACCCAAGATGAGGCCATTGTGGACACTGACAGGCAAGATTTTTTTTTCCTTCGATCCGCTGACCGGTTAACCTCCTATGTACCCAGCATCAGCTGTTCAGAATATGGAAGCAAGATCTGTCAGTGAACTATTTATGAATACGGGACAGTCTTGATCAAGGAATCAGTTTTTAGATTCTTCCCTGCCGTACTTGGAGACTATCTTCTGTGGCAGCCCCATCTTTCTAAATACTGTATCCCTGTCCTTTACACTCATTTTTCCCCACCCTCACCCCTGCGCATCGAATGGATACCCACCAGGTTCTCAATACCCTTTTATAAACATCAAAATGGCAGTAGCAGCATCGTGATTTTATCAATACAATAAGACTTGAAGATAATAGAGTTTGACATCAATTGACCATGACACATTAATAGAATCAAAGGTGGCTCAACGGTTCATATAATGTTCTTCTGGCGACATAATATACACATAGATCCACATGTCATATTCACTGCATAGGGGTAATAATACCAGCCACGAAACAGTGGACAGGGCCATTGCTGTCCCTAGTAAGAGGTTGGCCTCCAACCGGCTAGGTGACACCGTGACAGTGTTCTTCCATAAACCATATCAGAGTTGAGAACTCACCACCTACGCTGAACTGCTTAGCATGCAACTCCCTGCTGCGTTAGTAGCATGGGTGTATTGCAATCGGCAACTCCCTGTTGTTGGCCGTGTATAAGAATAAAAAACTGGCAAAAGAAGGGTTCTGGTCACGCCATGTCATCCTACTGCAATCATATGCATGGGTGTATTGCATGCCGTTGACTAACCATACTATATAGATGGTAAAAGACAAACACGGAAGCAGTTCAAGGTTTCAATCGATCAGCGGATGCCCATTCCAGACCATGTATATAACCGGCCAGAACCCGGAGATGGTTGGTGCTACGAGTACAAAACTGCAGGCTGGCAAGACATGTCCTAAGCTTTCTGGGTCTAGACTAGCTATTCTGCCTGGACCATTCTTCATTTGGGCTTCTGAGCGGCTGAAGCTACCTGCTGCTGCATATGTTGGCAACAAGCCAACAACTAGATAGTAGACACAGCCATGCATAACAAATGAATAAACAAACATCTGTCATATTTCACATAACCTTCATAATACGAGGGTGTAATACAGTACTTGCAATATAATTGATCCATATCAGACATAAAAAACATACCCTGGCATTGAAAGTCTGAGCAAAACTTTCTGGGATACATAATGCCAACACACTTTGCTGATGATTTATTGTAGCCCAAGGTGTGGCCATTGTGATCAGGACACTGGTAGAAGAGATTCTTTTGACACATAATACGTGCCCAGCAATCCTCTGTTCAGGTTATAGAAGTAAGATCTGACAGCAAACTATTTATGAACATGGAATAGTCTAGATCGTGGATCCAGTTTTAGATTCTTCCCTGTCATATTTACAGACTGATCTTCTGTGACAGCCCCATCTTTCTTCATATGTATAGCTTTCACCAGTATCTTGGTCCTTGGTTCAGGGATCAACCCTCTTGACTTCATTGTTGAGCCTCATCAAGCTTTCCTTGGGAATGAAGACCATGAACCATAATAGTAAATGATCGTTGATCTGGGCCTGATCCACTCCTCTCCATCTCATCCCATATTTGGGGCACCCCTTCTCATATTTCCAATCGACATAAAGGTTCAATATTAAGTTATATGTATCAGAATCCAATTTGCAACCGGTTTGCTCCATCCTCTGCATCAAAGCAATGACATCGTTCTGAACTTGTTGCAAGCACAAGCACCCTGTCTGAACTCTGAAGCTCAGCTACTGCCTGGAAGTAGCCGACAGGCGACAGCAAGTGCACCGCCCGTCGACGGAATGTGGTGGACCACGCCGCTGGCGAGTTCACGTCGGACAACATCCGCTCCGCCAACACACTGTCCTTCCACCGCGCCGCATCCGGCCATGGCGAGGCCGTCTTCTTCTTCCAGGTCAGCATCATGTCTTTCTTCAGTTAGTTCGGACTTCAGGGTTCCTTGTCAGATAAAACACCGACCGCGTCTTAGGGCTCCGACAGACGGAACGAAGAAGAGGTACCCCAAGGGACGGCCGGCGTCTGGCGGCGCTCCGGCGAGCCGCGGCGGAGGATGGGATCGCAATCCGGAATTTCAAAAGACACCCCCATCATATTTTCAATTAACCCCTCATTTGGATCGCGATTAATGATCGCGAACCGAATATTTACGGAATACCCCCTATTATTTGTAAATAGCCCCCTAATTTGGATTGCGATTATTGATCGCGATCCGACTATTATCCGAAATGCCCCTGGTTCAGGTCGTCTCCTCCCCACGCGTCCAGCGTCGTCGTCCTGCCCGCGTCGCCATTCAGAGCCGCAAAGCCCCATCCAGCCCACTCAACATCTTCTGAAGACCTAGCGCAGCTAAGCTCTCTACCCATCTGCACCTGCAGCTGACGGGACCCCAGATGCGCATGCCATTCACCGCGCGACTGAGCTCGTACCGACGAGGCATGGGCGAGCTCCGAAGGTCGCGCGGTGGCGACTCCAAGACGTAATTGTGCCCCTCAGCCTCCGACAGAGCAGGTACGGATGCCGCCGGTCGCCACCGCAGCCACCAAGCGGCAAGCGCCGCCTAGAGGCGAGTGGCGCAGAATGGCAGAGTGCTCTGCTCCGGCTGATATGTCAGCAAGTTAGGGAAAGACTTAACAAGTCTACAAAATGCATAAACATAACTGATCACAATGGTCGTTTGGACCATGGAGAAATCTACAGTGAACATCACAATAAGTTGAGTCACCTAGAGCAACATAATCAATGAATGAGCTTTTTATTCCAATTGTGCTATCTGAAATTTGCAGAGCATTGATTGTATTATGAATCATACATATTACTGAATTCTCTACAAAAAATGTGTCATACAGACGACAAGTAAAACCTCTTGATCTAATCTATTTTGAAACATTTTCTAAACTTATTTTATACTTCCATATATCTGATGCAAACAAATGCAAGGACGAATTATAAAGCTGAAGCTTCATACATCTTCAGTTATTTCAGGTAAACTGATCACCTGCAGACATCTTGCCCATTTTCAGTCCTATGTATTCACTGTTGTGGGAAATCACTGTGAGTTGTTGCTACTACTCCATGCTCCACCAAAAGAGATCTGGCAAACTTGAGATACGAATCTCTAATAGCGTGCATCTCAATGGCTGCATCCTGAATCGGGATCCGCTCCCTAGGTTGTTTCTTCGAGCATGATATTCCAAGAGAAACAACAGAAACCAAGCAATTCTTAATTCCACTTCTTATAGTGCTGTTATAGGCATCTGTGTGCATCCATATTGTCGGATCAACTATATCCCATATTCTCTCTGGAAGAGCATTCTCTGAAAACTTGTGCAAATCCAAAGAATCATTGAATATCTCATCCGTTGGGCTCCTTCCAGTAAACATCTCAAGCAGCAATATGCCGAGGCTATAAACGTCACCTTGAGTTGAGACAGAAGAACCTTCACCATACTCTTATTGGAAAAAAAAAAGCCAAAGGTCAGCAGCTCATGTATACATAAGAACTAAGAACATTTTTCAAATACCAAAACCATCTCTTTCATTACCTGGTGCAACATAACCAATGGTGCCTCTTATTCCAGTTGTGCTATTCGAATTTTGCTGGGTTTTACTAGCACTTTCTGGAAGGATTCTTGATATGCCAAAACCTCCAACTCGGGCACTCACTCATGTCTTCCGCAAGAAAGATGTTGCTTGGCTTGAGATCGCAATGAATGATTGATGGCTGACAGTGATTATCAAGATAGTCCAAAGCATCCATGATATCGACAGCAATGTGTAGCCTTTGTTCAAGGCTCAGAGTATCTGTCGGGGTAAGTGTGTCAGACTCTGCGTGAAGCCAACCATTTAGGCTACCTTTTGGCATGAGCTCAAAAACTAGTGCCTTGAACTCTTGACCCCGGTGATTGATGCTTGAGCAACAAGTGATGATCTTTACGAGACAACGGTGATGCACCCTTCTGAGTGCCTCGCATTCAGCGACAAAACTTCTAAAAGTCCCAGATTGTTCTATGTTAAACACCTTTACAGCTACAGTAGTACCCTGGTCATGTAAAGTACATTTATAAACCATGCCATAGCTTCCTTGTCCAAGTAAATTGTCCTCTGAAAATCCATTGGTCCCATTTGACAAAGCATGATAAGAAACTCTTTCATACCGTTCCTCAGTTGTGGATATGAGTTGACTTTCATGCCTTTTCCTAAGCTTCTTACAGATCAACACAATTACAGCAAGTACTGAAACTGAGAATACAACTGCACTGATTGATGTTAGGGTGATCACAAGGGTTTTCGACAAATTTCCTTTTTTTTCTTTTTTGCACTGGACATGGAGAATGGAGCTAAATGAAGTTGACGTATTCCACCACAAAGCTGATCATTTCCATAAACCGACATGTAAGATGCATTTGCAAAAAAAAAGCCCTATTGGCACTTCACCTTGCAGATCATTGAAGGATACATCCAATTTGCACATGGATGTCAAATTCTGTAAACCTGAGGGTATCTGCCACACCTTAAAATTTTTGAACTTTCAGATTAAAAATAATAATTAAACAATGTTTTTCTCATAATTTTAAAATTTTTCCAACATTTATTTTCTTGACAGGAAATTTAGTATAGGGAAATAATTGAGTGTTTTTCTGAATTAAATATAATGGTTCTCCGTATGTGTTGCATTCATACCGATGCATCTTGGTATTTCATAAGTGCAAATATTTTGGAATGCGTTTAGATGCCGATTAGGTTCTTATGAGAATTTCCAGATTTTTTGAGATTTATTCTCATTTTTTCTATAGCTAAATCCAATTTTTGGAAGGTTCTAGAATCCTTTTCATGAGCTCCAAGTATTTTATTTGGACTCCTCATGTCCCAAACTATCTCTAGGATTTTTCCTGGAATTTTGGATTTTTAGGGTTTTTTTCGTTATTTAAATTAATTATCTAGAATTTTTCTAGATTTTTCTTTCATGAGAAATCATTTCTAAAAAAGCAAAATCCTAATCGATCGGGCCAAGTCTTTGTAGCCCGACCCTCTCCAGCCAACCTGCACCGACTCGGCCCAGCTGATGGCTCGGCTAGGCTCGCTAGGCCCATCGGCCACTAGCGGGTCAAGGCCAAGCGTAGCTGCACTTGGGCGTCGCCACCGCCGAACCTCGGCGTGCGTGCCAAGGCAGGCGCGGACCCACACACCTATAAAAGTCGAGACAGTGCCCCTGCTACTGCCCTGCCTCACACCGCCGCTCTTCCCTACTTGCACGAGCGCCGCCATCCCCCACATCCGCCGGAGCTAGGAGCTGCTGCTAGCCTTCTCTGGCCGATTCACTATGCCCGTCGACTATCGAAGAAAGCTAGAGCCTTAGGGAGCTCCGTGACATCGAGGAGCAGCTCTGCCACCATTCTTCGTCGCCGCTCCACCGCCGGAGTACCATCACTCGCGAAGACCTGAGCCAGTTGCCGTGTTCTTCCACCGCCAGCCAAATTCTAGCCGGAATCCGTCCACCTCGCCGCCGGTAAGCATCTCCATAAAGTCCCCTCGATCTCCTCTTCCAATCCCCATCCTCGTTGCCGACCCTAATCGCCGGAGCACCAAGGTGAGAGATATGGGTACCTCAGGATACTGGTCATACCTGACAAGTAGGGCCCACTCGACCAAGGCGTACGGGCTGAGGACATGAAGTTACTTGGAGTGCACGTCAAAGCAACAAGACAATTCAAACATGCCGAATATCATGGAACGCGTATTATAGTCCTACTCAGATTACTTTCCATGTAACTATCGAGTAGATTAGATTCAAACTGACTTGTAACTCTTGATCGTCAGCCTATATAAAGCGGCCAAGGGCACCCCCAAGGGTATCCCAACAATCATATCAATCTCAAGCAATACAAACCAGCATACAGGACGTAGGGTATTACTCTTCGGAGGTTCCAACCTATCTAAAACCTTCGTGTCCCTTCGTGTTTTCACGATCACCTTAGAGTTCTTGGTTTCGCAATCGCCCTCACCTACAAATCAACAACTTGGGTAACCCCCTGGTGGACTATCGGGCTTATAAATCCAATAGTTGGCGCGCCAGGTAGGGATGATTGTGAGATCCTCCCTAGCGAGCTTGATTGCATCCCGCCCCGGCATTACTTTCCCTGAGAGCATGAAGGACTTTCTCACCAACCCGATCCAGCTTCGCTTCAGGAGCATGTCAGTGGACTTCGACTTGGTGCCCGCCGCCAGCTCGGCATCTGTCAGATTTACTCTGGTGGAGCAAGTTCTCTATCCAAGGATCATCACACCGCTTACCCAGTAGGTCAGCAATCTCTCTATCCGAGAGGGTTCCTCACATCCTTGCTGCACCCTACCCACCCACGCCGCACCAAACCCGCAGCGCCCATATATCGACGGAACGACCTCGCCAGTGAGAGAGAGGGGAACAAAGTGACAGATGGAGGCGGCGGGCGGCGTGCAGTTCGGCTCCTCGAAGCTCCAGATCGTCACGCAGGTGGAGATGGCGGAGGCTCGGGTTCCACTCGCCTACCATGACCAGTGCGTGCACCTCCCAGTTCTACCTCCGCTGGAAGTGCGAGCCCGAGCGCCACGCCTGCGAGAAGTGCCAGTACAAGCTCATCATGGAGCGGATGCTCCAGATGCAGAAGATCCGCGAGGAATAGGAGGCCAAGGTCAAGGGCGGCGCCCTTATTGGCCTCATCCCGGCCACAACCAAGCTCGCCTGATCCAGCCCCGGTACGATCTGGTTGATTTAGCACGACACGTCGACCTCAACTTGTTGCATGCACACACGTCAGATCTGCCACGGAAAAAAAAGAGAACAATTCTCCCTTCCCTTTATTATTTAATCTATTCCATCCAGTAGATCTCCTACGTTGCTCGGTGCTTACTAACAATTTTTTTTCTTACTAGCAGAAATACCCGTACGTTACTACAGGTCTTTACTTACTCTCACATTATTATTCGCTTGTTTCTAATATGTTAGCTTCACTTCACCATATGTTGGTGCGGTGTCCGAGTACAGTAGTAGAAGATATTTGTGGGTGGTTTGATGCCATCTGTTTATTACGTGGGACCCACACATGGAAACAAAAAAAATCACCGCTCAACCACCGCTCTATAAATTCATTCAATTTTCCCCGTACTCATTATCATCTAACCAGTCGATGCCTCTTCGTCCATCGGTGCCACCCACATCTTGCCCCATCTTCACCGTCGTCTAAGCGCTGCGCATCTTGCCATCCTCGTCGTCGCCCAGGCAAACGCTCGTCCTTCCCGTGCCTAGCCTCATTCCCGCTTTGAGCGCTAGGCCACAGTGCCTCTGGCCACCATGAGCAGGAGTGCGTTTTCCTCTTCTTCTCATTTCCATCCACCTCCCTTCTATAATCCACTCCAAATCGTTCCAATCAAGTGCAAAATCGAGCCCCCAATTGCTAGGTGTGGAGGCTTTAGTTCCGGATCTGAAGGGGATGGACGTCATTGAGAGGGGGGTGTGAGGTCTCGACCTCCGCCCCTGTTTGCGTTGCCTGCCGACTGCCGCTGCGCCCCCCTCGCTGGCGCCATGCCTTCACTAGCATATGGCTCTACTTGGTTGACTACAAAGAGGCACTCGGCTCCTTGTTTCCTTCCCCCTTCCTCCTCTCTCCTTCACCTCTTAGGTCCAGGTGGTGGGTAGGGCATGCAGCCCGAGTGAGTAGCTGCTCGCCCTAGCGCGCGGTAGGCAGTAGATCAACATCGCTCTAGCTAGTCGTTTCGTATGGGTGTGGAGGTGTGATCAAAGCCCAAAAGCTAGTGTAAAACCATATAAAAGCAATGGATGGCTGGCGATTGACGACAGACTAGAGGGCAGCTGACCACCATTATCTGCTAAGCAACGAAAGTGAAGACAAGAGGAGAATATGACGATCATGGCATGGGCGACCAGAAGCTACCGTCATCCATCATCATGAACTCGTTTAGCGTGTCCCATATGTCCTGCTCCTTCGGCACCGGCCTCGTGTCGTGCTGCCCAGTCGGTGCCGCTACCACAAGAGCCACGTCCACTGATGAGGATGCGTTCGACCCGCAGGTCTCGTGCAGGCTCTCGAGCAGCGGCTGCGGCAGGTGGTGGTGGTGTTGGTATGTCGAGGTCAGCACCTAGGAAGGTGCAGGTGCGAGAGCCGCATCGTCGGGGAAGTTGAGCTTGGCACAGCAGCCTCGGAACTCGACGGTGGCGACGTTGTAGGCACGCGCGGCGTCCTCAGTGGTGTCGAAGGTGCTGAGCCACTTGCACACAGCGAGGTGTGGGTTGCAGATCTCCGCCACCCACCTGCCCCACGGCACCCTCCACACGCCAATGGACTCACTCTCCCACTCCGCCGCTACCACAGCTTGCCCGGTGACGGTGGCATGGCACGCAGACGCAGACTACTCCCCTTCGTCATTGCTGTCGCTGCTCGACCTGGTCCCTGCCGCAGCGAGGAGCTTGCAGTCGCAGCCGGCACACCCGTCCGCACCGCATGTGGCATAGGTGCACGCTGTGGGAGCTTCGATGGCCAATTGCAGTAAAGTTTGGGGATCTTTTTGCACAATCTTCAAGACATTCCAAAGACTGCGGGTTGATTACAAAAAAGTTGAGAGACTTTTTTGCAAAACAACCATGATGGTATTAGGTATAGAGTTCCTTAATATGTGAGGGCTTCCTTACAAGCTTCGGAAAGATTTACATGCACCCTTGGTTTGGCAGCACAACCTAGGCATGTTGTACTGTGAGCGTGGCGGCCAGCCGGCCACGACCCGATGGCCGCATCGACTCGGCAGTAGCATACCACAAACGTGCCGCTAACAACTCCAACAACTCGGCCTCGACATGAATTAGTTGGGCATGCCCAACTAGTTTGCTTCACCAACAACTATCCGACGACCACGCTCAGGGGCTTCTAAGCCTAAACGCGAAGATGACACGCGGGTTTTTTGACTTGACCACAAATAAGGATAAGTCTTATTTATAATTAAATATTTTACGACTTCCGTATACCTACATAAACCTCGGCTCCTCCATGTTCCTGTGACTTTTGTCGACCACCTCAGCTCTCCTATGTCCTCGTGACTTTCGCCGACCACCTTGGTCGCACCGTGCCTACTTATACAGCTTGGTCCACCCACTACACGGGCGGCCGGGGGCTACACCCCATGGGTGCCCAGCTCATGCTGGTGCTTTTTTGCATAGCTCCAGTTGCTTTGCGGCTTATCCGTCCCTGTTAACGGTTGCTAAAGTACTCGGGTAGCACACGCCTTAATCCGTGAAACCTTGACTCATCCTGCGCGTCTCCTATATGCGAGCATCAGGTCAGCCCCAGCGCTATAGCCTGAGATAAACTATCCTCTCCATGAGCAGTGGTTAGTAGGGCTAGGTGCTTGAACGTAATAAGCTAACTACCTGGGGAATTTACTTGGCCTACAAGAGCAGGATTAGCAAGAGTTTACTTCTACAGCGTATTAAACTTCCGAGTTGTTCAATGATTAAATAATCTACATTATGCTACATAATGATTGTATTGTCCTTTTACAGCTCAAAAAACTACTCGGTGTGCCTCCCGTCACCCGGCCGAGCTCTCTAGCTCAGGACAGGAAGCGACTTGGCATGCTTTTGTGGCTCGTCCGGCTCCTAGGCTCGGGGCCTGGGCACCGCAGACGACTCGGCGTGCCTCCCATTGCCCGACTGACCTCTCTAGCTCGGGGCGGGAGGCGGCTTGGCGTGCTTCTGTGGCTCGGCCGGCTCCAAGGCTCGGGGGCTGGGCACCGCAGATGACTTGGCGTGCCTCCCGTCACCCGGTCGACCTTGCTAGCTCAGGGCAAGAGGCAACTTGGCATGCTTTTGCAACTCGTCCTGCTCCCAGGCTCGGCGGCTAGGTACCGTAGATGACTCCACGTGTCGCCCGTCGCCCAGCCAACCTCTCTGCCTCGGCTTAGGGCGGGAGGCAACTCGACGTGCTTCCACCAGTCCTTGCGCTCATGCTCGGGGGCTGGACGCCTAACTCTGGTCA
The DNA here is from genome assembly GCF_000263155.2 of Setaria italica. NCBI lineage: Eukaryota > Viridiplantae > Streptophyta > Magnoliopsida > Poales > Poaceae > Setaria > Setaria italica. The sequence continues at coordinate 8,858,262 of NC_028454.1, read as the reverse complement.
GCGTGCGTTCATGGCTTTGCCGGTCCTCGTCCTCGGGGGCTTGCTGTGGCGGAACCGCCCAAATTAACCTGACTAAAATGCATTGAAGTCGCCTGACACACGATCATGCACTTTAAGCAAGTCAACCTGGTCGACCGTCGGATTTCATCCGATGAACCACCTAAATAGGATCGAGAAGTATCGCTCACACGAAGGTGAGTAGCACAGAGATTACAACATTCCATCACATTACTTAGTTTCACAAATTATTACATCAGAGTTTCTGAAAATTCAAACAAGTTGCAAGGTTCGAAAAGTCAGATAAAAAAAGCGGAAGCTAAACGTCGATACATGACATCACGACGGAGCCAATCATGACATCAAAAATCCCTTCCCTCGCCGTCCGAGGAGGGATCCCACTCGACTGTCCAGCCCGGAGGGAGCTGGGTAGGCCAAGTGGTGCCCGCAACCAAACTATTGACATCACCGGAAAAGATTAAGCCACAACAAGGCTGAGCAACTAATACTCAACAAGACTGACCCGTCGAGTGAAAAGCTTTACCAAGACCTAGACATGCAAGGCTTCCTGGCTCTGCGATTTCTTTGCCACAAGCGTCTACAATCGGTCCTTACTTTCAATATTTTAGCTCAAGTTCTACGTTCTTTAACCATTCTAGATTAGCCACTTATGCTAAACAAGCATGATTTCCAAGCAGTTAAATAACAAGCATCAACTTAATCTCATAATCATGTTTCATTGTTACTTAGTGCAGAATAGCGATCAAGTAGTCCCAAACTGTGAGAGGCAGCCGAATCGATTTGAATTTATTAACCATGCATGGCGAACCTAATCTCACGACATCTGCGCACCACGAAGGGTCGCTTCATTTGTCAGCCGTCCCCATCAATCCCTTAGGCACGTGTCAGGGCCAATTGCCATTGGCATGCAATGCTCCATAATCCCGGCCTCTGCCGTACTATAACCGCACTTGCACCCACATGATGCACCATGGGAACGGTGTTCCAAGGACAGCCGGGGGAGTATGCCACGCCCCAGTTCAATCAGGTACTAGGCTTCCCCATCCCATACTAGGTATGAGATTAGTACTTTCAAACACTTGATCACGAACGCCGACACGTTTCGACCTTAGATAAATTTCCTTTAGACAGACGGGGAAAATCACCAAGTATCGAACATAAGCCCGACCCTGTCCATCGTCCTTATAGTTGCAACATAAGTAAACATTCAACTCTTATAACTCGCGAGTGATAGGAAATCACTCGACTTTTACCGGAACCTATTAAGCATTGCAACTACTCGACTTTAGCAACTAGTACATGCATCTAAGGTTTCATTACAACTCCTATAAACGTAAATGCGCAATCAAAGTGTTCAATAATATTGCAAGTATTCAAATATAGGAATTTATGCTCCGGGGCTTGCCTTCAGGAAAAGTTAGCGGGTCCTTAGGATCTTGCTCCGGTTTGGGCTCGCCTTCCAAGTGGTGAAGCTCCGCAGCGGGGTCTTTCTCTGGTGCCGGGTGGAGCTCGTAGGTTCCGTCGGCGAGATTTGCTTCTATACGACATGCACATGCAAAAATTTAGTTGGACTCGCGCGTTTATTCAACGACACAAGGCATGGCTTAAGACAAGAGTCACAACAGCCACAAACACTTTGGAGAGGTTTACTTTCTTTTAACTTCAAACGAAAGTGGTCGTTTTAAACTTGAGTTCGCGTTGAATGGCGATTGTGTACATATATAGCTTTCTTGCATTTAGAGTTGCATAAAGAGTGTGAAAGGTCGTGTTGGGTGGTTTGGGTGCATTGGAATAATTACTTACTTCTGAATGTTTTGATGTACCTCTTTCAGTGTCCACTTATTTATCGTATTAGAATTTGCGCTCTCCTTTTATTCCTTTAGGTTGATTAATTAACCAAAATGACTTCATATCCAAATAGTAGTTAAAGGCATTGATAAAATTACAGCACCTCACTTAAGCCATCACTAGGTTACTGTAAAAGTTTGGGGGCCAAAGGATGACTTAAAAAGAAGTTACATGCATTTTATTATTAAAGGTAAACTGAGCTTAACTTTTTCCATCTTCAAAGTTACTGTGCAACAGAGGGTGAAACTTAAGCAGTGTGTTAAGGGTATGTTACAGGAGCTTTGGTGAATTTTTCATAATTTTTGGAGAAGGTTACTATTTACTCCTTTTCTTTTCTTAATTAAACATGCTTAGCAAGGAAGGTGTTTTTCTTTCTGATTTGCACAACAATTTATATTTTTCCAGCAAACTTCACAGCAAAACAAAATTAACCCAACTAGTTTCACATTTTTCTGAGCTCTAGATCAAAACTTATGCAAAAAGGAAGATTTATATTTAGATTCCCAATTTAAAGTCGAAACAGTGACTTAAAATGCTAGACCAGAGCCCGAACCATTTTTCTGAGCTTCTACACATAGAAACAAGCATCACAGAGTTGGTTCCACATTTTTCCCACTTTTCTATTTATTAGGATTTAAAAGGCCTACAACATGATTAAAAGCATAGGATATTATTTACAACATTAACATGAGCAAACTTATTTTTCTTAGGAACTAGACAGAGCAAGGATCCTAGCAAAAGTGGTTTGGCATTTTTATGATTTTTCTACGATTTACTGGGCATTTACAAAGTTCAACCATATTTCTGCCTATTATTTAAAAGAAAAGCCGTGGCAAACTTGCAAGCAAGCCCCTGGGTTTAAGGTTTAACTACACAGGGGTCCTTGAGTTTTGCGCTCAAGCCCCTGGAAAGAATGGGGACGATGCAATGTGGTCCCCGGGGCGCGCGCGGCGGCGGTGAGGAAATCCCCGGCGGTTCGCCGGCGAGGATGGGGCAACAAGTGGCCGGAGAGGTGCGGGGGCTCACCTGAGCTCGGTTTGGCGGGGTTGGGGCGACGGAGATGGCCGACGGGGATCGGAACGCGGCGGCGGCAACAGAGCTTGGCTGGCGGCGGTGCAGGCGACGTTCCGGCGCATCGGCGGCGTCGGGGAGGCCACGAGCTGCTCGGAGACGTGCGCGGTGGGTTGGCAAAGCAAGCGGTGAAGTCGCCGGAGTGCGGGGTGGCGCGGAGGGGTGAGCTCCACGGAAGATTAGTGGCGGCGCAGAGGAGGAAGCGGTGGCGCGATTGTGGGTGGTGGCAAAGGGTGGCGTTGCCGGTGAGAGGGACCTTTTTATAGGGCAGCGGTGGAGCGGAGGGTCGAGGCGGGGCTCTGGTGGAGGAAGGATAAGGCCAGGTGCGGCGGGTGCGCGGGCGAGGCGGCCATTGGCCAGCGGCGCCATTGGGCAGAGGAGTCGGAGCTCCGAGTGGTCTCCGGCGGGGATTGGCCTTGGGCGATGCGTGTCTGAGGCTTCCGGTCTGTCGGGCGGGCGAAGCGGAGGGCTACCATTGGGGTTGGGCGAGCGGGCGGAGGCGCGGGATGTCATCGGCGTGGCGGCTTCTCCCGCGGACGGGCGGAGCACGGTTGGCGGAGCAGAGCCGTGGCAGGGGGAAAAGGACACCCGCGCGGCCGGCGGTTCGCTAGCCCGGCATTCGCACCGTCCTGTCGCAAGCGCGGGTTGGGCGCCGTGGCCCTTGCCCTATCGTTGTCTTGCCGGTGATAGGGCGCCGGCGAACTGCCGGTGGCCGGCGGCCACGCGACGCGTGGCGCGCGGGCGAACGTGCTCTGGCGCGCGGGCGTCGAGGCCCCCTTCGGGCAGCAAGCCCGACCGGCTTTGGGAGATCCTAACTTAAGATTTTGCAACACATCTTCCAAAACTCCTTTAAACAAACTTGTTCAACTCTGGACGTAGTTCAAACTTGGTTTAAGGTGCTGGTTTAGATTGTGAAAGGATTTGAAGATATCTCGTGCCAAAGTTTGCTAAAAATCTGGAAATCCAGACTTAGCCAATTTTGGCCGGAGAGGTGGAATTTCAGGAACTTAGCTATGTTTGAGTCGAATTTAGGGCAGCTTCCAAGTTGAATTAGACTGAAGTGTTATTGAAGGAGTTGCTCTCCAAACTGAGGACTTAAACTTTTATTCAGGTTATTTCTTGAGTTTAGTTCAAAAATTTGGAGGAACGCCCTCGCCAAGAGGTGCACTCTGAGCAGTTTTTCAGACTTAGCGTTGTGGGGCTCAGGGGATGAGTTGACTGTTTTACCTCACTTTGACCAAGATTGTGAACAGGTTCTGGCCCGATTTGGACCTGGGTTAGTGTAACAAAGTTGGAACACACTTGAGGGACTACAACTTTTATTAAGAGCCTGACTTGAGTTTAGATACAAAATCGTGAGATAAATGCTTGCAAAGTTGGAGGGAAAATTTGAAAACCAGGACTTAGGAGGTTTATAGGGTTCTTTAGTACTCCGGTTTTGATTGCTGTTTTTGACTTCCTCCCACTCCGAATTAGTCAAAGTTCCTTTAACAAAAGTTGTTTGAAATTGAAAGTTTTACAACTCTTATTTGGGCAAAATTTTAAGTTTGCATATAAAATTCCAAGTTTTATTTCAAACTCCAAAAAGAGCTTCTTAGGGTTAAAATGGTCATTTTACTTCTTTAACTTAGTGATTAGCCACTGGTTTATATTTAAAAGCACTTAATTTAGGTAGAGTTGTTACAGCCTACCCCCCTTAAAGGAATCTCGCCCCGAGATTCAAGTGCAGAAAGGAACTAGTGTGGCCGGTGCAACGTACCTTCCTGGTCGAAAAGAAAACCGCGGAAGTTAGTGTTGAGATACTCTTCCGTCTCCCAGGTCGCTTCATCTTCCGTATGGTTACTCCACCAAATTTTGTACATTTTTACCATTTGCCTACGAGTATGTCTTTCCTTCCGGTCAAGGATCTTAACAGGATACTCCTTGTATGTTAAATCGGGTTCAATCTCCAATTCTTCCGAGGCGATGATTTCAGTTGGAACCCGAATGCACTTCTTGAGTTGTGAGACATGGAAAACATCGTGTATCGCTGCAATCTTCTCTGGAAGTTTAACTCGATACGCTACGGGTCCACAAACTTCTACAATCTCATAGGGACCAATATAGCGCGGAGCCAACTTTCCTTTTACTCCAAAACGTTGTACGCCTTTGGTCGGTGAAACCCGCAGGTATACAAAATCCCCAACCTCAAATTGGATAGGTCTTCTTCTTTGATCGGAATAGCTCTTTTGTCGAGACTGGGCGGCCTTGAGATTTTCACGAATAACTCTTACTTTTTCTTCGGCCTCCATGACCAGGTCAGGTCCATACACTGTTGCGACCAGCTTAGCGGGGTTCGGCATCTACGTCCATACAAGGCTTCAAAAGGCGCCATTTTCAGGCTAGCTTGGTAACTATTGTTGTATGAGAATTCCGCTAATGGCAAACACTTATCCCAGTTCTTGTCATAATGAATGGCACAGGCGCGTAGCATATCTTCCAAAATCTGGTTAACCCTTTCAGTTTGTCCATCGGTTTAAGGATGATATGTGGAACTACGAATAAATTTAGTGTCAAGTGAAAACTGCAACTGCTCCCAAAAGCGTGCTACAAACTGACTACCTCGATCAGAGATGATCGTCTTAGGTACACCATGCAAGGAAACAATCCGGTCAAGGTACAGTTCTGCATATTTCTGTATGGCGCGGGTGGTGTGTACTGGAAGAAAATGCGCTGTTTTGGTAAGTCGGTCTACTATAACCCATATCGAATCATGTTTGCGGGAGGTATTGGGTAGTCTGACTATAATGCTTATGTCCTCCCACTTCCACGAGGGAATAGGCAGTGGCCGCAAGGGGCCAGCTACCCTTAAGTGGCTTGCTTTGACTCGCTGACAGGTATCACACTCTGAAACATATCGTGCAATGTCGGGTTTCATTCCACTCCACCAGAAATTTTGTCAGAGGTTGTGGTACATCTTGGTACTACCAGGGTGAATCGAGAACTTGGAAAGGTGTGCTTCGTCCAGAATTTGTTTCCTAAGATCGGGATCATTTGGAACTACGAGTCGAGCTTCATAATGTACCACTCCTCTCCAATCCTATCAGAAATGCTTATATCCCTCATCCTCCTGTGCGAGTTTCTCCTTGATAAGGTTTATCTCTTCATCCTCTAGTTGTGCTAAAATTATTTGGTCAAGCAGGGTAGGCTCTAAAGAAATATGACTTAAGGTGCCATGGGGAACAATTTCCAAGTTGAGTTTAGCCATTTCATGACAGAGGGTCTCGGCATAATTAATTGCCGATAAGCAGTTACAATGGATCTTGCGGCTGAGAGCATCGGCAACTACATTGGCTTTGCATGGGTGATAGTGCACTTCTAGGTCATAATCTTTGATTAATTCTAACCATCTTCTCTTGCGCATGTTGAGGTCTGCTTGAGTGAAGATGTACATAAGACTCTTGTGATCCGTATAGATGTTGCATCGAGTTCCCATAAGATAATGCCTCCATAATTTCAGAGCATGAACGATTGCTGCTAACTCGAGATCATGGGTAGGGTAGTTCAACTCATGTGGCCGTAGCGCTCGTGAGGCATAGGCAATGACTCGGCTGTCTTGCATAAGAACACAACCCAGTCTAGTGCTAGAGGCATCGCAATATACGTCAAACAGCCTAGTGGTGTTGGGCTGAGCTAAAACCGGCGCAGAGGTCAGTAATTGTCTCAGGGTGTGGAAGGCTTCTTCACATTTGTCACTCCACATGAACTTAACTCCCTTCCTTAGCAGTTTCGTCATTGGCTTAGCTATTTTTGAGAAGTCAGGAATGAAGCGACGGTAGTAACCTGCTAACCCGAGAAAACTTCGAATCCGATGAACTGAAGTGGGCGACTTCCAGTCCATTACTTCTTGCACTTTGCTTGGGTCTACTGCTATACCGTCTCTGGATATGGTGTGCCCCAAGAATTTAACACTGTCCAGCCAGAAGTCACACTTAGAGAATTTGGCATATTGTTGGTGATCTCTTAAGCGTTGGAGTACAGTATGTAGGTGCTCTGCATGTTCTTCCTCATCCTTTGAGTACACCAAGATATCGTCAATGAAAACCACGATGAATTTGTCGAGTTCGAGCATAAACACCGAATTCATGAGGTACATGAAATAAGCTGGTGCATTAGTAAGCCCAAATGACATGACTAAGTACTCATAGAGTCCATACCGTGTAGAGAAAGCAGTCTTAGGAATGTCGCACGGGTGGATCTTGATTTGATGGTAGCCAGAATGGAGGTCAATTTTGGAAAACACTCTAGCTCCAGCTAACTGATCGAACAGAACATCAATGCGGGGTAGTGGGTACTTGTTCTCTATCGTCACCGCATTGAGAGGGCAGTAGTCCAGACACATACGCAGACTGTCGTCCTTCTTTTTCACAAACAAGGCGGGGACACCCCAAGGTGATGTACTTGGATGAATAAAACCTTTGTCCAACAGATCGTGAAACTGAGCTTTCATTTCTGCCAGCTCGGCTGGTGGCATCCGGTACGGTCTCTTTGAAATTGGGGCAGTACCTGGTTGCAACTCAATAGCAAACTCGATATCTCTATTAGGCAGCATACCCAGCAAATCATCTAGAAACACATCGGGATACTCGCACACCACTGGGATGTCTTCTAAACGGGCTTCAGTCAAGGGATAGGCACAAAAAGTTTGGCACTCTCGGGGGGGTAAGTGTATGATTGAGCTACCATAAATGGGTGAGTTTATATGGACGGCTCTGGCAGGGATGTCTAGTGCCACTCGATGTCGAGTCATCCAATCCATACCCAAGATAATATCTATTCCTTCTATCCCAAGGATAAGGAGGTTTTCCTTAAAAAGGGTTCTCCCCAACTGGATAGGCACCTTGCGGCTCACTTGGTGTGAAGTTACTTTCCTACCCAGGGTAGAGATTATATAAGCACCTTTTGTGTGACAGAAATCTAACCCACACTTAGCACTGGTTCTAGTCCCAATGAAACTATGAGATGCTCCCGAATCAAACAGAATAAGGACGGGTTGGTTATAGATAGAAAAGGTACCCGTCATCACTGGTGCACCCTCTGGAAGTTCAGCAAGGGTGGTGTAGTTCAGCCTGCCTTGTCGGACCTGAACCCTCGGCTTCTTCCCCTTGTTGCTCAGTGCATTGCTCTGACCGGGTCGTTGATTCTTGTTGCGGGGGCAGTTCTTGGCAAAGTGTCTTGGGTTCCCGCAGGTGAAACAGCGGTTTCCAGTGACTAGGCATGGCGGCATAGGAAGAGTAGGTCGGGGCCCTTGCGGCTGGAATCCAGGGAAATGAGGTGCTGCCTGCGGTGGAGGTCGAGCAACCCATCTCCTAGGTTGTGCGGGCCTGTGAGACGCCTGTGGGGGAACCACTTTGTATTTCTGGGCCGGTGGGCCGGGTGCCGGCATTGGAGCCTTTCGCTTCAGGTCAGCCTTGAGAGCCCTCATGCAATCTTCCTGGGAAATTGCCAGGTTCACCAGTTCATTGTAGGAATCCACCTTGATGGGATTCAGGCTTTCCTTGAGCTCCAGGCTCAAGCCTCTGTGGAAGCGGTCCCTCTACTTCTCATCAGAGTCTGCATGATAGCCTGCATAGCGACACAGGTCATTGAAAGCCTGCGCATAGTGCAGGACGTCGCGGCCTCCCTGGGTGAGAGCCAGGAACTCATTGAGCTTGCGCTCCAGAAGACCCTCAGGGATGTGATGGCCCTTGAACGCTGTCTTGAATTCCTCCCAGCCGACGACGTGGTCGGCCGGCTGCATGGCGTGGTAGTGATCCCACCACAGGAGAGCAGAACCATGCAACTGTTGCGCGGCGAACCGAACCTTGTTCTCCTCCGGGCAATGGGCGGTGAGAAGGGAGAACTTGGACTCGATGGCACGAATCCAGGCATCGGCGTCAAGCGGGTCCTCCGTCTTGTGGAACAGAGGAGGCTGGGTCCCCAGAAAGTCCTCGTAGCGAGCAACATGAGGCTGCTGATGGGCTCTTCCTCCCTAGGGCTGCTGCTGCTGCTGTCCCTGAGCGATGTGCCTCAGCAGCTCGGTTTGAGCCGCCAAGATTGCCTCGAGGGTGGTTGGAGGCGGAGGTGGGGGAGGCACCTCGCTGCCACTAGGAATGGAGCCGGAGCATATGCGATGTGCCATCTGCAAGATTCACCTTTCCATTAGTCACATAGCCCCAAAATCTTGTTTAACCATAAGGAAACATTATGTGCGGAAATGATAAACGCTAGTCTTGCCGATGGTGCAAAAGCAACAATCAAAACTTTTATTGAGTAGGTGCATATCTCTTCTTCGAAGTGCACAAGGTTCTCATCCTTAAGTGAGGGTTAGAATATATCGTACACAACCACTTTCATGTTACGCTTGTCGACCGAAAAGGAAGGAAAAGAGGTCGTTTAGACGTTCTAGCAAGTTGCTGTCCGGCTGATTTTTCAGCAAGCTGAACAGTGGGGTTTTGGCTCTAGCGGGCGTTTGACAGATCCGAAGGAGCTGAAAATTTACGAATAGTTAGAACAGAAGTTTTTGCACAACTTTGGTATTCAAACTTTGGCTCAAAAACGAGTGGAGACAGGGGTAAAACTGAGGAGAAACAGTCACTGCAGTTCTGCCATAAATTTCAGACATTACACTAAAGATAGCAACGGCAATCCAACATAGAATCAGTTTCTCAACTCCCAAATACTCAACTCAAGCTAACCTATTATATCACTAGCCAAAATATAGGTCGCCGAGGAGTAAAAACAAAAGAGAACCCCTCAACAACAAGTCAACACAACTAGAAGTCGTCGAGGTTGCCCACGGAGGCAAAGCTAAGGGCAGGAGAGTGAGCATCGCCAACTGGAGGCTGCGGAGAGGCCTCCTCATAGTCCATGCTCGAAAAGCCCTCGATCTCCTCAGGCTCCTCCTCCTGGGCCATCGGCTCATCCTGCTGCATCTCTAAGGTGTGAATGGCATTAAGCTCATCGTGATGCTCCTGCAGGTGCTCATTGACGTTCGCCGGCTCCATGTTCACATCATAGAACTGGTCAGCCAAGATCTCCATATCATGCTCCATATCCACAATCTCCTCCTCCAAACGAGTGATCTTGTCCTGCATCTCAGCAATCTGGACATCCTTCTGTACTAGCTCAAGCGACTGGTCCACCATGCCACTCTGCACGGCAGATAAAGCGACCTGGTTGGCCACTGCCATCCCGATCACCGTAGCCATCGCTCGGCTCTGCATCTCAACCATCCGGAAGAACACGTTCAGGCAACGAGCTGAAACAAAAATCGTGCGTTGTGGATCCATAACCCTGAGTAAGTCCATATGCTCCATACGATCCAACCAATCCGGGTCCCTCGTATCCCGAGCAGAGCACAACCCAATCGGGTCCAGCACGATCTCAAGAGGGTGTGCCCGGCAAAACTGTGTCAGGGTCTGCAAGGCTGCGAACTCCCAGGTGTCCTGTAGTGTCTATCCCTCGGCCACCACCTCCAAAAGCGGACACTGTGGCTGACCCGGAGGCGGGGGCACCCGCACGTGCACGCGACTCCGCGGAATCCCGCGGTCCTGGTATGCACGTCCCGCGTAAACTGGCGGTGACGGGTACCCAAAAGAGCGCAGGGTGTCCCACAGTACGGCTAGGAAACCCTCGTAGTGAAGGCACCGTGAGTAGGTGGTGCCATCCGTACCGACTGCAACGTGCACAGGCTGAGCCACTGTAACCAAAGGACAAGTGAGAAACGGAGTTAACACTTGGAAATCAAAACAGATTTCTAGCAGTTAGAGAAAAGCTCATAACTCAGCAATTATTCATCCAAAATTTCTCAAATTTTACCAGCATGTTCTTTAGATAGTGCGTAACAAGTTTGGTATTCAAAGGTAGGGCTAGAACAGGACCTAACAAGGTGATAACCTCAGATTCCCATTAAGTGTACATGCTAGAATTTTTCAGACCCGAGTCAAAGTAAACTGAACATAACTTCAAAACAAGAGACCTAATGAAGCTGCAATTTTACCAGTAAGTTCTTTATTAAGTTTTGAGAAACGTTTCTTAAGGGACTCCTAGCAGAAAAAGTTCTTAAGGTGGTCGAAACAGCAGAATTCCAACTGGTGTGCACTCAGGGCTAACAGCCAACAGGGGGTCACAAAACTGATCACAACTCTCAACCCAAGTGGTAGTACTTTGTGAAAAATTTTCAGCAGTTTACTTGGGAGATTTAACACAAATTTCTTATATAAAGTTTCTGAAGTTATCATATGGAACAACCTGAAAGATTTATTTAAACGTGCATGGCGGAAAAAAAAGGACAACTAGACGATCCTTATCGCGGTGCATTTCTTTTTACGACACACTCGAGCTTGGTTTTATTTCCTTAGGTTGCGGTTTTTATTTCTTAATGCATGCACGTCCTAGTCATCCTCTCAACCAAAAATAATCGCCAAAAATCTTTGAACTTACGTGGTTAGTGCCGGTGGCAAGGCAACAATACGACTCTCACTATAATAACTAGTCGAGTTGCTAAGCATCGTTTCGTACGCAACGTTGTTAGTGTACCCGCAGAAAAACACATCATAGCTTGAACTTTCCGTGCCAGTACTCACAAAAGCGTCCACAATCATTACCGTTCACTATAGAAACGGCACCCATGCGTTTAACGCTGCATGGACAGCGCAACAACCGTGGAAATAGGTTCCCTTGAATAGAACCATATAACCCTTCACATTCTCGTGATGCGGAATCATGCACACGTATAATAAACGTGGGCGAACAACCGTGATGATAGGCTCGTTGGAATCGAACCATACCATCCTTCGCATGAATTAACATACGGAACCTGCGCACGTATAATAGACGTGGGCGAAACAACCGTGATGATAGGCTCGTTGGAATCGAATTCCTATCACCCTTCGCACACTCGCGATGCAGATCTCGGCACACGTATGATAGACGTGGTAACAAGTGCTGGAAGTCAGAAGATAACCAATAATTATTAGCCACCTTAAAAGACCCAAAATTCCCCTAGGGCTCCTCGTACTAAATTCATCCTTAACGAACTTACGAATTTTTCAACTCGTTTCTTGCAAGTTTTAGTCAGGAAAAGTGTTTTAAGGTTTGTTGTTCTCCATACCGTGCTTCGAGCTCTGATGCTAGCTGTGGCGGAACCACCCAAATTAACCTGACTAAAATGCGTTGAAGTCGCCTGACACGCGATTATGCACTTTAAGCAAGTCAAACTGGTCGACCGTTGGATTTCATCCGATGAACCACCTAAACAGGATCGAGAAGCATCGCTCACATGAAGGTGAGTAGCACAGAGATTACTACATTCCATCACATTCCTTAGTGTCACAAATTATTACATCAGAGTTTCTGAAAATTCAAACAAGTTGCAAGGTTCGAAAAGTCGGATAAAACAAGCGGAAGCTAAACATCGATACATGACATCACGACGGATCCAATCATGACATCAAAAATCCCTTCCCTCGCCGTCCGAGGAGGGATCCCACTCGACTGTCCAGCCCGGAGGGAGCTGGGTAGGCCAAGTGGTGCCCGCAACCAAACTATTGACATCACTGGAAAAGATTAAGCCACAACAAGGCTGAGCAACTAATACTCAGCAAGACTGACCCGTCGAGTGAAAAGCTTTACCAAGACCTAGACATGCAAGGCTTTCTGGCTCTGCGATTTCTTTGCCACAAGCGTCTACAATCAGTCCTTACTTTCAATATTTTAGCTCAAGTTCTACGTTCTTTAACCATTCTAGATTAGCCACTTATGCTAAACAAGCATGATTTCCAAGCAGTTAAATAACAAGCATCAACTTAATCTCGTAATCATGTTTCATCGTTACTCAGTGCAGAATAGCGATCAAGTAGTCCCAAACTGTGAGAGGCAGACGAATCGATTCGAATTTATTAACCATGCATGGCGAACCTAATCTCACGACATCCGCGCACCACGAAGGGTTGCTTCATTTGTCAGCCGTCCCCATCGATCCCTTAGGCACGTGTCAGGGCCAACTGCCTTTGGCATGCCATGCTCCATAATCCCGGCCTCTGCCGTACTATGACCGCACTTGCACCCACATGATGCACCATGGGAACGGTGTTCCAAGGCAGCTGGGGGAGTATGCCATGCCCCAGTTCAATCAGGTACTAGGCTTCCCCATCCCATACTAGGTATGAGATTAGTACTTTCAAACACTTGATCACGAACGCCGACACATTTCAACCTTAGATCAATTTCCTTTAGACAGACGGGGAAAAACCACCAAGTATCGAACATAAGCCCGACCACATCCATCGTCCTTATAGTTGCAACATAAGTAAACATTCAACTCCTATAACTCGCGAGTGATAGGAAATCACTCGACTTTTACCGGAACCTATTAAGCATTGCAACTACTCGACTTTAGCAACTAGTATTCAAACAAGGTACTAAGTTCATGCATCTAAGGTTTCATTACAACTCCTAGAAACGTAAATGCGCAATCAAAGTGTTCAATAATATTGCAAGTATTCAAAGATAGGAATTTATGCTCCGGGGCTTGCCTTCAGGAAAAGTTAGCGGGTCCTCAGGATCTTGCTCCGGTTCGGGCTCGCCTTCCAAGTGGTGAAGCTCCGTAGCGGGGTCTTTCTCTGGTGCCGGGTGGAGCTCGTAGGTTCCGTCGGCGAGAGTTGCTTCTATACGACATGCACATACAAAAATTTAGTTGGACTCGCGCGTTTATTCAACGACACAAGGCATGGCTTAAGACAAGAGTCACAACAGCCACAAACACTTTGATGAGGTTTACTTTTTTTAACTTCAAACGAAAGTGGTCGTTTTAAACTTGAGTTCGCGTTGAATGGCGATTGTGTACATATATAGCTTTCTTGCATTTAGAGTTGCATAAAGAGTGTGAAAGGTCGTGTTGGGTGGTTTGGATGCATTGGAATAATTACTTACTTCTGAATGTTTTTATGTACCTCTTTCAGTGTCCACTTATTTATCGTATTAGAATTCGCGCTCTCCTTTTATTCCTTTAGGTTGATTAATTAACCAAAATGACTTCATATCCAAAAAGTAGTTAAAGTCATTGATAAAATTACAGCACCTCACTTAAGCCATCACTAGGTTACTGTAAAAGTTTGGGGGCCAAAGGATGACTTAAAAAGAAGTTACATGCATTTTATTATTAAAGGTAAACTGAGCTTAATTTTTTCCATCTTCAAAATTATTGTGCAACAGAGGGTGAAACTTAAGCAGTGTGTTAAGGGTATGTTACAGGTGCTTTGGTGAATTTTTTCGTAATTTTTGGACAAGGTTACTATTTACTCTATTTCTTTTCTTAATTAAACATGCTTAGCAAGGAAGGTGTTTTTATTTCTGATTTGCACAACAATTTATATTTTTCCTGAGAACTTTACAGCAAAACAAAATTAACCCAACTAGTTTCACATTTTTCTAAGCTCTAGATCAAAACTTATGCAAAAAGGAAGATTTATACTTAGATTCCCAATTTAAAGTCAAAACAGTGACTTAAAGTGCTACACCAGAGCCCTAACTATTTTTCTAAGCTTCTACACATAGAAACAAGCATCACAGAGTTGGTTCCACATTTTTCCCACTTTTCTTCTATTTATTAGGATTTAAAAGGCCTACAACATGATTAAAAGCGTAGGATATTATTTACAACAGTAACATGAGCAAACTTATTTTTCTTAGGAACTAGACAGAGAAAGGATTCTAGCAAAAGTAGTTTGGCATTTTTATGATTATTCTACGATTTACTGGGCATTTACAAAATTCAACCATATTTCTGCCTATTATTTAAAAGAAAAGCTGTGACAAAGTTGCAAGCAAGCCCCTGGGTTTAAGGTTTAACTACGTAGGGGTCCCTGGGTTTAAGCTTTTATTTAGGGTATTTCTTGAGTTTAGTTCAAAAATTTGGAGGAACGCCCTCGCCAAGAGGTGCACTCTGAGCAGTTTTTCAGACTTAGCGTTGTGGGGCTCAAGGGATGAGTTGACTGTTTTACCTCACTTTGACCAAGATTTTGAACAGGTTCTGGCCCGATTTGGACCTGGGTCAGTGTAACAAAGTTGGAACACACTCGAGGGACTACAACTTTTATTAAGAGCCTGACTTGAGTTTGGATAAGAAATCATGAGATAAAGGCTTGCAAAGTTGGAGGGAAAATTTGAAAACCAGGACTTAGGAGGTTTATAGGGTTCTTTAGTACTCCAGTTTTGATTGCTATTTTTGACTTCCTCCCACTCTGAATTAGTCAAAGTTCGTTTAACAAAAGTTGTTTGAAATTGAAAGTTTTACAACTCTTGTTTGGGCAAAATTTTAAGTTTGCATATAAAATTCCAAGTTTTATTTCAAACTCCAAAAAGAGCTTCTTAGGGTTAAAATGGTCATTTTACTTCTTTAACTTAGTGATTAGCCACTAGTTTATATTTAAAAGCACTTAATTTAGGTAGAGTTGTTACACTTGGTGCCTATTTCAAGTCGGCGTGCCTTCATGGCTCCGCCAGTCCTCATCCTCGGGGGCTGGGCGCCTACTTCAGGTCAGCATGCCTCCGCGGCTCCGCTAGTCCTCGTCCTCGGGGGTTGGACGCCTATTTCAGGTCAGCGTGGCTACGCGGTCCTATCAGTCCTCGTCCTTGGGTCTGGGTGCCTACTTCTAGTGGGCGGGCCTCCATGGCTGCACCCATCCTTGTGTTCGAGCACTAGGATCTACATCATGGGATAATTTTTTGTACTTTGACCAATGTACCGATTATCTTAATCGTTTCAATGCTCGGGGGCTACTCCTACGGAGTTTCTCTTGCGACGCCCTCCGTAACCTTCGCTCCGACCTACTGGATGCCAGCATCCATCAACTCGGCACTCGTCTTCGCTCTACGCGTTGGCTCTGTGTTTGCTCAGATTTTCTTCTTTTAAGCACTGCGCAGCCTCTCCGTCGCAATGACGCCTTCGCAGCTTCAGCCGACTTCATTTCAAGTTTCGTTTTGGTGACCTCAAGTTTCTATTTGCCTACACAACGCTCGGGGGCTTGAGAGAAATGGGTACCCCATGGGCCCCAGCCGACCAGGATACTGGCCGAACCTGACAAGTAGGGCTCGCTCGACCAGGGCGTGTGGGCCGAGGATATGAAGTTACTTGGAGTGCAAGTCAAGGCAACAAGACAGTTCAAATCTGCTCGGATATCATGGAACGTGTATTGTAGTCCAACTCAGATTACTTTCCATGTAACTACCGAGTAGATTAGATTCAAACCGACTT
The DNA here is from genome assembly GCF_000263155.2 of Setaria italica. Lineage (NCBI taxonomy): Eukaryota > Viridiplantae > Streptophyta > Magnoliopsida > Poales > Poaceae > Setaria > Setaria italica. Next base: position 8,842,049 of record NC_028454.1, on the reverse strand, counting down.
TTAACTCTTGGTCGTCAACCTATATAAGGTGGCCAAGGGCACCCCCGAGGATATCGCAACAATCACATCAATCTCAAGCAATACAAACCAGCATATAGGACGTAGGGTATTACTCTTCGGAGGCCCGAACATGTCTAAAACCTTTGTGTCCCTTCGTGTTCTCACAATCACCTTCGAGTTCTTGGTTTCACAATCACCCTCACCTACAAATCAACTACTTGGGAAACCCCTTGGTGGACTACCAGGCTTATAAATCCAGCATGAGGATTTTGCCGTCAAGGAGCCCGTCCACCATGGATGCTGAGCTATGGTGCTTTTGCGCATAGGCCCCTAGAAAGCTCTATATATAGTTAGTTTTTCCTTGTGTCTTGTTTTTTTCATCCATGTCCCTGATTAGATTGTATCCGTGCAACCAAGTCCAACCTGAGCACTTTAACAGATCTAACCCTATGCTTTGACCTAATAACGAGCTCTATTCCAGTGTCTTGCAAATCTTCCTTGCTAGCCCCAACAACCTTCCGTTAATCGTGATTAGGCCCTGCAACCTTGTTTAACCCATAGACTCCTCGTTACAGCTCCGTTTATATCCGTTCTTGTTGAGTTAGGTTCGTGATAACACAAATTACATGTTAGTACTGATCTTTCCATCATGCATGTTTTTAAAATAAATTTAATATTAATCTAATTAATGCATGTTAAACATGCCTTCCTTAATTAAAAGCTACTTAGTGTTATAACCACTTTTCATAATAAATATTAATTTAGTTAATGCTTATTTAAATAACTCTTTCAATTAAAAGTGAATTAGAGATGCACCACGGTGGTTCATAATTGAACTTAAATTGATTAATGTTTATTCAATTTGTTTTCTAAATAAAAGCTACATAAGTTATATCTCGAGGTTTCATAATTATATGTTAATTTGACTTAATATAAATATAAATATGTTTTTGAATTATATTTGGTTAGTTCAACCCGAATCATAAAGCTATGCGCTTAGATGTTTCCATATACTTTATTTTCAAATTAAATTTTTAATTTGCATAAATTGTACTTGAATGTTTATAAATAAAATTTGACTAAGTTCTACATTATCTTTTCATATATAAATATAACTTGCTAAGGATGTTTCTCTAAAATATCTTTACATTATTTTCTTTATTGAAATATATGAAGCGCATAGGCTTTTCTCTTTCTTTTATAATTCAAATCTCTCGATAGCTTTGTCATTTCAACCATAGTTTAGTTCCCAGTGTTTCAGATTCAAGCCTTATCCTTTAGTGCGCTCTTTTAAAGCTTTCCTATGATTGATGTATTGTTCTTAGTTGTGATTGTTGTTTGCTTTGTATGCTTGTGCCAATGATTGATGTGAGTATAAGGAACGTTGTTCGAGAGCTTTGAGGAACAAGAGTTGAAGATAATCAGAGCAGCTATTCTTTGGAGAAAGGCAAGTGTGTCCATGTGCTTTTGTCCCAATAACTATATTTAATCACTTTTGCATTGCTGTGCACTTAAAATTGATGGGCCCTATTAAGGTTTACCTAGTTTTTATGATCATTCTTTGTCAACCTGGGTTTTACCCTTTTTTTGGTAGATATGCTTAGTTGCAATACCTTGGGTTGTGATGGTTTTAATGAACTCAATGATTAAACTTGTTTTATTTATGATATACCTTTTATTAATACAAGATCATCATGCTTAATTGGAACATGGAGCGGCCACCCAGGAAAACAGTACAACCACAAGAACTACGTAATTCTAGTCTTGGCTAATTAATTACAGACTCTAGTTTGGGGTAATCTTACCGAAAGGGTACATAGCCCGGCCCTCAGACTGATCTGCTCTATGATAGCTTTGCAGTCTTGAGAGAGGTTTATGCTCTGCTTCGACATGAAATCTTAACGGGTAACACACTTTCGTTGAAAGATCAAGAACAAAAAGATTCTTTAAGTTCCCCAAGCTTGCTGGAATTGGACCCTCCAAGTTGCTATCGTATGCATAGAGTTTTCAACTGTGTAAGGTTTCTTGTGATGAAGGTATGATGCCTGACAAGCTAGCGTAGTAAATGCCTAACACGGACATGTCTTCTATGCGACCAATGCTATCTGGAATCACTCCGGATATGAAAGTATTTGCCAACGTAAGCAGTTCTAGACCAAGCAAATTACCTATGCTGGATGGAATAAATCCCGAAATCCAATTGTTTCCTATATAGAGTAATTGGTGAGTTGTCGATAGATTTGCTATTGAGCTAGGAAGTTCACCGATGAATGAATTATTATCAAAAGCCAGTTGCTGAAGCTGGCTGCAGTTTGCTAGCATGGTGATGAATTCCAATCCGTCCTTATCATTCGATCATAACTTATTGCCACTTAAGGACAGGTAAATAAGGCTTCACAATCTTCCCAAAGTTGGAGGCACACTCTCACTAAAACTGTTCCATGCGAGTTCAAGGCTCGCGAGAGCAGAAAGGTTGGAGAAAGGCTCGCGAGCGCATCGCCACCATATGCAATGGTTTCTTTTATTTGAGCGATAGATGGGCAGTGAATGGGGTTTTGATGCTTGCTAGTCCCTACTTATATCGTGACTAATCCCCATGACGGGTTTTTAAGTTTGACTAAGAATATAGAAAATAGTAACAATATTTGCATCTTCAAATAAATGTATTAGGAAAGTATACCCAATGCTCAATAATGACATTTATTATACATTATAAATAGTAGTACATTTTTTTTATAAATTTTAGTCAAACTTAAAAGTTTGACTCCTCGAGAAACGAGATGTGCGTTTATTTTAGGACGGAGGAGGGAGTACGTGCATAATCTATACGCATCCATACGCAACAATCCTCGGTAGATTAGATAAGGCAGAGTTGTATAAAGCCTCGGATACACGCAGTGGCTGTCACATTCTTTGTATAAAGCCTTGCACCGGCTGTTTTTCTTTTCATTAAGGGGCGCTTTCTCCACTCTGTTAGTTGCAGAGTTGCTAGTCCGGTGCTCCTTGGTGCGTCAAGAGACCGTAGCTCCGTCCACCATTCAACTGTCTGCGCTTCCAAGGCCGGTGGTGCCGACTGCAGCCCAAGTCTCTGTTGCACATTGAACCAGGAAGGCATCTCTGATCGGACGCATCTCAGCGGCAGCATCCCGCATCGCCGTCCGCTCCCTTGGCAGCTGCTTTGAGCAGGACACGCCAAGCCCGATCACTGAAGCCAAGCACACCTCGCTTCTGCTTCTCACCGTGGCAGGGTCTTTCCCCTTTGCTTCTTCATGAAGCCAGATTGCCGGGTCGGCTACCTCCAAGGCTCTGTCCGGGAGAGCGGCCTCGGCGAACTTATGAAGGTCCAAGGAGTCTTTGAACATGTCGTCAGTAGGGCTCACCCCGGTGAACATCTCAAGCAACAGTATGCCGAGGCTGTAAACATCTCCAAGAGTTGAGACAGCGCGACCCTCGCCGTACTCTGCAGTCAATTCAGATTTCAGACACTATTTGGTCAGTGGATTCATGGCAAGCTACTTATGAACGTGCATGCCGAGATAACTGGACTTGGCAAAATGGAAGTTAAAAAACTGAACATAGCAATATCAGTGTTAGTTTCTGTTACCTGGAGCGACATATCCGATGGAACCTCTTAGTCCAGTGAAGCTAACTGAATTCAGCAGAGTTTTGCTAGTGTCGTCAGGAAGGATTTTTGATATGCCGAAATCTCCAACCCGAGCACTCATATCTTCGGCAAGGAGGATGTTACTTGGTTTGAGATCACAATGGATAATAGGCGGTTGACACTGATTGTGAAGATAATCCAGAGCATCCATGATATCTACCGCAATGTCCAGTCTCTGAGCTAAGCTGAGCGTATTGCTCAGACTCTGTATTTTGGATGCTGGATGCAGCCAACCATTTAGGTTACCATTGGGCATGAACTCAAAAACCAGTGCCTTGAATTCTTGGCCTTGGTGATCAATGCTTAAGCAACAGGTGATGATCTTTATGAGACATCGGTGGCGCACCCTTCGCAGTGCCTCACATTCAGCCACAAAACTTCTAGTAGAACCAGATTGCCATACGTTGAATACCTTTACAGCTGCGGTAATTCCCTTGTCATGTAAAGTGCACTTATAAACTGCACCATAGCTTCCTTGTCCGAGCAGATTAACCTCCGAAAAATGGTCAGTCCCATTTGCTAATGCTTGATATGAAACCCTTTCGTGCTGTTCATCAATTACTGTGGGAATGAGTTGATTTTCCTTTCCTTGTCTGAGCGTCTTGTGGATCAAATGGATAAGAAAAACTACTAAACCTAAGAATAGAAGTGCGCAGATTGACGCTACGGTGACCATAACTGACCTTGACATTCGCCTTCTGTTCTTCCCCGCAGCAGCTGTGAAGCACGGAGCTAAGTGAAGTTGAGGGTTTCCACCACAAAGCTCATCATTTCCATCAATTGACAAGTGAGTTGCATTTGCAAAAGGACCCCCTTTTGGCACTTCGCCTTGCAGATCATTGAATGACAAATCCAGTTTTGCCAACAATGTCAAATTCTGTAGAACTTTGGGGATGGAACCTGACAAGTTGTTGTGTGCTAGATACAGTTGTTGCAGGTTGCCAATGCTAGCAAGGGCATCAGGAATACTACCAGATAGCTTGTTCATTGTTAGGTTCAGTAATGCAAGACCTTTTAAGTTCTTCAGAGATTGAGGTATGCTTCCTTCTAATAAGTTGTTATCGAGCAGCAGCCGTACCAACGATATACAGTTCCCAACACTAGCTGGTATGGTGCCTGACAACTTGTTTCCAGACAGAATCAGTTCGTTAAGATTCACCATGGTACCAACCTCAGTTGGAAGTGGCCCGGATAATGAATTATATGATAAGTCTAAGTACCAGGAAAGTCGAGGAAGTTTTAAAACCTCTATAGGAATTGAACCATTGAGTCGATTTGTTGAGAGATCAAAGGCAAACACATTCTTTAAGTTCCCCAAGTTTGATGGAATTGGCCCCTCTAAGTTTCCATAGTATAAATAAAGATGATTCAACTGTGTAAGATTTTCTAGTGATGAAGGTATGAGGCCTGACAAGCTAGTGTTGTAAAGGCCTAACACACCCAAGTTTCTTAGCTGACCAATGCTCTCTGGAATCTGTCCAGATACAAAAGTATTATTTCCCATCTCAAATACTGTAAGACCAACCAAATTTCCGATGTTTATTGGAATATTCCCAGAAATCATATTGTCTCCCAAATAAAGACCTTGCAGAGTTGATGACAGGTTTGTGACTGAATTAGGCAGTTGCCCGCTGAAAGAGTTGTTGCCGAGAACAAGAAGCTGAAGTTGGGAGCTGTTTGCCAGTGAAGTGATGAATTCCCACCCTTGACTGTCGTTTGCTTCTAGCCTGTTGTCACCCAAGAAAAGGGCAGTAAGACTTTGCAACTTCCCCAAAGCAGAAGGCACATATCCAATAAAATCATTTTCTTGAAGGACTAGTTTTGTGAGAGCAGAAAGGTTGGCGAGCGAAGGTGGGATAGCTCCACTGAATCGGTTGCTAGAATAGTCAAGAGCTTCCATACCGGGGAACCTATCGCCGATATCAGCAGGGATGGTTCCAGACAGCATGTTGGTTCCTACCCACAAGCTTTTCAGTGAGGACAGATTGTACAGGGAGTGTGGAAGCACACCGGAGAGTCTGTTCTCATCGAGTGCAAGGACCTGCAGGCCGCCCATGCTGCCAAGTTCATGTGGGATCGGACCCTCGAGGTGGTTTTCTGTCAGATCAAGGTAGTTCAGGGATGACAGGTTACCTAGTGATCCTGGTATGGCACCCGTCAAGCTGTTGTTGCCCAGTGAGAACTTCTGAAGACTTGTTAGCTTGTCTCCAAGCTCAACAGGGATACGCCCATGGAACCGGTTACTGCTGAGATCTAACAGCAGTAAGCTGACACAGGAACTGAGGTTGGAAGGAAGCGTACCAGAGAACGCATTGTAGCTCAGATCAAGCGTCTGCAGACGCGCTAGGCGGCCGATGCTTGCTGGGACCTCCCCCTGGAACCAGTTGGAACTCAGGTTCAGGGTCCGCAGGAAAGTGAGGTTCCCAATGGCCGGGGAGAGGGCTCCGGCGAACCCATAGGAGGGCAGGCTCAGTGCCACCACCTGGCCGCCGGTGCACGCCACGCCCTCCCAGCCGCAGACGCCAGCGGTGCCATTCCAGGATGCAAGCATGCCGGAGCCGCTGCCGGCGAGCTCAGCCTTGAAAGCAAGCAGCGCGCTGGCCTCGTCGCTGGCACCGCCGTGCGCTCCCCAGGAGGCCGCTGCGATCATCACGGCGATGGTGGCAGGAAGCAAGCTCATGACGCGCATTCCCAATGCCATGGTAGAGCTGGGCTGGAGCGTATTGAAGAGCTTGCTGCCAGACAGAGCTTGCTTTTCTTGGTCAGCAGGGGAGCTACTTGCTGAATTGTTTAATCCTAAGGGATGCGTGCTAATGATTAAACATGCACATGCATCGCATCTGATTCGTGATCTGGTGAGACGTCGCTGTCTGCTTCTGTTTTTGACTTTGACATCCGCCAGCGGCCTTCCAAGTTCCAAGTATGGTTTGGGTTTGACCATTGTTCCCAATTTCAGGGGATTTTTTAAACTAGTGTAGGAACGTGTTGTTCTAGCTAGGGAGCATTACCATTTTCTATTACTAGTCTGAGACAAAACTTTGATTCAATTATGTTCACAAATTACCCAATTCTACTCTCTAACAATTGCAGCCTGACATGCAAAGCTGATTTAGTAAGTAAACTTTTTCCCTCCTGTTGGATAAGCAAACAGAGGTCTGTTGGGATTCTAAACTCATCAGACATACAGATGCCACCAGTCTAAACCGTGTGGTTTATTCATTTATTTTGGTCAATTTGCACCGTTTTTTATAGCTGAGCAGTGGCATAAATGAAAGCGCAGTTGATAGTGCAATTCTCTGTAAGAATTGAGGGATTAAAAGTATAGTCTGAAGGTATCATCCTCATGACCACCTATTTCCTAGAATATATTGCAACTTCAGAGTTGATCGGTACAATTCTCTTAAAAGGAAACGCATCATTCCTTCTCATGAACACAATTCTTTAAAGGATGTAAACAGAATTATTATCTTTACTCGAGTACTTTTCACATAAGAATTCCTGATTATCAAAATAAGGCAGTCAAAAGACGGTGAACAAACAGCAAAGAGAAGTGGCAGGTAGTCCAGAGGCAGCAAATTAGCAACAGAAAATAGCTTACCTGAGAACAATTCAGGATCTGCAGTGTGGAAGTGGCCAAACATTCAAACAAAACTCTTTCTGTACTATATATGAGTTTCTGCGTAGCCAGGCACTGTATGTACAGAAACAAACGGAGGTGCAAGTTAAGGCAAAAAATGGAGTAATAAGTCAACTGTACCATCAGTTCGGTTTGTAATGGTTTGCCATTCGAAACCAGAAGTACTTACAGTGTTTTCCAAATTCTATGTAAGATATGAAAACATCCTTTTATCCGTAGTTTACGGGTCCATATGTTGGCAACAACTAGACAGCCCACATAACAGATAAACAAACAAATGTGCATATATTTCACATATCCCTCAGAGTAAAATCTGTAAAACAGTACTTGAGATTGAACTAATCAGGCAAACACATGATTCTTTACGGATGATTGTCTCTAACCCAAGATGAGGCCATCATGGACACTGACAGGCAAGATTTTTTTTTCTTCGATCTGCTGACCGGTTAACCACCTATGTGCCCAGCATCAGCTGTTCAGAATATGGAAGCAAGATCTGTCAGTGAACTATTTATGAATATGGGACAGTCTTGATCAAGGAATCAGTTTTAGATTCTTCCCTGCCATACTTGGAGACTATCTTCTGTGGCAGCCCCATCTTTCTAAATATTGTATCCCTGTCCTTTACACTCATTTTTCCCCACCCCCACCCCTGCGCATCGAATGGATACCCACCAGGTTCTCAATACCCTTTTATAAACATCAAAATGGCAGTAGCAGCATCGTGATTTTATCAATACAATAAGACTTGAAGATAATAGAGTTTGACATCAATTGACCATGACACATTAATAGAATCAAAGGTGGATCAATGGTTCATATAATGTTCTTTTGACGACATAATATACACATAGATCCACATGTCATATTCACTGCATAGGGGTAATAATACCAGCCACGAAACAGTGGACAGGGCCATTGCTGTCCCTAGTAAGAAGTTGGCCTCCAACCGGCTAGGTGACACCGTGACAGTGTTCTTCCATAAGCCATATCAGAGTTGAGAACTCACCACCTACGCTGAACTACTTAGCATGCAACTCCCTGCTGCGTCAGTTGGCCGTGTATAAGAATCTAAAACTGGCAAAAGAAGGGTTCTGGTCGTGCCATGTCATCCTGCTGCAATCATATGCATGGGTGTACTGCATGCTGTTGACTAACCATACTATATAGATGGTAAAAGACAAACACGGAAGCAGTTCAAGGTTTCAATCGATCAGCGGATGCCCATTCCAGATCATGTGTATAACCGGCCAGAACCCGGAGATGGTTGGTGCTACGAGTACAAAACTGCAGGCTGGCAAGACATGTCCTAAGCTTTCTGGGTCTAGACATAGCTATTCTGCCTGGGCCATCCTTCATTTGGGCTTCTGAGCGGCTGAAGCTACCTGCTGCTGCATATGTTGGCAACAAGCCAACAACTAGAGAGTAGACACAGCCATGCATAACAGATGAATAAACAAACATCTGTCATATTTCACACAACCTTCATAATACGAGCGGTGTAATACAGTACTTGCAATTGATCCGTATCAGACATAAAAAACATACCCTGGCATTGAAAGTCTGAGCAAAACTTTCTGGTATACATAATGCCAATACACTTTGCTGATGATTTATTGTAGCCCAAGGTGTGGCCATTGTGATCTGGAGACTGGTAGAAGAGATTCTTTTGACACATAATACGTGCCCAGCAATCCTCTGTTCAGGTTATAGAAGTAAGATCTGACAGCAAACTATTTATGAACATGGAATAGTCTAGATCGTGGATCCAGTTTTAGATTCTTCCCTGTCATATTTGCAGACTGATCTTCTGTGACAGCCCCATCTTTCTTCATATGTATAGCTTTCACCAGTATCTTGGTCCTTGGTTCAGGGATCAACCCTCTTGACTTCATTGTTGTGTAATATTGCAGAGCCTCATCAAGCTTTCCTTGGGAATGAAGACCATGAACCATAATAGTAAATGATCGTTGATCTGGGCCTGATCCATTCCTCTCCATCTCATCCCATATTTGGTGCACCCCCTTCTCATATTTCCAATCGACATAAAGGTTCAATATTAAGTTATATGTATCAGAATCCAATTTGCAACCGGTTTGCTCCATCCTCTGCATCAAAGCAATGACATCTTTCGGTTTCTCTGTTGTCTTCAGAATATAGGAGTATGTCCTATTGTTTGGAGAGCAGCCCTTTGCTTCCATTTCGTCCAAAAGCTCGTAAACTTTCTCCATCCTCTTTATATTGCATAAGTATTTTATCAAAGTATTGTAGGTAGCCACATCTGCTTGACAACGACGATCATTCATCTCACCAAAAATCTCAAGTGCTTCTGGAATCCTTTTCTTGAAGCACAACTGGTCAATGATACAGTTGCAGATCGCCACATCAGGATTAATGCCTTTCTCCCACATGCTGTTGAACAGCTTCACTGCGGAACCAATTCTGCCATCTTTGGTCAGTGCTTTTATGAATGTGCCATAGGTGAACAGGTCCCGTTCAACCTTGGATGCAATGATATCATTCCAAATCCTTTGAGCGTCTCTCATGCTTCCCTTGACACACCAACCATTAAGTATGATGTTCCAGCTCTTTATGACATGTGGGAACTCATCTTTCTTCTTGCGGAACAGAACCTCCGCCTCCTCAACATGCTTGTATCGGCACAGCGACATCAGGAGTATCTGGAACCCAACCAGGTCGAGTTCAAACCCATAGTCCTTCCTCAAGTAGAACACCTCTATTGCCTCCTGTACCTTGTGCGCACCCGCATACCTGTTCAACAGCACGGCAAACATCCTGTTGGTTACCACGACCTCCCACCGCTCGTTGGGAATCTCATCAAACAGCTGCCTCATGAGCCTGACCTTCTTCATCCGCCCGAGAATGTCCAGCATCTCAGTGTAGGCCCTCGACCCATGGGTGTACCCGGGCAGCCCCGCCGCCCAGTTGAAGAACGCCAGCGCGGCCTGCCAGTTGGACCGCTGCTTCTGGAGAACCTTGAGGACAACGTCCTCATCCATGTTTTCAGCAAACTGACGGAGAGCACCACCGAGATCAGCATTGTCGCTGCTACCGGTGGACTTGAGAATTCTCAGGATTTCACTGGCATGGACCTCGCTGGAACTTTCCGAAGCGCTGGCATGGCAAAATCTCAGCGATCCAAGCAAGTGCCCACTTGGAAGGGCACTCTGGTGAAGGCATGGTGGCAAGCCCAGGAATGGCAACATCTCTGAGGCATTGTGTCGAACAGCTGGTGTGCATGACCCAAAAACGCCCAGCGTATGACGAACTGCAACGGGCATCCGCAGCGCAGTCAGTCCCCTTCTTGAGAAATAAAAAAAAAAAGGAAAGAAAAACGAATCCCGATAGAGGATTGCATCGAGTGGTGGGCTCATTGGAGAGGAGAGCACTCGGGCAATGAGAGGAGCTGAGGGCGTGATACTTACGGGCGATGGGCTTTCTGAACCTGCAGGCGGCGGCGAGGATGGCGGACGCCAGCCGTGGCGGCGGCATCATGCTAAAGCAGTAGCAGCGCTGCTGTGGCGTGGTCCAACTGAACAGCACGGTGCAGTCGTGGGAGGTGGAGGCAGGGGCCTCGGGGCTCCGCGGAGTTGGGCGGCGCTTGCGCTTCCCGTCCCTTCCCTCCCTCCGTCCAAACACACCCTCGGAGATCGTCGGGGTGGATGATGGGCTGTGTGCGCAATGCGCCGGGCTGTGCTGTTCATAATGGAATGGGCTCGGCCATGGCATGCGCAGTCGCCGTGGCCCAGCCCATTATCCTCGTTGCGGAGCAGCTCCAACCTCCAACTCGAACGCCCGCCCTGCTACGCGCGAGTGCCACCGGTCACCTGCTCTGCTCTCCCGCCAAACCAAATCCTCTTCACCCAAACCATCAGCATCAGCTTCCGCTATAAACCTCCAGCAAAGCCTCGCGCAACCGGCGACCATGGCGTTCCCGTTCCCCTCCCTTGGCGGCTTCCTCGCGCGCCGCCCGCTGCTCGTGTACGCGGCCACGTGGACGGCGGTGGCGGTCACGGCCGTGGCCGTGGCGGCGTTCGCGCCGGAGCTCGCCTTCGTCTGGGCGGTCGGGCCCGGGACGCCGCTGTCCAGGGCGTGCCAGGGCGGCGACGGGTTCAGCGTCGGCCTGCCGCTCGACGGGCCGCCATGGGACGTCGTCTGCGTGCCCGCCGGCATGTTCGGCCGGGCCAAGCCCGACGTCGTCGTCCCGCTCGTCTTCGCCGTCGTCGTCGTCACTGGAGCAGTCTGGTTCACCACGGCCGTCGGGGTGTGGGAGGATGATGATGATCACGACGAGGAGCCAGCGTCGCCGGCTTCTGTGGAGCATGTGTAGCCTCTGATGATTCTCAATCAATTTATTCCATGAAACAGAAATATTTGTGGTGTAAATACATTTGAATCTTGGATCTTTCCTTCTAGTTTCCGATGTTTCAGTTGCAACACGGTATAGAAGTTCAGAATGTATCTGAATTCAGACACCAATACAAAGAATCGAGAGTTTCAGACAAGTGGCAAACACAAAGAGCACAAAGAATCCAGATATATGTCATCAGAATTCAGACACCAAAGCAATAAAAAGAAACAGAATGAATCTTCCAGGCAAACACCAATCTGAACTTCAAACCAGAACTGAACTGCACATATATTGGACGAATATTAACAAGAGCACACATGTTGATCTTTGTCACACCAGAATAATCTAGGAAAGCATGCATGGAGATTTATTCCTGAACACCATGAGCTCCACCATTGCTCAGGTTCCTATAACCACTGCTACACATTAACCAGTCATCACTAGTAACGCCACATGCCAATCAGAATCGGAACACCTCTCTAATCCAGCTCTTCTGGCTCTCATTGCGCAGACTTGATCAGCTCCTCGCTGAAGTCCCAGAGTTGCTTTGCCAACTCATCGTTTCTCGACAGTTTGCTCGTCTTCTCCACGTTGCAGTCAGCAAAGTACTTTCCTGTCACTCCCCTCAGCTGTGGGTTCAGTCCTACATAACAAGTAGTTGCTGCTCCCTGAAATTTTTTTTAAAAAATCAGAACAGTATTTACAAAATAATATTATATTCAAATACTTTCACCCAGTGACAATGTTCTTTAATGTCGTCGCTATGAAAAAGAGTTGGTTAGAAACATGAATTGAGAAGATCTGGTTCCAAACCTGGGGCACATTTTTCCACAGAATGTAAGTTGCAACTTGAAGCACCTCTGCAAGAGAAAACAAGGTGTTTTATAACATTGTTGGAAGATAATCATTCCTAGTTAATACCAGAACATAGATTCTCTGTTAAAAGAAAAAAGAGAGAGAGCATACTCATGAGAACAAAGGAGTGCCTCATCAAATTGGTCATGATCAATCCAGGATGAACACTGTTAACTGTGATGTTTGCTCCTTCTTCCTGTTTAGTAACATAGAAGTAATGATGCATCAGAACAGGATAATGCACGGGATGGCGCACAATTTGAGAATCAGGATTTGCCAGTTTTAATCGGTGTCCACTGGTTGAGAATCACTAAGCTGATACAGATCAAGATCAAAGGGAGATAGCCTAAATAATCTCTGTAAGTCATAACAATACCTAACACGGTCCCTAAAGATTTGAAGTTAAGCTCCCAAAGTTTGCACCAAAAAATGCAGTGGCCCCTTATTATTAGAATTTCGCAATAGTGCACAGGCAAAAGCATCAGGGCCATGATGGGCATATTTGTCCTCAGGTTTCTATCCTTCCCGAAATTAAAGTAAAAGGGACAATACTAGGAGGACAAAATAATACCTTGAGCCGTCTAGAGAGCTCCTTCGCATGCAGTAAGTTTGCCAGCTTAGATTGTCCGTAAGCCATTTTATCATTGTATCTGCCAATAAAAGATCATTACTTGCAGTTCTATCAACAGTCAATCCCCACAAAGACCAATAAATTAAAGGCACATACATTTTCTCATCGTTGAGTTTGTCGAAGTCAATTCCCTTTGGGTATGTATGGTGGTGGGCAACTGATGACAAGTTCACAATGCGACCCTCAATACCCGTAGACTTGGCAGTGGCTTTCATATTATCAAGGAGGAGATTGGTAAGCAGAAAGTGCCCTGATAAAACAAATTTCAGTGCCAGAAAATGGGACAAATATTTTAGCTGCTTTTAAATAAGACATGGCAGTAAGAGAATACCGAGATGATTGGTGGCGAATTGCATCTCAACTCCATCTTTAGACAGTTGAAAAGGGCAGAACATTACACCTGCGTTATTTCTGCAGAACAGAGAAGGAAAATGTAATTCTTAATTCAGTGTAATATAGACGAGGAAAATGCTAAAATAGGTGTGCAAGTAATATACATACAACACTGAAAATAAATTTAATGGAAGCACAGGAATTTTTCATGTCAAAGAAAGGAAAACATAACAAGAGCTGTAGAGGGTTACATCAAGATGTTCAGAGGAAGTTTCATCGAGTTGAACTGGTCAGCAAAAGCCCTGACAGACTTGAGGGAGCTGAGGTCAAGCTTCAGAACATCAATACGTGCCATTGGGTTCTTCTCCATGATGGTCTTCCTTGCTTCTGATGCAGCCTCAGTGTTTCTCGCGGCAATGATGACATGGGCTCCTCTAAGGGCGAAGACTCTTGATGTCTCCAGACCAATGCCACTAGCTCCTCCTGGGAAACACCAAACATTACAGATTTCAATAAAATTAGGACAGCAAAAGATCTTTGACAAATCAAAAATGTGTGTTGGCTGCGGTTAACTAAACTTTACTAACTAAATTGATGGAGGTGAAAACTGCACTCTACTCCTACTGAGGAATGGTTGCAATTAGAAATATAACCTAGAGTAAATTCCAAGTTTCATGAATAAGAAACATAAACCCATCATGGATAAGAAATATTAAATATCCCAATTACAGATTTTCGGACACCTGATCCAATTGGACGACACTTAATAAGGAATCACAAACACTGCATAGAAAGATATTTAACATTTTGAAGTAAAATAAAGGCACTAGTGAGTTAAAGCCTAGTGCCAAGCGGCAACTTGGAGCCAAAATTGTAAAACAAAACCACCAACAAGGAAAGAAGAGCTAAAGCTGCTAAAATAACACTATCAAACAGAAAATGGTGCAAAGGCTAAAATCTCAATTCAGCCTCCCCCTTGATATAACCTGGGACCTCCTGAGCACTCTGACACCCTTGACCTACTCCAGAATTATTCTCATTCCATGCATCCCAATACAAATGAACGGAAGTGGCGTCAAAACTACTGCCATCGAAGCTTTAACATACATCCCTAATATACCAACTTTATATATATTAGCAATTTCATCAGTAAACAAATTGCCAATCAGCAGCACATTAACCAAAAATCTTAAAACTTCTAGGCAAGCTTCTATATAAGGCTGAACCTGACTGGGATTTATTCTCAATAAATGAAAATAGTCAACATGCAACAAACCATAGAATAGGGGCAAATTTCCCAACTTTTTGTGAAGTTAAGGGAACAACTAAGCCCCCAAAGTAGTATAGTGAAATGAAAAGGATAGAAGATGATAGGCATCTAACTAAAAGGATCCTGCATTGTTGACCTCTTACACTTGCCATGGCTTAAGAGTTGCATGGAACAACATTGCTGCAAGAAATTATGTGCTAGAAAAGGAGAGATGGAAATGTACCCCCAATTCGCAAATTGTGATCTCATCAGGTGCAGGGTTGTTGGTGCCCGAAATTGTCTTCGTACATGGATAAGCAGTTATATCGAAAAACATGGTACTTAAGACTTAAGAACTCCACAAAGTATTACAATATTATATAGGTGAGATATTACCACCGGTAAGACACTGGTGATTCTAGTTTAACAAAAAAAATGTTAATTTACCATGAAAACAGAAGATTCATCGCAACAAAAGAAGGCAGTCGTCAGTTGGAAAAAGAACAAACAGCATTACACTATAGACAATTGATTCAAGGCCACACAGAAATAATTGCCCCAAAGGACCACATGGGCCCAAACCCAATCACTCCTTTTCCACACAAAAAGGGAAGCAATATCCAGCTATGTAATCAATGAGAAAAACTAAAAATGAAAATCCATTAGCCCACTGTAACCTAACCACAATATTGAGTAGGAAAACATCATATAATACAAACATTGAATTTGATGCACAAAGTCCTTTACGGCTTGCACGTGAGTTTCTTGTGTAATTTTCAGTAAGATCCAGGTCACTGTAACAAGGAGAAGTTTGTAGTCACAGTTCGCAGGAAAACTTAACGTACATCTCATCTAGGACTAATGCAGTCGTAAGAAAACTATTGCCCATGACACATGTTACCTGTCAATTCATACACAAAGATATCTTATTTTTTTTGTGAGGATACATACACAAAGATATCACAAATCCAGCTCTGAACCCATCTAACTGCACGATGACCAAAAAAGGTTCTTTTTAAGAAAAACAACTACCAACACACACACAAAAAAAAAGAAAGAAACAATGCAAAGATTCCTCTGACATTACAAACAAATATAACCACGGAACAAATACTCAGCTTTGCAAAATCTTGGGGATTACATAGCATGGTATTTTCAGGAACGAGTTCACAGCATCAGTAGATTCAGTAGAAATCTAAAAATCAGTAGATTCAGTAGAAATCTAAGCAACAGCATTAAGCAGGGCATCATAACGTCGCGCTTTCAGCAACAGAATTTGCACAGGCAAGATTCAGAGACGAGGCTGCATATGCACGTACGTCTCATTACAATGACCAGTACAGTTGTGAGAAAAAAACCAGTGACAACAACACGTAGCCAGCAATTAAATCAGGGTGCACATCTGGCATACCACACAATTTAGTAGTAGCAGGTAGAGATCTACCCACACTCCTTATCAGACACCCCCAAAAGGGAAAGATCGAGAACACAAACCATCCCGATTACCGAGAGTAACCGACGATTTTTTTACCAAAGAACATCAGAGCAGCAGCAAGCATCAGCAATTCAACAACGCAAGGCTCGGCGAGTTCGCATCAGCATTGGTTAAGCACCATTGTAAAAGAGGAATCTTGTTCGAGGAATCTACAGGCTGATTAACGGATTACCTGTGATGACGACGGTGAGGCGGCTGGCGTCGACGCCGTCGGTGACCTGCTCCGCCGTGGACGCCGACCCGAACCCGCTGGCGCCCGCCTTGCCGGTGATGAGCGAGAGGATACCCATCGCCGCCGACTCGACCCCTCAACTCCAAGAACACAGGAACTGAACCCAACTGAAACTGAACCAAACTGCAACCAAAACAAACAAACCCAAGAAAAGAAGTAGAAGGTGAGCCAAGAAAGCAGCACGGCCAAGAAACCGCAAGAATCACGGAAATCTCGGCAATGCCGCCGGCGCACCTCGCGACTTTGTTTAATGCGCCGGGAAATGGAGCGGAGGGCGGAAACGGAGGCGGGCGTGCATGGGAAGAGGATGCAGGGGGGAGAGTGGGGAGTTTATTTATGGTTGGGGGGCGCGGGTAGAAGTTTGGTTGGGGAGTAGAAGCGCAACAACGCCAACGCGGGACGGGGCCGGAAGCTAGGGAGACGAAGAGGAAGACGCACGGACCACGGAGGAAGAGGCCGGAAAGGGATTGGAGCCGGATCGTGCTGGTGCGGGCTTGTGATCTGATTCTCAGTATACACACGCACGCTTGCCAACCTGGGGAATTCTTGGACACCATGGGACAGAGTTCTCGAGAAACAGAGAATAAGATAAATCCTCTTCAGTTTTCACAAAACAAAGAAAAAGAAAGGAGTATGGAGTGCAGTGCAGACAGAGACGAGTCCGTCGTTTCATGGAGCCTTTTCTTCTTACAATTGTTCAGGGCACGTACAACGGGCGTCGTCGGGTCGTCTGCAAGGATGGCCACGTAGGTTCGGAGCCGATGTGGAACCAAGTTAATACGGAGAGAGAAGGTTGTCGTCGTCTCGCGAGGCGACGACGCCGGCTGATGGGCCGATGCAAAAAAAAAAAAAAAAAAAAAAAAAGACGACCGAGCAAGAGTTGTACGCTAGTCTCCAACCGGCGACGGCACGAGCGGATCCAGTGCGGCGGCAGACGAATTGGACAGGGGAAGAAGGAGAGATGGTGAGAATCCACCTATGAAGCTTGCCCGCAGCCAGCTCGCTGCTGCCGCCCGCGCGAAGCTTGCGGCCACCGTCCAGCTCGGCCGCTCGCTGTACGTTGCGGCCCAGGAAGCTGGCTGTCGTCGTGCTGCCCAGGAGGCTTGCCGCCGCCGCCCAGTGCTCCTCCGCCCGTCCGCTCGCCACGGCCCAGGAAGTTACTTATGTTCAAATGCTCATGGATTTTAGTTCAGAGTTTATGACAATGTAAACTTGGTATAGGAAACGGATTAGTGACAGGCAATTTCTTTTTGTTTAGTTGTACACGTATTGCATCATATAGAAATAACGAAGTTGCACACGGATTAAAACCTCAATCGGTTGCAACTTATTGCAACCACTTTTGCATTGGGTTTTCCTCAGAAGAATAATGCAGTGCCTGGAGTACGTGTGTGCTGTTCTTTGTTTTGGTGACCACAGTGAAAGTTATACACGAATTCATGGCACTGTGTTTTTTCCCTCCCCACTGGGAGTTGATCGATTTTGTTAGTGATTTTTGACAAAGACACATCACATTGGAGATAACTCAGCAAATTTCCTCCACATCCCATTTTGAGTGGGCAAAAAATCAGACCTAGTCTCTTTCTTTTCTTTTTTTTGAAACGAGACCTAGTCTCTTTCGATGCCGATGGTAACACATCAAACTGATTCCTTGCTAATAATCCAAAGGGATTGGGTGGGATCGAACCTTGAGTGCCCTTGTTTCCGCTTTATTCCCCTTCTGTCGTTAGTGTTGTCGTCATCCTAATAAGAGTCTGTCATGGTGTGCAATTCAGTCACCCGTGTTGCATGGCATCGCCCTGCTTAATTTCTGCCATTTGTGTAAACACTAGATCACTACAATACGATGCAAGTGCCATCTTCATCGTGACCAACAACTAGACGTAGCCTCCCATGTCACCGTTTGGCCGAGTCCGCATCAGAAGAGGAGGAGATTTAAGGGGTTCCGGACGAGCTCTACGTCGGTCGGTTCCATTGGCATTGGGAAATGCAGTAGTGAAACCCTTGGGGTTTCAACTCCCAACAACCAGGCCGCCCGCTTCTGCTGTCCCTGCAGCAGTCCTGCACCAGCAGCTTGATCGATCTACACGTACGGCTCATTGGCCTCACCTGCTGTCCGGCTGCGTTGCGTCCCATGGATCTCTGTGGTTAGCCCGTCAATGGCGTTGCACTGGCATGGAAGAAGAATGCTTGATGGCAAACGGAACCACATGCTGGCTGCTGGATCCTCTTCATCGTCGTCTCATCGATCGAGAACTCTCATCTGGGACGTAAGGAACGCCAGCGCCGGTACAGATAAAAAGTTGCACTGCAGTGAGATTAGTAAGGTTCAGAAGAGCATGTACGGTCAAGTCCTCGGATTAAAGGGGTGGGTTCGATCAGATGACAACAACCTCCTGTAACGTTTAACTGTCCTTGCCTGTGCATGCAAGATCCTTTCAATCACCACCTACCACGCACCCGAATTATGTATTGCACTGTACGAGCTTCGGTTCTTGCATTGGCAAATGGAGAGGCAGATATGCAACACAAGGGGCAAGAACAAGGAAGCAGCCAGCAGAGATGTGCTCGATCATATCACTAGCTATGCAGCTATAGTAAGCTAGGCTTGCCTCCATATGCATTTGATTGCTTTCCACAGGGTAGTAGGCCAAGGCAATCAACCCGTTGCATGTGCAGCTGCAGCACAGCGAGGCCAGCTCATATGGGGGCTCACGTACGCCCCCCATATGAGCTGAACCAAACTGTCGTCTTCAGTAACTGTATCCTGCCTTGCAGAGGCACCAAAATGCAGCATAGGAATGCTACAAGCATGGATGGCCAGCCGAATCATTGGAGACGATGAGGGCGACGGACCGCCTTGTTTACTTCACCCCCAACTTCTAACTTTGGCACTATGCAAAAAGAAGGTTCCCCATCACATCAAACTTGCGGTACATGCATGGAGTACTAAATGTAGATGAAATTAAAAACTAATTGCACAGTTTTGTTGTACTTTGCGAGACGAATCTTTTGAGCCTCAAACTTGCGGTACATGCATAGAGTACTAAATGTAGATGAAATTAAAAAACTAATTGCACAGTTTTATTGTACTTTGCGAGACGAATCTTTTGAGCCTAATTAGTCAATATTTGAACAATAATTCACAAATACAAACGAAACGCTACAGTGTGATACAGTGCCGTCACAGTAATTTTGTCACTTCCAATTTTGACAATCTGTTTGCTGGTGTCTACAGTGCCATCTGTTTGCTGGTGTCTTCGATCGTACACTTGAGCAGCATGCATGCCTCTGCATTGGTGCGGACTCGGCTGTCAGTCAAGGACGTGCCTGCAGCGCTGCTGTCAGTGCTGCTGGTTGGAGAAAGTGGCCATCATATAGTAGTAACTGACTAACTGTTCATCTAACCATGCAAAGCATACATGTATAGTAGTAACTTAATCATTATAAAGTCTTTTTGTACCACCAAAAAGTTTTTGATGGGCAATGTTTGACCTTATTTTCCACCTTTTTAGTTAATGCAAAGGCAGGTCCAGCTCCTATCATCTTTTCCCAAGGAAACGATCGAAAAGGTGCTTTGTGTTTCCTGTGGCCTGGTCTAGAACGAAAATGTGAGCCGCTGGTCCGTCCAACTGCACGATGGAATCTCCTTTCGGGTCGTTGGATGGATGTCAGTTAGAATGCGCTGCAGCAAGATCGTACTCAGTACTAGGATTCCAAGAGGAAGAACCTCCTGTAAACTTTTGTTTGACGTATAATTAATCACTTAGAAAACGGTCATGTCGTCAGTTTGCCATCTCACCTCCTGTAAACTTTTGATGCCGCTTGCCGCTCGGCAGTCGGCACCTCATCATGAACGGGATAGATGCACACACTTGGCAAGGGACGCAAGCACACAAGGGGCAAAGACTAGAGGGAAACAAACAGATAATGTAGCTAGGCTCGCTGGAGTTATCATTCCGTCAGGGACAGAGGCCTTTCCAGATGCAGAATGGTTCCACAGGGTTGGCCAGTGCATTGAACACCACACCACAACACAAAGGCTCCATTTCCATGTGCAGCTGCTGCTGCACAGCAAGGCTCAACGCCTCATCTCATCTCAATATGCATGCAGTAGGGACCTCGGAGTCCATGTCAAGGCTCACTCCAGAACTCGCCAAATCGCCAGGCACTTGTCAAGTTGTCCTTTGGGAATGGTAGGTCAGGCAGGCTGTGTTGGTTACTTGGTTGCAGCAGATGAACTGTTCAGGCTCATGACTCCGGCCTTTGATCAGGGTTTACGTGACTTGTGCCCATCATGAAAAAGCTTTTTTTTTTCCTCTTTCAACTAATGCGAGGCAGAGCTCCTGTCATCTTTCACAAGAAGAAAAGAAGAACCTTTTCCTTTCCTGTTGCCTAGAAAAGCGAGCCACTATTTCGGGTACAAGATCAGGTACAAGATAGAACTATTGCCTCCAGGATTAGATCACCAACCCGCAAAAATGTTGAAAAAACCCAGCTGCAAGAGGAGCTAATGTTGCAACTTTTCCCCGAATCGCCACTTCCTGCGGACATACTGCTTAGACCTTTGCATCCTCCCAAAGTCCCAAAATCTTTCTATAGTTCATTACTAGTAGCAGCTAATGTGATCCTCATCAGAGCAGGGGCAGGTGCTCATGCCAATGCCAGCCATGGTGTCACTGTTGCAAGCAATAATGAGCCACCATGACTGTGGATACTTGTGGACAATCTTAACATTGACCTCACCTAGATCTCGAACAACTACTAAATGGCTGAGAAATTTGGTGAGGATCGAGACGAACCTGAGTTTGGCTCACAGAACAGGAACATGCACCACTTGGACTTCTCTTGAGAGCGAAGGTACTTTCGATAAGAATGTTGTTCCAAAGACTTTCAGGATGTGTTTGGTTGAGCTGTGGCTTTTGAAAAAGTAGTTGTGAGCTGTGGGCCGTAAAAAATTAGCTGTGAGTTGTGGGCTGTGAAAAAATCATTTGGTGCAACAGCTATGACTTTTG
Source organism: Setaria italica (assembly GCF_000263155.2). Lineage (NCBI taxonomy): Eukaryota > Viridiplantae > Streptophyta > Magnoliopsida > Poales > Poaceae > Setaria > Setaria italica. The sequence goes on along the minus strand of NC_028454.1, from coordinate 8,820,566 downwards.
GAAAATACTTACAAGCGGACCCCACATGTCATTCATAGTCCACCCTACTCAACCCTCTCCCTCTTTCACTGACTAGCCCATTCTTCTTCCTTCTGCTACCATGAGCTCGTTGCCGGCCCAAATCCACCACCTCCCTGTCCCCACCGCCATGGCTCCCCCACCAACCCCTCGCCGCATCACCGTGCTCCTCCTCGGCTTCCTTTGCTCCGCCGCCTTGCCGTCGCGTGGTACGTCCCGGCAGACAACCACCTCCTCGCGTGCGGCGCAGAGGCCCTAGCCCTCCTCCCCGATGCCTGCCACTTTGTCCCGGACTCCGGCTGCGCTTCCACCCGCCTCCGCTCCCCCTCCACGACCCCCACCTCCGCCGCTCGGCCCGGCTCCCCACCGCCGCCTTCCCCTCTCTATGCCTCCGTGCGGGTCGCCGCCGCCGCTGGCCGGCTGGGAGAGGAGGGCGGCCGCGGCTGGGAGAGGAGGAGGAGGGCTGCCGCCGCCGTCGGGAGAGGAGGAGGAGGGCCGCCGCCGCAGGCTGGGAGAGGAGGGGGGCGGCACCGCCGCTGGGGAGAGGAGGGCTGCCGCCGCTGGCCCACCGCCACCCGGGAGAGGAGGAGGCGTCGAGGAGGACGGAGGAAAAAATCGAACCGGTACGCTCATACGGATGGCATGGCGGGTAATTTCGTGGAAGTGTTGCCCCTCGTAGCCGGTAAAAACAGGGGGGAGTGGCTATGAGATTTGTACAGAGGAAAAAGCAGGTTTTCTTTCAAGTCAAGTGTATGGGGTTACTCCTTTGGTTGGCTTTCAGTTTTTCTTGAAAGCCAAAGCACTTTGAAAGCCTAATCCTAATCAAAGGGACCCTCAAATAGGCAGTTTACACCATCTGCAATGAGTATTGGCCTCAATTATGAGAATAAGTGTACTCAATTATACTCCCTCCATTCACTTTTAATAGGTATATTTTCAAATCTGAAAAATTCGCTTTTGAGTCCAACTATCCATCCACTTAATGGTTGTCTTGAATCTGATGTGTGACTCTTCATTCTTCCAACCGAGATCGGCTACATAGGTATCAAGAAGTCTATACCTTAATGAATCGCAAGAACTAGTATGATTAAATAGATGATAAGTAGTATTGTTGATTCGTTGTCCTTGTCACTATGCTAAGGGGGTGTTTGGATACGAGGTGTTAAACTTTAACAGTGTCACATCGGATGTTCGGATGCTAATTAGAAGAACTAAACATGAGCTAATTATAAAACTAATTGCAGAACCCTGTGCTAATTCGCGAGACGAATCTATTAAGCCTAATTAATCCATCATTAGCAATTGGTTACTGTAGCACCACATTGTCAAATCATGGACTAATTAGGCTTAATAGATTCGTCTCGTGAATTACACTCCATCTGTGCAATTAGTTTTGTAATTAGCCTATGTTTAATACTCCTAATTAGCATCCAAACATCCGATGTGACAGGTGTTAAACTTTAACACATGGTTGCCAAACAGGCCCAGAAGAGAACGGAGGGAGTACAAAGAAAGGAGAGTCATACAACTTTTGTCCAGTAGCACAAGCAAAGCACTAAACAGGTAGATGGATGAAAAAAATGAGTGGATGAATAATTAAGGTTGGATCCTCCTAGAGAATGGAGCTAGATGAGATTCAGAGCTGTCAGCGGAGCTATCAAAACAAGCCGTTTCGCCAAGAAAATCTGGCTGGAGATTACGCTAAAAATACTTCGCCTTTGGGGATTGGATAATAGTAGAATGTCGAAGCTGCGGTGACCTGTCGAACCTGCACAAAGCGCACTGAATCTCGGGCGTGCATTTAGTGTGTGTGAGCAAGATTAGGTCAGGCTGATCCCTAAAAGAGGGGGCATGTGGGCCATCGGTACAGGAGTGAATTGAATCAACCTCTCAGTACTCCAACCATACCAGTCGTCTTAGGGGGTGTTTGTTTCCCTTATTTTTAGCTCCCGTAATATTTAGATACTAATTAGGAGTATTAAATATAGACTATTTACAAAATCCATTACATAAATGGAAGCTAAACGGCGAGACGAATCTATTAAACCTAATTAGTCCATGATTTGACAATGTGTTGCTACAGTAAACATTCCACACTGGAGTATCAGAGATTAACCAAGAAATTGTACAGTATATACTGAACATGTAAACACTGTAAATTAAGTAATCGCATGAAGCATTCCACACTGAATGAAAACCTCGTAACGCAAGAACCAGTAGCGCAAACACGAATGGAGAATTGAAGATGCCACCTTACCGTTGCGGCCCATTATCCAGAGAATGTGTATGGTGCAATGTATGAAACAATTTGTTGCTTCCCTTGGTACCAAGGTACACGCTGGGCAGCCAGCATCCTGATCAGACAATGATAATCATATGTCCTGCTAACCGTTGATGGAGATTTGTCATTTGTGCCTCCAGATCTTGACAGGCAATTAGAATAAACCCAACGCCGTCCAAAACAAATACAAAGCCAATGTTGTTTTTTTTCCGGCACATCACAAATCGAAGTGGCACTAAACAAACCTTCTGGACTGACATAAAAAAACCCCCATCTTGATTTGCAGTCCAACATTGTGGGGATTTTGGAGATTGATCATTGATGGTCGATGGGCACTGCAAATGAGTAAATACCGGAGAAACGAAGTCAGAAATGCACATGCTCTCCTTCATTACCTTTTGTTCCTCGTCCTATATAGACAGCTGAACAAACGTAGCAGTTTATACAGAACATGTTGTTTGCACAAACACAAAAGCTACTATATTTACTACACTGCTTGCACGAAAAACAGAAGAAAATGAACAAAACAACAACACAAGATGTCTTCACTCTTCGTGCGTTCTCCGGTGACTAGGCCGCCTCAGGCTCTCCCAGGTTGAGACGAGCAGGTTTAGGATGTAGTAGTAGACAGTCATGGCACAGGTCATCACGAAGTTCCAGCAAGAGGAAGGCCAGTACCATGGATACAGCAGCCGGAAGAACAGGCTTATCACATGCCTAGGGTAGCGACCAATCTGTAGCCAAGCAACAATCCCGTAAGCAACCAGGAAGGCATCTTATTATCATTTTACCAAATTATTGTGGAGAATGAAGAAATGAAGGAGGTGGTTCAATCTTAACAGTTTTATTGGCAACAGGGGAGACAATAACATAGAGTATGCAAGCCATGATTGGTTGATTGCTAGAGAACTCTGCCTATTCATCTATGATGATCCTAGCCTCAATCACAAGGTAACTAAATTTGTTTGGTATCACAAAAACACAGCATATCATCTAGACATCTACTTCAGCATTTTTGGTACATATGCGGCCACTGTACTGGTACAGACAAAGGTATCACCAACATAGATGTATCAAATAACATCATATCATGCAGCATTACTTTCAAGGTACATTGCCAAAAGAACCATAGTACAGTGAATGCACAACTGTATTAAGATTGGAGAAAGAGTGGTACTCACAGGGAAAAGCAAATCCAGTGTATTCCAGGCTGCATGCCGCACCGCTCGTGTTGGGTACGTAGGACCACCAGGAGAAGTGAAGCTGTAGAGGCAGGCCTTTAATCTGGTGCTTGTACTCAACCTCAGTTCCAACCCTGCATGAATTAATTCATTGATTAAATAAAATTTGACCTTGCAGCAGCAGAATGGAGTCGTAAAATTAGAGCATGCCTGACTTCTTAGGAAACTTATTCATGGCAGTACCTTGAAGTATGCTCATGCGGGAGAGGTAGTGCAGTAGCACTGGCTCAATTTTTAGCTTTTGAAGCTGCAGTAAAGAACAAAGCAGTAAGTTTCAGATGACGATACAACTCGCCTTCAGATGAACAAAATAGCACATCTGTTTCACAAAGAGATCAACCTGATCTGTGAGATCAATTACAAAGTAATCTGCTGGACCACCAACCAAGAAAGAATTTGGAAAAGTGGGAAAATGCTCTAGGAAACGAGAGAGCAAATGATCTGCATATCGAACATAGCAACAATTTAGTACCATACATAAAGCATTTTTGGCCTTAAAAAGATGCTGAAAGGAAACCTACCCTGATCATAGAAGAACATGAATCTAGAGAGCAGAAGGAAAAGGTCTCTACCAGCCTATGGAATAACAATTGTTAGGAGAAATGCGATAAAGTAGCCTTGACATTGTTAGGAGAGAAGAGGTACAGTAGAACTCAATGAAGAGAGAGAATAACCTGTAATGATATTTTATTAAGTCGGTCAGGGACTAGAGCAACATCTTCAAGGAGATACTGTTTAACAAAAAAAGAAAAGAAATGTAAGTGGTGTAAATACACATGGAGAGTAATTTTGAAATGAGACAAATCACGAGGAACCAAACCAACACTTACATGATACAAGGAGAGAAAATGTCTTGTATTTGTCTGTATGTCAATCCTATGGGAAAAATATTATTAGATAATGACAGTTTCAGGTGGAAAAAAGGACAACCATGATATGTCCTCAACTACAACAGAAAACATATGAAGTAAAAAAAACATTAATAATAAGTAATGATGACTTTCATATTTGCAATCATACCAAAAAACATTTGTAGCACCTTGAACAAGAGCAGAGCTGTATCTTAGTGGTATTTCCTTTCCATCAAGAGGGGCTTCAAACAACTGCACAATGAACTTGTGATTACTAAAATAAGGTAAAGATGGTAGTGACAACAATTTTGAGAATACTATCTTGTCAGAAGGACAGAATAATCAATCGAGAGCAAGTCAGAATTTATCCCATCCTGAAATTAACTAGTTTGAATGATTGTTGGTGTTAATACGTCAACCTAAACTGTAGTCTAGTTACTTCAGTGTACACTTGGTAATGAATATGGTATCCTTTCTTTGGCCTTGAATAAACTTAAATATGTTACACATAGCATATAGTATTTTGAGGAACATAGATATTTCTATACTTGTGGGTTATGCGCATTAATGTATGGTATAGCAAGCACTAAAATTGTGAAAGAATGTGCCCTAATAAGTTACTGAAAGCAATATTTTTTCTTAAACCTTAAATGACTACTTTAAAGACATCAACCAAAAAAAGAAAACATGGTTTCTTTGTAATGGAATTTGACATGTACATTACATCCTATGACTATTTGTTAATTTGAGTAGCACAGCATACCCATTTGTGGAGAAGAAGGGAAAATATGTTGGACGCGAAGGACTGGCTCCAGAGTTGCACTATCAACTCAAGTATACGCCTCCCACTTTCAGGCACTCTAACAAAATGATTAGCAAGAATTTCATAGAAGCACAGCCAACCATCTTCTCGTTCATCTAATGGAGCAATGCCATCATCATTCTCGCTCATAATCGCATCTGTTCAAAGTATAATGCAGTAACTTCTTATATAAGATTGAATATATTATTTCGCTAAAAATAGATCTAGTAAACTGCGTAGGAATTGTGCTTCAGTCTAAAAGAATAAATTCAGCAGTAACGTAGCCCTGATCATCTTGAATAATTTATCATAAGATGAAGTTGCAACCCAATAGAAAGGAATTATACAACAAAAAGAAAATCATTGTAGCCTAATGATTCATGGAATTCCAAATGCAAAAATACATTTCTGCTGTTCCAAATGAGAAATCGATTAGATTTCTTCCAACAACTGCTCATTCTATGTGCACTCTTATATTTATTTACTGATTAACATGTTTATAGAAACCATGGTGCAAACAATCTGAGGTCAACCACAGTAGCATCATATAAACTTAGCTAATGATAAAGGGTGTCACTTTCTGAGCCAAGTCCAAGCAACCAACATGAGAACATCAGACAGGTGCAAAAAACTTCCTAACCCATCAAAAGAGCTACATTTGTCATGGAATGAAGCGCAGCTATCTCAATATAATTATTTGGAAATCCCAAATTGATGGCATGACATCTGGTCAAAAAAATCTGTTTCATTGTTTCCTTTTAACAACCTCATGGTCGTACTTGCAAACTGTATTATGCAGTAGCTAAATCTTTGCATTACTTCATCCACTACATGAAAAACAAGGAGGGTGCAGTAATTCCAATAACTGTATCAATATCAATCCCCTTTACTATTGGAAAGAAACGAGTAACGAAACTAGCAGCAGAAACTACAAAAGATATGGCACCTCGGGCACGATCATCCACCTTCAATGCAATATCTGCGAATAATGCTGCA
>NC_028454.1:8647377-8814277 GCF_000263155.2 Setaria italica | reverse complement strand
ACATCATGATCTTAACCACTCAAACTCCAGAGCACACATATGTGCTACAAATGTGTCATCCTTTCTATTGGAATTAGTATTTCTTAATTGCAGATATCGGCATCAGAGGATAACATTGTTGCTTTTCTGCCAATAAAATCATCATACAGCATAACAATCTATGCTATACAGATGGCTGCAACAGAAGAGAAGTCCTGATTTTAAGGTAAGTTCAAGAAATTGACTAACATAGCTGTCGGTTTTTGAAAGGATAACCATCTATGCTATGCAGATGGCTGCAACAAAAGAGAAATCATGATTTTAAAGCTAACTTCGAAAAATTGACTTAACATAGCTGTCGTGATGTACAACTTGTGGTACTCAGCGAGAGTAGCACAAGAAGGAGGTCAGCACTCAGCAGGTCCATGTTCCTTTCCTCCTGTCTCGCCGCTGCCGCCGAACACAGCACGGCCTCACCACGGTGCATCCGCACGGGACTCTAACCGCCGCGCATCTCGCCTATCCCCACAGGCTACAGGCACCCCCGCTCCCCCTCCCCGCCACTCCTCTTCCTCCCGCCACCGCCCATGGATCCTCGTGAAGCCGCGAAAGCCCACGGTACGCGAGCCATTAAGCCTCAATCACCCGCGCCGAGCAAAAAATGACGGAAATTTCAGCGACCCTAACAGCCCCCGGGGCACGAAACGGACATCGCAACAAATCAGAGCAGCGAGCGCCCCCCGAGCCCCGCGCAGGGATTTCCAAAAGGCGAGCCCCGGTCGGTACCTTCTGCAGCTTGCGCTCGATCTCGAGGGAGAGCGCCTCGAGGCGGTCGGAGGAGCCCCGGCTCCGCATGGCCGCGGCCGCCGGAGGTGATCGCCGGAGGGCGGGGAGGGGACGCGGTGGGCGGTGGCGCGGTCCTGCGAATTAAGCGGTGGAACTGGTCAAAAAAAAAAAACTGGATGGATATGGATAGCGGAAAGTGGACACGCACGGGATGGGGAGGCCCGGATCTGCTGCTGCTGCTGTCACGCTCGGGGACACGTGCCAGCCGTCGGATCCGCGGCGCCGGGTTGCTCTCGCCTTGCTGTCGGTCGCCGGTGATGGACCGATGAGCCGAACCATCCAGAACGGGCAGCCTCCGTCTGATGAGTGAGTTTGTCAAATTTGAACGAATTTGGGCGAGAATTTAGAGTCTGTTTGGGACATCCGCACGAAAATGTGATATGCAGTTTAGTGATTCTTGCCTCGCCCACAGGTTGGAGTTGGACTGCGCGAGGAGAAGCGCATCCGGCGACAAACCACTAATGAAATGAAATGAAATTTCGATTCGCTTTTTTTCAAGTAAAAAAAATGTTGAATTGCTTTTGGTTACTAGAGTCTGTGGCCCGTGGGCCGTACCATATATATGGCAAGGACGCGGCGGCCCACGGTCCATGGATCACATCCGTTAGGCCCATACGTAAGATTGGGCGGCCCTATCTACATGGTTGATGCAGCTGGAACAGGCCTTGGGCCACGAGCCCACGAATGCATCTCCCTCCTGGACCACATTGTGTGGCCCAGTAAAAAATTCACAAAAAAGAAGTTCAGAGTATAAGAACACAGTCCCCATACTTTTGGGAAAGAGAGATCAAACTTGGAACCGACTCCATCGAGTTCGAACTAGTAGAATCATCAAAATTCTGTCATCTTTGGCTCACTGTCCGTGTGAATGGACAAGGGCAATGTAGTACTGCGTCCTTCGTCGGCGCCCGCCTCCGCTGCTCGCGGACCACTGCGTCCTCGACTCCCCCGACGGGCTCCTCCTCCTGCAGCGCGACGCGGACACCGCCGTCCGCCTCCTCCACCCCTTCACCGGCGACCTCCACGAACTCCCGCCTCTGACGTCCCTGATCCCGCAGCTCGACCGCCGCACGGACCACCGGCCGCGGCTCGACGCCAACGAGCACAAGGTGCAGTCATTCCGCCGGATCTCCGCGGCCGTCTCCGTTGCCCCGACGGCGGGCACCGTCACGGTCTTGCTCGCGCTCGAGCACATCTGCCGCTTCGCCCACGCGTCCACCGGCGACCGGAGGTGGACGCTCACGAGCTGGAGCGAGAACCGCGTGGCCAGAACGCTGGGGTTCCATGGCAGCCTGTACCTGACCTGCTGGGGCCATGAGGAATCAAGCATTCTGCGCCTAGACCCGCCGCCGCCACTCGTTGACAACGACGGCGTGGAACTACTACCGCCGCGGACCATCGCCACGGTGCCATCCAATGCAACCTGATGATCTTGCCGCAGCTGGTGGAGTGTGACTCGGAGATCCTGGTGGCACCGACACATCTCCCGTTCACACCTCGTGGTTGCCAGGCTCACTCACCGACCTCCTCTCCGGAGAGCCAGCCGCGCCAATGGCGAGCATCGGCGAGCACTGCCTCCTCTTCGGCATGCGCAGTCTGGCCGTCTCCTCCGGGGGACTGCCTTCGGTCGCCGGCAACTTCATTGTTCTCTGTGACCGCATACCAGATCGCCTGATGCAGTACAACCTCGGCGACGACACCTTGTCGCCGGCGTGCGACGGGGACATCGTTAAGAGCCCCCCGCCCAGTCCCCGCAGCATTGTCCACCACCTCGTCGCCTGCTGCTACCGCTACTTCTGGAACAAAGGCCTGATATATTGCTCCAGAACAAAGCCTTCATGGGGGACGAAACGCAAGTGGCGGTTGGGGGGCTTGAGCTCTCATCAGTCTTTGGTTGCTTGAAGCAGGAATACAAATGCTTCCTTGCTGCCATTTAGAAATTACAAAGTCTGTTCTGGAATCAAGGAAATTGACATGTTGATTCAGTTTACTTCTGATGTAGTACTGTGCTGTGTTTATAAATTGAGCATATGTATTTATTTTCACCAAAGAAACACAAAAATATTGGCTCCACATTGTGCTTGTTTCCTAGGACAATGTTGTATGACACCTCTGTCTTGCATCTAATTTCGAACAATCGAGCTCGAACAAGAATCGCCAAAATTCTTCATAACAACATCGGTGTGATTGACAACTGATACCCCATCTGGGCTCCTTTCATCGGTGCTTCATTCAGCCATGCCAACTTCACCAAGTGACCAAGAATACACGGTGTGCCACTGTCAACTGTCTGCTGTTCAAATCATCAGAAATCTGGGCATGGATGGACCAAAAGGAGCTAGCATTCAGTATCGTTGAGGGGGTGTTTGGATACGAGGTGCTAAACTTTAACAGTGTCACATTCGGATGCTAATTAGAAGAACTAAACATGAGCTAATTATAAAACTAATTGCAGAACTCCGTGCTAATTCGTGAAACGAATCTATTAAGCCTAATTAATTCATCATTAACAAATGGTTACTGTAATACCACATTGTCAAATTATGGACTAATTAGGCTTAATAGATTCGTCTCGCGAATTACACTCCATCTGTGCAATTAGTTTTGTAATTACTCTATATTTAATACTACTAATTAGCATCCAAACATCCAATGTGACGAGTGTTAAACTTTAACACCATGGAGCCAAAAAGGCCCTCAGGAAAAAGGAAAAAGGAAACCATGCAGGGTGATCTGAATGATCACAAAATCATAACTACTCATCATAGCACTACTCATCATGCCTGGGCTAGCAGCCACCGTCGCCGGCCGCGATTGTCCCGGGGTGCTCGAGTCACTTCTTCGCTGAAGGGAGAGGGTGGCGGGGGAAGAAACGAATGAAATGCTCACCCCACTGCTCTCTGCAGCGATGGATCCACGGGCAGTTCTTCTGGTTGTTTGATTGATCACGAACCAAATCCATTCGATTGTCAGGTCCGGCAGACGGAGAAACAAACGTTTCATGGGATAGCTCAGATCCACCTCTCATGGCGCCATGGCGGAGGTAGCAGCCACCGTCGCAGCATCGGGACAGGTGCGCGGTTGCGGCGCAGGGTCCCACGAATAGAGACGACGGCCGCGCAGGCTGCCGTGTCCCGGAAGGCGACGACGCCACCGTGCCCGCCTGCGTGTGCTCACGCGCCCCCGGCTTCTCGCTCGGCGCCGATGGGCGCGACGATCTGCGCGCGCGTATTGCTGCCGGATGAGTGAGGAGTCGAGAGCTCGTGCTAGGGCTGCAGGGCCTGTTCGAGGGGTGGTTCTCTGCGCTTCCGGATGGAACAGGACGTGAGGAGGGCGGCGGCGGCGGCGGCGGCGGCGGCGGCGGGCGCCGGTGGACCGGCGGGCATCGAGCTGGCCCGAACGAATCAGGGGTCCTTTCAAAAATTATGCGTTCCGGAATTTTGCAAATGTACCCTCAATCGGATCGCGATTCAAATAAGGGGCATTTCGTAAATAATTAATCCTACAATTTACAAAAGGACCCCAATTTGGATCGTGACTATTAATCGCGATCCAAACAGGGGGTATTTTGAAAACAAATCCTGGGCGGCGCCGGAGCAGCTGACGAGGCCACGCTGCCGCCGGCCATCGGCGCTAACCCCGCGCAAGCCTTCGTCGATACTCTCTCGCCTACGCCTCGCCGTTCCCCCTGCTCCCCGCGCGCGCCGCTCGAATCCAAGCTCCTACGGATGTGCTGCTGGCGCGGCGGCAGCGGCGGCTCGGGGGGTCGGGAGCTGGAGGCGGCTAGCCTGGGCCATCTCTTGCTCTTTCGTTGCTTCAGAGGAGAGACGCTGCTGCGAAGAGATCGGCATTAACAGCGACTCAGAACCAGAACCAGCCTGTTGATCCTGATGACAGGATTCGTGTGAATGGACAAGAACAATGCACGATGCGGACGTACATGGAGGAGATCGACGGAACCAGCAGCTAGCACGGTCTCACAACCCCGCAGGGCTGCCGTCCTTCCTGGGGTCGCTGACGGCGGTGAGCCTCCCGCGGAACACGCCGCCGCCCGACGCGGGCGGCTCCGCCAGCTGGTGCACGATGAACTGGCACACAGCCCCCGAGTCCGTGCTCCGCAGCCGGTGCCCCCTCTGCTCCAGGAACGCCTTCGCCCCGTCGCTCAGCGCGATCACCTCGCCGTCGACCGCCGTCTCGTCCTCGTACGTCACCACGTTCGGGATCAGCTGTGCAGGAAGAACGCACAACGCTCAGGAACACACGATTGCATTTGTCACTCTCTCGTCGGAGCAGGGATCAAGATTCAAGAGGCTGTACCTTGTGGTAGACCCTGGGCTGCTGGACGGCGGCGAGAGGATCCATGCCGACGATGAAGTGGTTCAGGAAGACCTGGGTCACCGTGGCGATGATGTTCGTGCCGCCGCTGCCGCCCACGACGCCGGCGAGCTGACCGTTCTGCAGCGACACCACATGAGGTCCACAGCTTTCAGTATGGCATCGAGACGTGTCGGTGTCGGGATGTGTCCAAGCTAGATGGCACGCGATACCTTGAGAATGATCAGTGGTGTCATGGAGGACAGGGGCCGTTTGCCCGGCGCGATGAAGTTGGCCGGCGCCGGTGGGAGATGGTCAGGGGCGAGCTTCACGGCGGGGACGGAGAAGTCGTCCATCTCGTTGTTGAGCACGATGCCCGTCGACGGCGACAGGACCTTGCCGCCGAAGTAGTAGTTCACCGTCGTCGTCATCGCCACCGCGTTCCGGTCGCTGTCCACCACGCACAGGTGGCTCGTGCCGTGGTCATCCAGCTGCCTCCACCTGATCGCCGAGGCCATCAACCACAAGAGAATTGCATCAATCAGTGCTCTAAAGACCCTGGCAATCAGGACTCGGGAGATGTTGTGAAGGTGCAATTAAGAAGGACGCGTGCATACTTTGGGAGGTAGTAGCCGGGAGGGAACGTCGTGTTGTCGGCGATCCTCTGCCGGATCCTGTCGGCGAACGGCAGCGACAGCATCTCGGCGACGTCGCCGGTCACGTTCACGAAGTCGGGGTCGCCGAGGTCCATCCGGGTCGCCAGCATGTGCTTGATCGCTTCGATGAGCCGGTGGACGCCGAGGAACCCTTTCAAGAACTCGAGCGACTTGTACCCACCCAACACGTTCAGTATCTGCAACGACCCCAAGTGAGAAGAAATCTTGTAGACAACCAGTTGGAGGCCAAGATCAATTCGAGCTCTGCAAACAAGGGCACTGATCTGACCATCGCCATCCCGACAGTGCCGCTCGACGGCGGCGGCATGCCGAGGAAGGTGTACCCCATGGCGTCGGCGCGCATGGCGTCGCTCACCTCCACCCTGTACCCGCTCAGGTCCCCCGCCGTCACGATCCCGCCCGCCGCCCTGACGTCGCGGACGAACGCCTCCCCGACGGCGCCGCCGTAGAACGCCGCGGCGCCCTCCTCGGCGACGCGCTCCAGCGCCTCGGCCAGCGCCGGGTTGCGGCACGTCTCGCCGGCCGCCAGCACCCGCCCCGCCGGCGCGAACACGGCGCGCAGGCCGGGGTCGGCGAGTACGTCGGCCTCGCTGAGCTTGAGCGCGCGGGCCACGTACGCCACCACCTCGTAGCCGTCGCGGGCGAGGCGGATCGCCGGCGCGACGAGGTCCCGCCAGGGGAGCCGGCCGTACCGGGACCACGCCGCGTGGAGGCCCGCGAGCTCCCCCGGGACGCCCATGGCGAGCGCGCCCTTGTACTTCGTCGTCGGGTCCGCCGCGTACATGTCCTGGTGTTTGGCAAGCACAAGAGCAAGTTTTGCAGTTGCAGTAAGAACAAGTTGCGAAATTTCACTGCTGTTTGTTAAAATTTCGTTTCTTTCTCTTTATTTTGGAATTTGTGAAAAATTTCAAACTGCTGAAAATTACTGAAAACGGTAATTTTACTGATAATTTCAAACAGAGCTTGTTCTTCAGTTGGAACAGCAAAATGATCGCAGTGGTCTAAAGCCGTCCGACAATATGATGGCAAACAAGACAGGCAACTGACTTGCCAATTGCCATCCTCCGATCTCTGAAATTCTGGTTGCTGGGCAGGGCAAATAATTTTGCAGAAAAGCTAGCACATGCGAAGCACTCCTGGAGATGTATGATAAAAAAATGCTAAAGCATTCCCCTGATCTCTGATCTCGCGTGCAACCTTCCATTCTGAATTTCTGATGGATTGCTTCAGACTGCGCTGCGCTGTTCGGATCTTGGGTCATGTTTAGTTCACTCCAAATTTCCAACTTTGACACTATGCAAAAAGAAGATTCCCCACCACATCAAACTTGTGATACGTACATGGAGTACTGAATGTAGACGAAATCAAAAACTAATTGCACAGTTTTGTTGTACTTTGCGAGGCGAATCTTTTGAGCCTAATTAGTCAATATTTGAACAATAATTCACAAATACAAACGAAACGCTACAGTGTTGCTACAGTAATTTTGGTTGCCCAAAGTTGGGCAACTAAACAAGGTTTTGGACGTGCTTGGGACAGTTGAACCATGTGTGGTGTGGCTATAGTAGAAAAATTAAAAAAAAGGCAGATCACACTCGATGAGATCCTGATGGCCTACTGTCTGGATTAGTGCTCTGTTCGCTTCAGCTTATCAGCCGGCTTATCAGCTACCAAACATTAATTTTTCTCTCACAATAAATCAGCCGTTTCAGCTTTTCAACCGGCTTATAAGTCTAACCGAACATACCGTTGGTTTCAGATGAGATTTTGCGGCTAGTTTTTAAGTGATGGGATATAGGCTTTTATGAACTACTATTAACAATTCAATGATGCACTTATACCTGTATATACTAGATTATTATTTTCATGAGAAAATAAGTTTCCTCACCATCTTCTAAATACGTGGGAAAGCTATGTATAGGAAAAATATATAAAAATCGGAATAGCATCTATTAAATCTTAATGAAGTTTTTTTTGAAAAAAAAACAACCTGATACCTAGCTCTATTTGTCCATGATTAAGTTTCTTATAGTTTGATTCACTATGATTTTTAAAACTTTGCTTTTTAAGGCAATGCTGCGAAGCAAAAAAAAAACCTCATAGTAGTCATCTACCACTTGCGGGAGCACGGCTGGCCCACCAGACAGCGACGCGCGCACAACCAACCGTCCAACCCAATCGGACCCAACTAATGCTTGCCAGGTGTCACGCGGCCCCACATGTCATGGACTGGAGCAGTTCGAGCTCGCGGTCGCATCCTCTCCTTACCGGCGCGCTTGCTGCCGCTGCTGCTGATTGTAACAAGGACGAGTAGGACGGGGTCGTGATGCCGTGATGGTGATGGGGGGCTAGGACGTACCGGCGTGGCCGCGGCCGGCGCGGTCTCCCTGGCGTCGAAGGCAACGGCCTCGCCGGAGGCGGCGTCCCTGACGACGATGAAGGCGCCCCCGCCGACGCCGCTCGACATCGGGTGCACCACGCCGAGGCAGAGCGCGGCGGCCACGGCGGCGTCCACCGCGTGCCCGCCCGCCCGCAGCGCCGCCGCGCCCACCTCCGAGCACCGCGCGTCGTCCGCCGCCGCCGCGCCCACCCCGGATTCCACCTCGTGCCGGCTCCGCAACCGCGCGCCGGCGGCGACGGCCTTGGGACGACGGGCAGCAGCAGCGCCGGCGCCAGCGTCCCGGCCGGAGGAGCTCAGGAACAGCATCAGGACGCCGGCCAGGGCGAGGAGCGCCGCGGCGATGGCCAGCGCGGTCCACGTCCGGCTGCTCCGGCGGCCATGGGGAAGGTCCTGGGAGACCGTTCCGGTGGCCCCGAGCAGAGGACCCTTCAGGCCGCCACGCGCGGCCATGGCCTGCTCACGCCTGGGAGATTCCGGCCGTTTTTCCTGGACAGGACGTGAGCGGGGGAGAGGGGAGGGATTGTGGGATTCTTGGATGGCGACTTGGCGAGAGGCGGAGCCGGAGAGCTCGGTCGTTTGTTCTTGGCGGGGGCGAGCTGCAAGCAATTATATAGACAGTCCGGCCAATGAGACGTCTCTGTTAGCGCCGATTTTTTATCTCTCCCTCTTACAGTCACACTCTCTGAAACGGCGCCGTTGAAGAAGAGGCTGATCAGTTTTTGTCCATAGTTCACCTCACCGATTAAATTAAACGCGCAATTTGTAAGTTGTATAAGAAGATGGATCGTGATGTGATCTTACCCCGTGCGATTAGCGCCTTTCAGCAGCGACAGACTGGCGCTAATAGAATAATAGGGCACATGCGAAGTAGTGTTAAGAACTGACCACAGGCTCTGTTTGCAAATTGCAACTCGAGAGGTGCACGTGCGGCTGGAGTAAGTTTTTATTTTACCTATAAGTAGTGTTTCAGAGCATCTTCTTCTTTTGCCTCCGAGAAGAGCTAATGCAGCCTGCAGGATAAAAACAGATGGAGAGCGAGTGGTGCCGCCTGCCCTGATGCGAGGAGCATCCGACCGTGGATGGATGAAACGAAAACGACCTGCAGCCGAACCTGCTCGATCGCCTTCCTTCCTTCATGGCATGACGTGATGCGAGGGACGAATGCGAATCATGAATTAGGCGTGCGGTGATGCTGGGATAACGTGTGTACAGTACATCCCACGGACGTGATGGAGTGCAGGCGCAATGCAAGTGGCCCATGCAAGTGGCCAATGCAAGTGGAATGCACTACAAATTTGAGGGCACTATGCGGGAAAACGATGCTATTATTTGTGCATCAAACGACATAAACAAATGCTCGAGTTGATGAAGCTGTCGTGCGACGGAGTTCAGGTGCGGCTGGATGGACTCGGTTACGACGGGACGGGAATGGAAGTCGTTGTTGCCTCGGTCAGGTCACGGTCCGGTCCGGGACGGGGTGACGGCACGGCACGGACTACGGTGAATCTTTCTTGCACGCCTCGCCGGCTCCTCCTATTCCCTTGAGCGCACCAACTCTTGGGGTCAGCCTTTCTTTCATTCAGCTTCCTAATCGAGTCCATACTGTCGCTGCTATCGCGCGGCCAGAGATCAACACAACAACTACTTCACCAAAGCTCATTTCCACAAGTCCAGTTTTTTTTTCCTCAAAATACAGTGCCAAAAGTTGTATTAAAACTCATTTAATTTGTATGACTGGATGGTTGTGAGCTTACGCAATATACCCCCCCAAACAATGGTTTAATAGGTTACATGAGAAGAAAAGGAATGCATACCGATAGTCTGGAATATCCAGATTCGGCCCAATTTGGGAACCCAGCTTACAGCATACACGAGTATCTCTTATCTACTTCTACAGATCCTTTCTCTCTGCTTGTCCATATACTCGACTCCTGTTCTCCTGTCCATTACCCTCTCAAAGCCTAGCATATACTGAGCATATACGTGTGACCCCCAGAAATGGCCTATTTGTCAGCACCTCAAATTTAGGCCTCCAAGAGACCATCAAAATTGTCTGCTGAGATCAACTGTGCCACTGAACTGGTCAACTGAATTAACCTGCAACAACGAACTATTATTAGATAAGACTTGGGGAGCCATCTTGCTCACTTTTCTAGCACAAAAAAAAAATCAAAAGTACAACTGTCGGTTGTTTTTATATGATTTGGATGCGATCATTAAGTATTTAGTAAGAGCTCCAAGGAATTTTGAATTTACTGGAAAAAAGACCAGTAAGGAACTAGCTATCAATTTTGCAAAACGGGAAAGTTCAACCCTGGTTCTTTGTGACATGCTTCATTATGGGGACTACCTGAGGGTCAAGAGCAGTTACCAGTTGCAACAAAACTGACATCCAATTAGGTTGTAACGATTACTGCACCATGCGCTTCCTTTTCGATCTTTTGCCCTTCTTCCCTGAGTAACTCGGAAGTTTCTTGTCACTCCCAGTACTGGATGCTTTCTCCACAGGTCCTCCCTGTTGCAGGTTTACATGAGTAACACAGGAGGAACTTACATTTTTCAGGTGGTGTAATGGCAAGGAGGATTTTCCAATACAATTAGCCTCACGATGTCCTACTATGTAAAGATATATAAGTAACTGAAAAGGGTCAAGAGTACCTCCTCTGTGGTCTCATCATCTGACTCTTCATCGTCTGAGTCATACGTTGATGCCGATGCTTTTGAATCTCCTGCAGCAAGTGCTTTGTTGAGTTTTCTCCTGTTCTCTTCTTCTTTTAGCTCCCTAAACCTGCTTGCCAGATTGTATGTGAAAAATGGAACCAAAACAGAAAAAGTCTAAGTATTAAAATGAAGTCCAGAGCACCTTTCCCCAGCTGGTTGAGCATTAGAGCGTTTTGCACGTCCCGCTGTAATTATTCCGCTACCTCCCTCACTGACTGCAGGCTTTGCTCCCCCCATTTTCCGTAACCACACCTGCTGGGCTGTGCTGAGGACATTGTTTGTAAACCTAATGAAAAAATGGAAGTCAATACACGACGATAGCTGTGGATTCTATATACATACATATACTAAAGTTCCTAAATTTGGAGGCTCCTCATGCATCTTGGGCCCACGTGGGACCCACATATTGTTTAGGTGGGACCCATGTAGGACCCACACTCTTCAGGTGCGACCCACGTGAGACCCACATACAATTCAGTAGGACCCACACACTGTTTGGTGGGACCCACGGTAGTATTGAGTGGGTCCCATGACCTTTTCTTTAAAAATATATATATTAAATTTTAATCGCTGGCAGTTACATTGTATTAAAAGTATACAATATATTTAATTTTTACTATGTATAAAAACAATAACTAAACTTTGTATACTACATTCACTTATGGTAGTTCTACTACTTTTTGGACTTTGCTTTCAAATCATAAACATGCAAAATATGATTGAATCATTCATTCATTGCTAATTTTATTTTTATTTCTATCAAAACTAAGAATCAGTGTAACCTAGCACGTCAATCCGTTAGTCATATCTACTAACACCCAAAAGACAGTAAATTTCTATGAAAAAATTATACAGTGCTCGAATAACCATTATGATAAAAAAAATGTTTCAATTTAACATTGGATGCGATCAATTTGATTTTAGATTATGTTTCTTTATTTGGTTCAATGCGATGCTGCTTTGAGCATAGTAAGATAACAATTCGCATTTCATCACTATTTCAGGTTAATCTCTTCCGTATAGGCACGCATCGCGCGCCAATCTAAATAGTTTAATTAATCTTTTAAGAATTAAGTGAATAGGGAAGGGGTCATGAAATTGTGGGAAGCAACCAGCGCTGTAACTTGAAATAAATACGAACACATATGAAACTAAAAAAGATGACTGATGCACATACCAATAAATGGACAATCCTGATGGCACTGATAAAGAGAAATATCCAATCATAAATGGAAGAAATTTCAAAACGAGCAGGCTGGTTTTCTGTGATGGGTCATCGCTCTGTAGCAGACCACAGATTGGAAGTTAAACCATAGCAGTGTACAATTGGCAATATGCACAATGAAAAAGTATATAGGGAAGCATTCACCTGGGGTGGCTTCATTATCTCCATAGAGACAAACTGAGAAGCAACAAGTAGCACAGGCAACACAAGATAACATATTGTGTCATGCCAACCTAATGGAGGATGACCGTCCTGCATAGTTTGTTTGTAAGGTTAGAGCTAATTTTAGGATTTTAGCATATCTGCATGACCATTGCATTCAGGCTCTGAGATACGGGAATAATAAATTGATAGAATGTGATCCTATACTATCCAAACAAAAGTAGTTTGCTGCATGACACTATTTCTGTCACAGTATCAAAGAGGTAATGGAATCTGAATTAGGGAAATGCATATGTCAAAGCTTCCTGAGTTCCTGTTGCCTGAGTGCTATCCAATGTGTTCCCTATTTGGCTATGCAAATAAACATGCCACTGTTCCAACACATTCCTTTGACCTAAACCTGGCTAAATTTTGTGACATGGCATTATGATCAATCAAGTGCAATAGACCAGCCTTTTTCTCAGAACCAGGAATGAAATGACTAATTGGTATGTTAATAAGAGATCAATTTCAATACCACAAATGGGAAGAGCCATGAAATCCCAGCACCACTTTGCCGAGCTGCAATTGTTGTAGGGCCTCCCAATGATGGAATCCAGAAAAATCCTTCTGTCAACAGCCCCTTCATGTCATATAAAAGACACTCAGTCCAAAAAGCCACTTAATCAAGCCAGCTTCAAGGAGTTGGACTTAACTTACCTCATTTGCTACATTTGAAAGGGCTTGGTAAAGACCAATCCAGACAGGTATTGTTGCCAATGTTGGAAAACATCCTGTCAGAGAAAGTGTAAGATCATGATACTATGTCATAAACGCATGGTTTTGTATGGCAGCAATGGATTCTATCAGAAAAACAATATGTAAAATACTCAAATGACATGATTCCTTTTCAGCAACCAAGTACAAAGTAAAATAGCAAAAAAAAAACTGTCAGAACAGTATGGTTTAGGAGGGAAAATTCAAGCAACCTGCTAACGGGTTGACTCCAGCTTGCCTATATAACCGAGCAGTCTCTAGCTGTATCCTTTCCTAATAAGAATTATATAGAAGCAGGAAATCAAAATACGCAAAGAATTAAGTCTGAAAACGTAAGGCTAAAAAAATTGTAAAAGAGCATAATCAATGAATCAAATTTGCAACAGCTATACAAACCTGGTTGCCTGCATATCTCTGCTGGATTGCCTTAATCTGCGGCTGCAAATTCTGCATCGCCAGAGTTGATTCCACCTGAAATAGACGAGTAACTCAGCAATCAATCCACGAATTTCGTAAGAACCAGACGTGGGGCGATTTTATTCAGATTGGTCAGAACATTCACCTGTTTTTTGGTTAGAGGCAACGTCGCAGCCTTAACAATGATGGTCAGCAGAATGATTGCAAACCCATAAGAGTACGGCACATGGACTGCTGACAGACCATCCTTGAGCACCTGTATGGTCAGGCTTAGATTGCATCAGCATTTCAATGCTTTCAGTATTGTGAACATTAATGTTCTAGTAAGTCCTAGTTAGTGAAAATAACAGTACAACACCACATAACACTTAAATTCTAGCATTTTGTGTCAAAAGCCTTAGGGGCTAAATGCCTACACATGCATGTGGAACTGCTTTCAGAAATCAGAATAATCACAGACCCGTATGGCACATGAACTGCTGACAGACCATCCTTCAGCACCTGAATGATGAGGCTCGGATAGCATCAGCATTCCAACGCTTTCAGTTCAATGAAACCTAGTATCCTAACTAGTGAATTGAGCATGGAACCACGTAAGTCTGAAATTCTAGCATTTCCTGTCAAAAGCCTTGCGCTAAATGCCTAAACACGCATGTGGAACTGCACGGGCTTCCTGAACACCCATTTCCATGTCAAAGCAGCCCTAAACAATAAAACAACACCACAAACTGGTATGGGATTGGCAAGGTCCATAGACGACGAGAGCATGGAAGCGTAAAGAGCAGCGTACACACCCCCAGTCAACAGTCATCACTGTTACTAACTGTCCAGGCAGTTGCACTTCCATAACCCATACTGAAGTCATACCTCGGGCACACTCAATTCTCCCAGAATCGCCGTCAACCGTGAGACTGGCAACAGGCGCAAAGGACCACCGCTGATTACGCAATCATTACCTTGAGCACGACCTCGAGGGCCTCGGAGATGAAGCCGAACCAGCCGCCGTTCTTCTGCACCGCCGTCACCGCCTCCCCGGCGTCCCCTCCTCCCGCCGCCGCGTCGGCCGCGACGACCGCGGCGTCGGCGAGCGTGTAGAGCGCGGCCTCGGCGCGCTCCAGCGCGGCCTGGAGGTGGGGTCCCGCGAGCGAGTCCAGCCCGTGGAGGCCCGCCCTCACCGCGCACGCCGCGGCGCGCCGGCGGCCCCCGCGCCGCAGCCGGAGCGGCGGGAGCAGGCTCGCGGCGCCGGCCCCGCCGGCGCGGGGCAGCGCGGGGAGCAGGGAGGAGGAGGAGGAGAGCAGCGCCTTGGCCATCGCGGAGGGGATGGCTCGGGGAGGATGAGGGGGTTTAGGGTTAGGGTTTCATGCACGGGGGAGGGGAAGCGCGTGGCCGGGAGAGGAGGTGCGGTGGCGGTGGAGGTGGAGGTGGGAAGGGAAGAGGAGCTGCTGAGGAGGTGGAGGTTGTCGTTGGAGGAGGAGAGGAGGTGGGGGACGTTTTATCCGCTTCGGTGCTCGTGGACTCGGCGCACCACAACTATCGGTTCGTTCAGAACTGATTTTTAGTTCAGTGGCATTGCTGTTCCTCTCTCCACTTTGCTCCCCACTCCATTTCTTCTTTCTTTCTTTCTTTTTTTATCACCGATGTAAATGCGGCAGCTTTATTTTTTCCCAAAACATTTCTTTCTGTGAAATAAATAAAGTCAAACCTTCTCAGTTAATCCGGTTCAATGTACTTCTTTAATCCCTCCAATGCAAAGTAGGGTGTTTGAATCCCGAGCTAAACTTTAGTCCCTGTCACATCGAATGTTTAGATACTAATTAGGAGTATTAAACATAGACTATTTACAAAACTCATTGTAATTAGGCTTAATAGATTCGTCTCGCCGTTTAGCCTCCACCTGTGTAATTAGTTTTATAATTAACTCATATTTAGTCCTAATTTAGTTCTCCTAATTAGCCTCCGAATATTCGATGTGACACGGACTAAACTTTAGCTCTAGAATCCACACGCACCCCTAAATCATTTTAGGATTCCTACCGGTCAAAATCCGTATTGATTGATATGCTGAAGTTTATTTTGTTGCTCATCATGAAAAAATACTTTCACAATGTGCAATTTTTTTGTTGAGGTAGTATTTTTTTAGATATTATTAATTAAAATGGCACCTTGTATTAGACCATTTCAATATTTTATTAAATGGTTTGTTGTGGGAGCCTAGAGATAGTTTACCTTTTTCTAATGTCAATTCATTGAGGCAATTATCTGTTTCTTTATGCAATGGACACATGATACTATAACAACAATATAGTCTCAATTCTAAGGAAGTTAGGGTAAGCTAGAGTTGAAACCCAACAAGAGCCACAAATCAAGGTTCGGGCACATAAATAGCTGTTTTCCAAATACTCCTATCCAGAACTAAATCTTTAGATATATTCCATCCCTTCAAATCTCCTTTTATTGCCTCTTCTCATGTCAATTTTGATCTTCCTCTGCCTCTCTTCACATTATTGTCACGCCTTAAGGTTCCATTACGCACCGATACCTCCGGAGTTCTTCGTTGAACATGTCCAAACCATCTCAGCTGGTGTTGGATAAACTTTTCTTCAATTGGTGCTACCCCTTACCTGTCACGTATATCCTTATTTCGGACTCGATCTCTTCTTGTATGACCCCAAATCCAACGCAACATACGCATTTCCGCAACACTTATCTGCTGGACATGTCGTCTTTTTGTAGGCCAACATTCTGCACCATACAGCATTGCAGGTCTAATCGCCGTCCTATCAAACTTGCCTTTTAGCTTCAATGGTACCCTCTTATCATATAAAAGTCCTGATGCTTGGCGCCACTTCATCCACCCCGATTTGATTCTATGACTAACATCCTCATCAATATCCCCATCTCGTTGTAGTATTGATCCTAAATATCGAAATGTATCCTTCCTGGGCACTACTTGGCTTTCCAATCTGACATCTCCCACCTCATGTGTAGTAGTGCCAAAGTCATATTTTATTTTAGTTCTGCTGAGTTTAAAACCTTTTGACTCTAGGTCTCCCGCCACAACTCCAGTTTCCTATTTACTCTTACTCGACTTTCATCAACTAGCACTATATCATCCGTGAAGAGCATACACTAAGGTATATCCCCTTGAATGTCCCCTGTTACCTCATCCATCACCAAGTCAAATAGATAAGGGCTCAAAGCAAAACCTTGATGCAGTCCTGTTCTAATCACAAAGTCATCTGTGTCGCCATCACTTGTTCAGGCTCTAGTTATAACATTGTTGTACATGTCGTTAATAAGTTCAACGTACTTCGTTGGGACTTTATGTTTGTCCAAAGTCCACCACATAATATTTCTTGGTATTTTGTCATACGCTTTCTCCAAGTCAATGAAAACTATGTGTAAATTCTTCTTCTTCTCTCTATACCGCTCCATAACTTGTCTTATTAAGAAAATAGCTTCCATGGTTGACCTTCCAGGCATGAAACCAAATTGGTTCATAGAGACCCATGTTATCTTTCTCAAATGATGCTCGATAACTCTCTCCCATAGCTTCATAGTATGGCTCAACAACTTAATTCATCGGTAATTAGTATAGCTTTGAATATCTCCCTTATTCTTGTATATTGGTACCAATATACTTCTCCACTCTTTTGGCATCTTGTTCGACTGAAAAAATATGGTTGAACAACTTGGTTAGCTATACTATGGCTATATCCCAAGGCATCTCCACACCTTAATTGGGATACCATCTGGACCCATTGCCTTACCACTTTTCATCCTTTTCAACGCCTCTCTCACCTCAGATTCTTGGATCTTCCACACAAAATGCCTGTTGGTGTCATCAAAAGAGTCATTCAACTGTAAGGTTGTGTTCTCATTCTTACCATTGAACAATTTGTCAAAATACTCTTGCCATCTATGTTTGATCTTATTCTCCTTTACCAAGATGTTCTTCATTTCATCCATAATGCACTTAACTTGGTTGAAGTCCCTCGTCTTTCTCTCACGAACCTTAGCCATCCTATAGATGTCCTCCTCTCCTTCCTTCGTACCTAATAGTTGGTAAAGATCCTCATACACCCTACCCTTTATCACACTTACAGCTCGCTTTGCGATTTTCTTTGCCTCCTTGTACTTCTCTATGTTGTCCATACTTCTATTATGGAACAAGTGCCTATAACATTCTTTCTTCTCCTTAATTATCATTTGGACTTCCTCATTTCATCACCAAGTATCTTTTATCTACGCTTCTACCCCCTGGTCACTCCAAGCACCTCCAAGGCCACCTTCTGAATACAGTTTGCCATCTTCTCCCATATATTGTTTGCGTCCTCTCCTTCCTTCCAAGGTTCCTTTTTTATTACTCTTTCCTTGAAGACCTCTGACATCTCCTCTTTCAGTTTCCATCACTTTATTCTTGCAATCTTAGCTTGTTTATCCCTGCGTACGCGCATCTGAAAACGAAAGTCCGTCACGACAAGCTTATGTTGAGAAACAACACATTCCCCTAGTACCACCTTGCACTCCAAGCATGCCCGCTTATCCTCTATTCTTGTGAGGATAACTACTAAAAGTCACTAAATGGGGCCGTCTCTTCCTAAAGAAAGTGTTCGCTATCATCAAGTCAAAAGTTACTGCAAAGTTCAAGACTTCCTCTCCCTCCTGATTCCTACTATCATACCCAAAATCTCCATGAACCGTCTCGAATCCTGCACTTGTTGTACCTACATGCCCATTAAGATCTTCTCGCTAGAAGGTACAGTTCTAACCAGACTATCTAAATCTTCCCAGAAAAATCTCTTAGTACTCTCATCGTGGCCTACTTGGGGGCATATGCACTAATTACGTTCAGGACCATATCACCAACGACAAGCCTAGTTAGGATAATCCTATCCCTTTGCCTTCTCATGTCCACCACTCTATCCTTGAGACTCTTAATCAAAACTCCCACTTTATTTCTATTTGCAAGTGTCCCTGTGTACCAAAGCTTGAAACCGGTATTGTCCACCTCCTTCGCCTTCTGGCCCTTCCATTTAGTCTCTTGAACGCATAAGATATTTACACGCCTCCTAGACACTACATCAACTAAGTCTCTTAACTTACCTATAAGAGACCCTACATTCCAACTACCTACACAAATCCTAGTTGGTTCAACTAGCTTCCTTGCCCTTCTTACCCGTCGAGAGAGATGTGAAGACACTCGGGCGCCGATGTAGCGCGCCACTAAGGAAATGACGACCCGATCCTTACTCACTTGACACCATATCCAAATCGTGACACGACACGTCACCAAGGGGGAGACGACCCGGTCCTTGCGCATTTAACACCATACCATGGTTTCGATATGGCGCATCGCTAAGAGTGTTACGCCCCAACGGATTTCTCTTGGGTTTCATCTCCATTAGAATGGCTAGGTTTAACGTTAGCTCATCAAGCCTATCACAACCCTCGGGCTTGGGACCTGCTATGTTGAGACAACATAGGCGGAGTTATGCAATAGACACATGCGCAGTAAAAAAAAATCAGCGCTATTACTCGTGGTTTTACTAGACAAGTTAAACCTCGCCTTCAAGGTTGTCGGGGATAGATCCCCAGTACCCGCAAGGAAGGAAGAAGACGGACTCCTACTAGGATTGCTCTGTAATCCTACTAGGACTCATACCATGTAATCCTATTAGGACTCATACCTTGTAACGGACTAGTAATCCCGCCCCTCTGAAGTATATAAAGGAGGGCAGGGGTACTTAGATCGGTAGACCAACAGAGGCGAAGACCTCAGAGAACCACAATAGAGGACCAAATCCTCAATACCAAACAACACCCAAGTGCAGGGCGTAATATACAATACCCAAAACAGGACGTAGGGTATTACGCTACTCTGGCGATCCGAATCTGTATAAATATGTGTCTTGTGTCCTCGCTTTTACCATTAAGTTACAGGTCCGGCGATTCTCCACCAACCAATCTATTACCTCGGGATACCCCTCGGTAGGTTGCCGGGTATAAAACACCGACAAAGGCTTCAACTTACCATTAGTCAAAATATATACACGTTTATTATGCTTTTACATAAATAGTTTCTACTCAAAATTGAAGTTTTTAAAGACTTCCTCACCTTCCATTGATGAACACGGGAAGTACATCTTTGCTTTTATTCTCATATTGATTAGTGCCAAACATTTTATAAGACTCCTCTTAGGACGTGTTTGGTGGAAATTTGGCTTTTAAAAACCACCTTTATAGGGTGCTGGAAAAGCTAGTTTTGTAAAAGTTGTATTTATGCATTAATAAAGTGTATAATACATATAGTACCCATCAAAATAGCATCATCTAAAATTTAGCAAAAAGCACATCCAAACCTGCTTTTGGCTTATATATAAATAAAGCTTTCGTTTCTCAAAAGCCAATTTAAAAAGCTAGTTGTTTGTTTCAACTTAAAGCTTTTGGCTAGAAGCCAAAAGCTAAAAGCTAAAAGCTAAAAGAAATATGGCCTTAGTATTAAGGTGACTTTTCAAAAGTAATATTTTTCGAACACGCAAAAGCTTTGCATGTCAATTTTATACGAGAAAAGACCGCAGACGGATGGAGTACAAAGCGTTAAGGCTACCGCTAACATGCCGCTAAATTGAGGCTATTTTACACAGGATCAAAAGTACGCTTAAAGCTAGTTACAAGAATCTTCTTACAAGGCATGACTAGTAGAATTAATAAGAAACATATCGTGGCAAATTGGATTCCGTAGCGCATGGAGCGTGTCACAGCAAAAAAAAAAAAAGCTTTCAATTCATCCACAAATATTAACTAAAGAGGGGGATTGTTATGAACTTGATACAGTAAACAGTTAATGATTACTTCAAATCATCAAATGTTTAACTGGAAAACCAAAATGTTTCAGGATGCCGAAAGACTCGGGTACTCTCAAAGCGACACGCATCTCCCTTCTGAGTCCTGAAGAATCTAATACTAATTGGCGCTGAGCAGAAAGGCATCTGTCTTTGCCAGGTTACACTTGCTCAGAATCTTGCTTCAGAGGTCGTATGAGCTACAGTAGTTTGCTGCTGGCACTTGATAGTTCTTACTTTCAGCTCTGGCCTCTGGGCACAAAATCCAGTCCCAGAATCGGTGCCAACTCGGAGTTTCTGAATTCAGCAAAAGATGGTCGAATCTGACGCGCCGACTGGAAGCACAAACTAGGCCCGTTTCAGGCTCTCGATCTGCCATTCTGCCACCCGGGCATCCACTCGCCTCCGCGGAAGCTCCTGGCCACAGAGAACCACCAGCTGCGAGCATATTCGCCGTTGCTTTCTCCATGCCGGCACAAATCTCCCATGGGAAGAGGATCATTACATGGCTCTCTACTGGCCACACGAAAGCCTGAAAAATATCCTGCTTCTCAAGTAGAGAGAGATCTTTCTGCAGCACAGGTTAAGGCATCACAATTCACAGCATTCAGGTTGTCCACAAAATTACAGGTCGGGCTTACCTGAAAAAGGACGAGACCTGTTAACTGTTTGCAAAAGCACAAGTCTCTCACCAGCAGTTCAGTACCATGGTAACCAAGATTCAGTCGAAATGATGATGCACATATATGAGTGCATCAATCATGAATACATCAACACATCAGATACTGATTTGGTTTCGGATGAAAGCGAGACAGCCACATTAAAACGGTTAAGGCAATGATTACAGACAATTTGTCGAAATCGACTGCGCGATTCCAAACCTCACAATCATAGGTAGTAGACATCAACATTATTATGGCCAGATCATCTCAATATACACAGAATCTTAACTAGCCGCCTTTCAGATAGTCAAGGAGATCACCAATATAGTGATGGGTAACAGAGGTACAGAGGGGAATTAACGGAGGTAAACTTTTGCCTAAATCACCAACTTTTATGGGGGGAAACAGAAGTTCATCAACTTATAACTACATGTTTAGCAGCAAAAGATGATGGATTTGACTGATCCATGGCACGACCTGTTACATTCTGGTATCTCATGGCAAGATACCAGAAGATCTATAGGCTAACTGTTCCTCTCTTCTATGATAAAACAAGATCGTTGTCGCCAAGGTGCGGGGGCCTCATGCACACCTGAACTTCATGCTCCTCTGGTCCAACCCGGTGCTTTGGAACCATGATTTCTAGTCCAGTTCCTGTCTCATCATAATACGCCTCAATCTTTGCATCTTCTGGAATCCGGGTGGCCAGAGGTATCTCCCTCACAAACTCGCCGGGAGGGCAGTGCTCGGGGAAAGGGTCTGTCAGCTTGAATGTCCTGTCATGCCTCTTGATAACGGGCATACGGGCGGTGCTCACGCATGTTATCTTCACAATGCCATGAGTCAGCGTGTTCCTCCAAGTCACCCTGACACTGTGTGGGTCGGAGAAGAGCATGCTCACCACGATTAAGTAACCTTCATCATCCTCATATATCGTCTTGGCAGCAGTGACAGGCCCGCTTGCATGTTTTGCAACACCAGTGAACTCATGCATCCATGATGGCTCGCCAGTATGAGCTTCTACCTCTTGCTCTCTGTCAGAACACGAATTGTTTGCCATCACACAGTCCTCCTCCACACCATGGCCAAAGAAATCCTTGCGCCGTTTGGCACATTTGGGTGAAAGGTCCATCCCATCATCTGATGATGGTGGAGTTGATAGGTTGAGACCTGAACCATTCAGTCCCTTCTTGTGACTATGAGATCCATGTGCGGCACTCTTTGATGCCGGTGGATGTGGCCTGTCAAGTTCAAAATCAGTGCTCGGAAGATTCCTCCATGACTCAAAGTCACTGGCTTCAGATGGTATTGAGAAATTAAGTTCCCTGCCTGTAAGTTCAGCCCACCTCTTCAATTCGGCTTCAGGAACTGCTGATAAATTTGGTGAGACCACAATTTCAATCCCATGAAGGCACTGCGGGTTTGACAGCCCTCGGTAATGCTTTCTCTGCATGCGGTGTGACCTTGCAAAGCCCTTGTCAGCACTGAATGGGAAAGAGGGCTCCCCATGCTTGGAATGCCCATTCATGAAACTCCGGAGCTGCATCTTGCCAAGGGCATTGTCAGGCCGCTCCTTGAAAACCCACATGTACATGTTCTCCATGTCGTGCTGCACCAGGAAGACATCGAGGCGGAGGTCAGACTTGTCGAAGCCCGAGATGCACCCGGACGCGTCTCGTGTCACCTTGCCCTTTGGCTTCTCCACAAGCGCAGGCCTGAAGTAGTGATTGAAGAAGAACCATGCACCCCAAATGCTGTCTCCTCGCTTAGCACACTTCCTCGCGCCGACACCGACAGTGGCACTGCCATTGCCAGTCGACTTTGGAAGTGTAAGCACAACCTCAGATTCATAGTTATGTGTTCCAAGAGTGACATCAAGTATCTCGAACGCGTCAAGGCTCCACGATGGAGGTGGCTGGGAGGGATCTGCAGAAAGCGGGAGGTTGATGTCTGGCGCACCAGGGCGCGCCGACTCACGCAGAGGAATGACGAAGGGTTCCCTGTCACCACCACTACCAACCCCATTGGTGGCACCGCCGCCACCGGAGGACCCAGTGGAGGCCGGGTGCGAGCCTGCAGGGTCCATGGAGAGGCGCGTGCAGGGGTGGCTGTTGCTGTTCTCCATGGAGAGGGAGGTGAGGAGGGGCTCCCCCATGGAGAGCTCCCTCCTCTCCTTCTCCTTCGTCCTTCCTATTGTTGCCTACTTCTCAGCTACCTCTTCTTCTTGCTCTGTCACCTCCTGCTGGCTGCTGCCCCTTCTCGCCTGATGCGCCAATCAAGGTTCACCACGACCATGGGAGGCCCACGGGTTTTCCGCAGCCTCGTCTCATCAAAGATGGAGCTCTCTATCACCAGTAGATCGGGATTTGTGGTGAGAAACCCCTTCTTCGGAATAAAATTGAGATCTCTCAGGCCAATCTGATAGGAACAACCCTGAAAACGGATGGAATTGAAAATTAATTTTCACCCTCGTCAAATTAACACTGACAACTGCATAGGAATCAACATCTAAACCGCGGAAACGAAACGAAAATTTCCTCTTTTCTATCGTTAGCAACTCGGAGTTTCTGCCACAAGAACTCGATAACTATTTTTACCAAATTGAAACAAAGGAACAAAATTTCTCCAAACCACACCAGATAAGATCTCGAAAGCCCCACTATCCAACCAAAAATTTTCATGGGATGGTACAAAAAGAAAGGAGAGGAAATAATAGATGGGAAAACAGAGCAGTAGGTGGGTCGGGGGGAGGAAGAAGGGAAGTCCTTGCCCTGATCTAACCTTGGGGGAGGAAGAACCTTCCGGAAGCCCCTTGTTTCCCCGGGGAGAAGCTCTCCTGCGGGGGCTGCGGCGTCTCCGCCCGAGCTCTCGCCGGCGACGGGGAGGGAGAGGGGTAGGCCGGAAGGGGAGGAGGAGGAGAAAGGGGAGGACAGGTAGGGAGGGCCCAGAGAAGAAGAGGCAACAGGGGTCCGGGGTGTCAACGGGTTTCGGGTCCCGCAAGTCCGTTGCGGGTCGCAACCTGCAACCGCGTTTCCGTTTCGTTCCTTCTCCTCCAATCCAAGGAACGGTGCAGGTGGCCCTGGCTGGATCCTCGCTAAAATCCACGGGAAAGTCATCAACCCCTCGTAGATGCGAGCGAGGGCCTTGTTGTCCAACTTTGGACAACCAAAATTACTGCAGTAGCACTGTAGCGTTCGTTTGTATTTGTGAATTATTGTCCAAATATTAACTAATTAGGCTCAAAAGATTCGTCTCGCAAAGTACAACAAAACTGTGCAATTAGTTTTTGATTTCGTCTACATTCAGTACTCCATGCATGTACCGCAAGTTTGATGTGATGGAGAATCTTCTTTTTGCATAGTGCTAAAGTTGGGATTTTGAGGGAACTAAACATGACCTAGGTAAACATGGCCAGGTGAACTCAAATCATGATCTTTAGCCACATGACGTGTTATCATTATCTTAAGACAAATGACGTATCATCATTATCATATTTCGGTGTTTGGATCTACTTAGAGAGCGTGAAAAACTTGAAATTGTTGCTATTGAATGTTAATAGTCTATGATGCTGTTAGCTAAATGTCAATTAGCCCCTCTTCCGAATGCTGGGATAGGTGGATAATAATGGCAGGTAATTCCTCGAAAATTTCAATGAACAATGTGGTCTTTCGCGATGAACAAGCTGGTAAGAGTTTGTCGTAGGATTGTTAACAATCTAGGCTTAAAAGCTAAAATTTAAAACGCTGACATATTTATATTAGGTAGAGCCTTTTAAACTTACCATCCACAATCTCTAGATGATCTAAACATAGCCTTAGTTTATTTTCAGATTTATTCGGTTATTGTTAAGCCTACCTAGTTGATAATAATTGTAAAATATACTTATGCTACCATCTACATTTGGAATTATAATGTATGAACTGTAGCATCTTTTGCATTTGACCATCCCTTCCACATCCGAATTCTAAGAATGTTGGACCTTCATTAGGTTTAATCTAACGGCAGCTCTTCTTAATTATTTGTTCCTCTTTTTTCTTCTCCCGCCATAAACCTGGAGAGTAGCCCATCCATCCTCCTTCTCTTATCTTTGCTGCCATATCCATCACTGCTTTGGACGCATTGGAGCGAGTTGTACTCATCCAATGATGGAGGCAGAAACTTAAAATTTACCTTGTTAATTAGAAGTGCTAATAGTGTTAAAATTTAGACAAAATTTGAATTTCTTAGTGGAAATTTGCATGGCTTGGGGAGGGGGGCCTATGCCTCCACCACTGTACCCATCCTGACCCACTCCAGTACTATCATCTGCCACCCTGTCAAATGACATCCGCACCGCCCCACTGCCTACCCACCAAATGCTTTGGTTGCGGACACGACTTCCTCTCCCATCCTTAACTTTAAAGTCAACATCTTCAAACCCGTAACTATTACCAAAAGAGATAGATAAGATAGGATGGATCTACTAGGATCATGGAGACGAGGGTAAAGTTCATATTTCGCCAGCGATGATGAATCATTGGGTGAACATGGGGAAGGAAAAAAAACTAAACTACGATATGGACGAGGAATGGCATATCCGACCATGGAATAGCATTTTGGATAATATATAATAACCAGATTTGGTGTCCATTTTATTCTTGTTAGTGTGAGGATTATCACTTTTGAATCTTCAAGTCCGGCTACGGTTCTTATTGATGTAACCATTAACTTTCGAACCCTAACATGGTTCTCTATTAAATATTAATCGGTGTACAACTTCGGCGCAAAGCATGATAATGGTTATAAAACTGACATGGATCATGGTTTTGGTTGATATGCAGAACTGTGGGCAGTGCAGCAAACAGATTACAAAATGTTAAGAGTCCATGTCAGGCAGACTTGACTAATAAAAATCCACGTAGACGAAAACCACCGCGACATCAGCCAAAAAAGTCGAGGCATACTATTTAGTACGTAAAGAACTTTCTTGTTGTGGATTAATTAACAAATAATGAAACCGGAGCAAGACATGAAAAAACAAAGACTAAACAAACTGGGCTTCTTCCTATAGTACAAAGTTATTACATCATAGTTAATTTCTTAATTAGGCAGAGATATCCAAAGTCCCAGCCGTTGGTTTCCTACACCTGCATCAGGCAGGTTTCCTGAATTCTTTAACAGTTGATGTAGCATGCGGTCAAGTAGATGTAGCCGTTAGTACCATCTCATTGGGCATTCATACGGCTGACATACAATTCAATTTTTCCCATTTTGTTTTCTTATTTTTCTGCGATTTAATCGCACTGGTAAACGATCTCCTCCGCCAAAATTCTTCATTTCATTTCGTATCCCAGCTGAACAACTAAGCCGGCAGCTCAACATGGCACACTTAGCTTGGAAGTGTAAACAGAACACAAGATTTGAGTGGTGGTTAGGATTACGATGCTCACGCACTGCCACTTGAAAAGCATGGACAGGTTGTGACACCAGACGTACGGGCAGGACGATCTGGAAAAGCATGCGCAATTTGCATAAATAAACTGGAGAACAAGTACACCGGGCGAAAAAGGAGTAGAGGCATGCACCACGTTTACGATTTTCCGGCATGCAACTGGACGACGGGAAGGTAGAGAGAAAGTACTGATCGGAAGGGCACATCACATCGTACCTACCAGCTGAAGAAAGATCTCCTTTCATCGGTCATCTCAATCTCTGATCTCTCTGCCTACCCTTACTTATCAGCTATAGATCCTCTCTTTTTACTTTCCAGGTGAGTGAGTAGCCACTGCATGTCTAGTTTGCCTAAAACGAATGGTGACTGTATCCTCTCTTGCTTCTTTCTATTGAGGTATATTTTTTTAAAAGAAACAAAAAGAAAATTAGGCCTAATTCAAAAGCTTTTTAGAAGCAGTGTCCCCTCTTATGATTTTATTTCTGTTTAACAATGGAAAAGCTAATTGATATTCCTTGATACAGCCATGCTCTTAATATTCTAACATTCTACGGTCCATAAGGTTCCTCTTTTTTAGAAGAACTAACATGAGGTGTTGAGTGCATCCTCGAGATACACTGGTTATTGTGGGGCTGGCGAAGCTCGTGCGGAGTAGTATTAGCTAGGTTATGCGGTTTTCGCCTTCGACAAGGCCTTCTTCCGCTGGGAGAGCATGTAACAGTACATGTAGGGGAATCCTGAGAGCAAACAAAAAAAAATGAAACAACAGTGCCATGTCAGATCCTACTTTGCTAAAATGAAGATCACAGAATGGATGTCGGAAATAGTGAGGCAGGGTACCTGGAATGTAGAGAAAGGTTAAAGGAACCCATATTAATAGTAGACTTCCCTGTAAAGTTGTTGCCAAAGTAAGTCAACCTCGTTGCCAGATGAGCAACATGGGCTCCTGGTTTCCTTTAGGTACTCAAAGTTTACCTTCATGTGAGGCATGGCAGTGAAGATTAAGCCAACCTCGCTGATAAGCCCAATAGGGTAGAGCACCGTGAAAGTGGTGTACCTTTAACAAGATGGGAATTGAAAATAACAAGATGCAATCCACGTCAATGACAAATTTGCAGAAACAAAAGGAAATCAGTTTCTCTGAAGTTTGAGTGTAATAGTGGGATGGATTCGGAACCTGTACTTACCTGAGCCATAGGAGCCAGAAAGGTGTAATTCCAAATGCCTCCCTCAAACCAAAGAATGAATATCTGATGACCTGCATTCAACTAGCAAATTTCTATAAACTATACTCTAAAATGAAGAAAATACCAATTTCTTACACCAAGATCATCATGAGGATTTCTTCAAAAAACAGATCATCATAAGAAACTTCAAAACACGACCTCTTTAATTTTACTTTCGGGAACGAACTAAGGGTAACAGTAGGTGATATGATGAACATTTCTTTCTTTTTTGGGAGGGAATAACGGGAGAACTAGAGCCCCACTTGGACACTTGATTAATTGACACAGGGGTCAAAGGAGTGTACGAAGTTATGCTTAACATTTGTTGCAAGTAGTATGTACCTCAGTGATGGACCAGCTTAAGACCAAGGAAGTAATGAGGATGTGAGAATGTGTCTGCAAGACAAACATGCACATTGACAACACATTATTACTGAGAAACTAACCAAATAAGTCTTTACTTAGAAACTGGGGGTACAACAAACAATAAGTTAAATGAAGAAAAAATAGCATTATCTTATATTTTTCTAAGATGCACTTGTGATGTCTACCGGCGGTTGTCCTATGATTAGAAGTTAAACATAATTGACAGTTTACTAGTTTAGAAGTTGACCAAATAACTATGTTTCCTTTTATTCAGCACGTCCTTTCAAATCCAACTTGTCTAATGTTTATGGAATTTGAAAAGATCAAGAGCTAATGATGAGCCGATGATACCTCAGGATAGGTCCACACGATGGCCCAGGTAACTAAGGTTCTTGCACAAACTTGGGTAGAAGTTGCAATGACTGGAGATCTCACAAACCCTTTGAGCAGTTCATGTATCATTGCAGAATAAATAAACGAGTTAAGAGGAAAGAAATATTGTTTTTAAACATAATTGAAACTGACATGGCAATTTCTGAAATTTAATACTTGCCATAGATGTGTTCAAAATTTAAGCTGCTCCTTGTATCATATATTAGAGCATAGATCGAAAGTATAGGCTATCGAGAAAAAGCAATAACAGTTTATGCACTCACAACTTTTTGTTGTGCAGCATTTGAAAGGATCTCTTTACATATGAACGAATCTAGTATATGGACCAACTGCTGTGCAAAATATTTATTTATTTTACTTTTTTATCTAATATTTAAATATTAGTTCTAGGTGGCTTATTATTAAATAAAATACATAAAATGTTATTTTTTTAAAGAATATGGTACATCATAGGACTGAAGTATTTCCTAGCTACTAACTTTTTTCACCAAGCGCCAGGTGCATGTTTTTTTTTTTGAAACAAAGGTGCATGGCTTTCAAGACTCAATAAAAAAGATCTATTTATGCCTCTTTCTTTATGAAGGAAAAGGTTAAAAACAATTAAATACATGCAGTAACGAGTTCTAAGTTATGTTTTTACATTATATTTAAATTTATGTTTTTTTATATCCCGACTTATGTCTGGCCAACTTATTTTCCATTGATGATATACTTTCACGCAGAATTTCTTTTAGAGGCGCTAGGTTCATACAGAAAGCCAGTTAATAAAAATTGCACGAAATAACCACAATTAAGATTAACAAAGGATAGTGAAAAAAAGACATAAATGGGAGAAAAGGAAAAGCCTCTTACCTAGAATAGAATGAAGAATCTGTACTACCAGCGACACCATCACCAGTCAAACACAAATTATTTAGTACACATGTGCAAACAAATATAAAAAACTGAGATAATCCGTAATTAGAAGGCTTCAAGGAACTCTACAAAGTTTCTTCTAGGGCCACAAATATAAAAGATAACAATGAAGTTGGAAGATTGATAGAAACCCTCTCTTCTTATTGTTAGTAAAGAAATGGATAAAATGCTTCAATGGGAATTGTTCTCCGAATATTGGCATAAATACACACATAGATTCTACGGATACTATTGAATATCTTCGTCCCGTACAAAAAATTTGTGCAGCTGTTTTACCAACTCATGCTTGGTCATTTTTTTCACATATTAACTGCAATATTTCCTTTCCCGAAAATATGTCCCGGTGCTTGGTAATGATTGAAACAAATACATTCCAATGACCACTCAGTTGGGCAATCTTGCAGTACCAAAGTATGTAATTGATCCAGTAAGCCTTATAGAGCGCTTTCCTTGGATCTGGTCTGTGTTTAATATTTAGTGTTTAAATCCATTTTTTATGTGCGCCTGTTGGACGAATACATATGTTTATCGTTGGGTCGTCATAGCAGTATACTATACTATACTATACAAAGAAGTTTGTCGTTGGAATATATCTGTCCAAGTGTTACCCTGCACTAGCACATATTTCAAACATGTTACATCGACCATGTGCTAAAGATGGCTGGTACCATATTGGTAAGCTTGATACAATTTTTTTTAATTAAGACTAAAAATTACTGAATCTGTTTACCAAATCTGTGTGGGTTTTTATGTCAATGACGGCAGAGAGTTTCAAATTCTAGATTTTACTTGTCACCTTATCTAGGATCGCATCAAGGTGTTGGATAAATTATATGACTACACTATGATTTACCTCTGTTAGCATTGCAGTTTGTGAGAACAGCAGCGGCAGCTTGACAGCAGCATAGACAGTCTCATGCCCACCGCCTAACAGTGCCAAGGTTGCATAGTATAGCACCTGCGCCCTGTAAAATTCAAATCCGACAAGAGGCCCATGTCCAATCCAACAGACCTCCCACCAATCAAAATGCAAGAAGCGAAAAACAGATTTGGAGCTTGAACAAGCAGAGGAGCAACTGACCATCCGAAGAAGCTAACCCAGTTGTACACGGAGAGGTAGAGCCGCTGAGCCGCTGACCTGCTTTCCGCCATTGAAGAGTTGCAGGGAGGAAGACGCTCAGATGGCCATGGCTTTATTGTGGTGGCTGTGAACTAATAACATACATGAATTACATGCTTCAAATAACTATCAGCAAGTGGCAATTATGTTTGCTGCTACTGATCACCAGCCACCACCCCTGCTAAATCCAAACATGTGACTAGCAAAATTCTTCCGAATAGCGGGTGGTTATCCTGTATTCTGAAATAAAATAAAACGTGCATAGATGCCAAGCCAGGAAGAATCAGTTGAAAAGCATGTGGCAGTGTCCTTGCACTAAGACCCTGTTGACATCAGTGGTCACGTCCTAAATAAGGATGTTTTTTTTGTCATCCAGCAACTCGATTTAAAACGCATTCTCAGTTCAGACTTCAGAGGTTAGCCTGCCACAATGAACAGTAGAAGCTCTGCGGACAATGCCATGCATAAGAGAGGTAAAACACACAGATGCTAGGTTGGTGATCAGAGAGCTCAAGCAATGGCAATGGATACATACAGACGATCGTAGCTGAAGCAGCGGCGATCAGAGATTTGCGCAGCAAGGCCTACATACCTGTCGTTGTCGACCGATTCCTGGGCATTACTGCATTAGGGCGGCGCTTCCGCTGACGCGGCCGCTGCAGAACGGTGGTGATAGGAGTAGAAGCCTAGAAGGGGTGGTCTGAGGCTTAGTGTTAATGCAAGTGCAATTCAGGGGTGCTTGATACGAGGTGCTAAACTTTAGCAGGGTTATATCGGAGGTTCGGATGCTAATTAGGAGAACTAAACATAAGCTAATTACAAAACTAATTGCACAGATGGAGTAATTCGCAAGACGAATCTATTAAGACTAATTAATCCATCATTAGCTAATGGTTACTGTAGCACCACATTGTCAAATCCTGGACCAATTAGGCTTAATAGATTCGTCTCGCGATTTAGACTATATCTGTGCAATTATTTTTGTAATTAGACTATATTTAATAATATCCAAACATACGATATGACATTTGCTAAAATTTAGCAGGTTGTTTCCAAACACCCCCTCATATCCATTCAAGTGTCACCGTCTCAAGACATAAAAATGTTTACTGAAAAGGCAGTAGATGATACTACTGGCACAAGAAGGAAAAAGTTCGTGGACACTGGACAACCAATCATGTATTGTTGTCCAAATCCGAGCGACACAGTACAACAGCACATCTAGCAAGATATATGAGGGATAAGCATTAATCCAAACATAGGCACCAAATCACATGGAAATTCACCCTGTTATGGGCGATTTTGGATCAACAACACGTACTGATCAGGCAATTCATGGCGAAGTTCCATTCCAACCCCCCCCCCCCCCCCCCCCCCCCCCCCCCAATCGCTAACTTCTACCGAAAGAGTTGGAAACTCGAGCCATTAGGTACACATTCTGACATCACACGAGCCCTTCTACAAAGCTCTTGAGCAGCATCACGCAGTCTTGGCCTTCGACAGGGCCTTCTTGCGCTGCGAGAGCATGTAGCCGAACATGTGCGGGCTTCCTGCAGCCATCCAAAGTGAAACAATATGCTTTCTTGTAAGACCCTAATTGCTTCTGAGTGTTGGTATCAAAACGGGCGGCAATTGAGGAGGGAAGGGTTACCTGGAATGTAGATCACGAGGGCAAGAATAGATGTGTAGAGATAATCGTACGAGAAATTCCACTTGTTAGGCATCCTAAAGCTGTATTTCTCTGTCGCCTGAAAATTAGTCACCCATAAAAAAGAAACAGTTAAGAGAGATGGTTATAAGATGATGAATATGGAGCTGTTCATTTTTTAGTTGTTTCCATTACCTGCATGTAAGGCAATGCGGTGTATATGAGGCCTACTTCACTAGAGATACCAGTAGGATACAGGAGCATAAAGGTGCTGTACCTGCAAGCAATCAGTGCCACAAAAATGAAACGAAACACTTTTGAAGGAAAAAGGTATTGATAAAACTCCTCTCTAAATTTGGAGCGAATTGTGAGATGCCTTTTCTGAAGGAGAAGTACTAACCTAAGCCACAGGAGCCATGAAGGTGCAGATCCAAACGCCTCCTTCATCCCAAAGAAGGAGTATCTGATGATCTGCAGTAAACAACAGTTTCTCATAAGGTTACTTTGAAATGCAGAAAATGGTGAAAATAAGATGCTACTATTTAGGTTTTAGCATCATGTGCTTAAGCACTTCATTTTGAGTTGTGAGTTATAGGAATTTCGAGCGAGTATTTTGGAGAATCGCGTCAAGTAATAAGTACCTCAGTGATCGACCAGCTGATGACCAGTGTGGAAACAAGGATGTGGGACTGGGTCTGCAAAACAAGGTCCATATTGTCAAGAAACCAAGTGGGTGTTTACTTTCCATGAAACAAAATTGGAAAAAAGGGATGCAAAAGATAAGAGCACTATTGATCGTTTTCTAATATGCTTGCATATCAGCTCTATCAGGTTAGTCACCAGTACAATGCTCACTCATAGTTACACATTCCATTATATCAGACATAAAACCTACAGAATTGGCTAATGTCGAACTACTTGTCCTAAATGTCACAACATCATCAAGTACATGTGTTCTCTATTTCTAGCAAATGCTCTCAAACCTAGATAGACCATGTCATAATTCAAGGTCCCAGCAAAACAGCCATGCTTCGAAACAGGTATCTAACTTACTGTTCAAAGTTACAAATAGAAGCTGTGAAGTTCATGAACGAAATAATACATGTCTTTATATTTCTACAGAATGGATACATCATATAAGAAACACGAACACTTGCTAGTGGACATTACCTCGGGAAAACTCCACAACACACCCCATGTCAGGAACAACCTGGATCCAATTTGAGGAAGGGTTGCAGAGACTGGAGACCTCACCAGCCCTACAAGGCCGTGCAGAATCTGTCCCACCATTATTGTTGCAACAAGAGAAACATAGAGAGTTAAGTACCTCAAAATCTCCATGTGGCAAGAAATTAAGAAAAAGAACACTGAATATTGAACTATGGCACTAGAAGAAATTTCAGAGTTCATCTAGCACAGAAAAAGCATATCAGTGAAGTGGAATCACCGCGGTATTTTGCTACAGCCCTGAGTACATCTATGTTAGTATGCATAAAAGTTCAATGGATTTGAAGTTCTTTCTGCTCAGAACCACAAGAAGAGAATTTTGTTTGTATCCTTACCCAAACTTCGCAGCGGTAAAATCCTACTAGGGTAGACCCTGACTACAACTAATGAGCTGAACAAAAATTCGCAATTGCGCCAAGTTTATAGCTTTACTGTGTCAGAGCAAGAACTGAAGCGCACAATTATATGAAAATGAACACTAAATCATGAACTATGGCACTAGAAGAAATTTCATACAGAGTTCATCTAGCACAGCGAAACCAAATGGCAGAACATGAATCACCACGGTATTTTGCTACGGTCCTAAGTAACATCTCTGTTAACATACATATCATTTTGTTGATTTGCAGTTCTTTCTGCCTAGAACCCCAATATAATTTTGCTTGTATCCTTACCCCAAACTTCACAGCAGTAATCATGGTAGACCCAGACTAGAGACTACAACTAATGAGCTGAATAAAAATCTACAATTGCGCCAAGTTTATAGCTTTACTGTATCAGATCAAGAACTGAAGTGCACAATTAAATGAAAATGAACACTGAATCTTGAACTACGGTACTAGAAGAAATTTCACAGAGTTCATCTAGTCCATCAAAGCCAAATCACTGAAGTTGAATACCGCGGTGGTTTGCTACAGCCCCAAGTAACATCTCTTTTAACATACATATCAGTTTTTTTTATTTGCAGACTTGCAGTTCTTTCTGCCTACAACCCCAAGAAAATTTTGCCTGTATGGCTGTATCCTTAGTTCCTTACCCAAACTTCACAGCAGTAATCATGGGTAGACCCAGACTACAACTAATGAGCTGAAAAAAAAAATACCCAATTGCGCCAAGTTTACAGCTTTACCGTGACAAAGCAAGAACTGAAGTGCAACACTAAATGCAAATGGAGGAAGAAAAATGCAGACCTCCATGATGGCGGCGGTCTGCGCGAACTGCAGCGGGCGCTCGACGGCGGCGTAGACGGCCTCGTGCCCGCTCTCCCGCAGCGCCAGGACCGCGTAGTACAGCACCTGCGCCCTGCAAGACCCCGAGATCCAAGAAACGCCCCATATCAGACCAAGAAACGGCCAACGAAGCAAAGACGCGAAAGATCCATCAAGAACCCCAAGAACAGCAGGAGCAGGCGGCGGGGGTAAGGTAACGGACCATCCGAAGAAGACGACCCAGTTGTACACGGAGAGGTAGAGCCGCCGCAGCGCCGAGCCGACGCCCGCCATCGCCGGAGCCGCAGTGAGGAGTGGAGGAACAAGACGCCGCGACGGGGATGTCCTTGGCTGCTCCGACAGGGGTGCAGGTGCTCACCTCGCTATAGTAGCACGCCGCACGCACCAGAACGGGTGGCGTAATAAGCTTGGGCGTCTTGGCGGTGAGCTGCACGGACGACCGGACGGGGGAGTTCGATTCGATCTGGCAGCGGCGGGCCAACCACTGGTCGGATCGGATTGAATTTGGAATTGAATTGGGGATCGGATCGGGGCCGATG
This sequence comes from Setaria italica, assembly GCF_000263155.2. NCBI lineage: Eukaryota > Viridiplantae > Streptophyta > Magnoliopsida > Poales > Poaceae > Setaria > Setaria italica. Next base: position 8,779,178 of record NC_028454.1, on the reverse strand, counting down.
GAGGACAGGTGAGCCGGTGGGCAGCGGGGGAGTTATTGCCGCTGCAGCTGCATAACTGCCCGCCCGCCGCCCGCGCCAATCCCGTCCGTGTGAACCAGCAATCCTCTGTCACACAGTGCAATGAACATGCCCTTTCTATTTTCTTCCTCTTTTCAGCAGCTCTCCAAGAAAAATTACATCTTTTTTTTATTATCCTCCATGAGCAGTCATCAATCTTTATATTCAATGTCATGGTAATTCTGTGATCAAAACAGTAGTTAATTTTATCCAGAGCTCCAGATGTTTCTTTTTTTACCGGAATTCTGAAAGAAAAGTGAAGAGTGCAAGTGTAACTGAAACATAAAGTAGTGATGAACTATGCTACATGAAGCTGTTCACGTCAGTACTCGAAAGTCATATAATAGTTATGCCAAACAGATGCAAAAGAAACATCGAACATTCGTGTAGCTTTCCAAGTGATAATAAAACCGTTCAGCTAACTCAACTGTCAACAATTAGCTCAACCAACTGGGACGATGACAGTTCGGTTAGCATGTCCATTGCACTCCTTTACAGCCAAACTATCACATATCTTTAGAACACCCAAAACTATTGTTATATGATCTGCCCATCCAAAGAAGCACACTGATAAAAAACAGACCAACTTACTCCATCTGTAAATTACTTCCTCGGCTTTCAGCTGTATAGCCTGTATATGGTACTACATTACAAGACTTGACTTTCAAAAACACTGTATAGACTAATCAGATTCGCTAGAAATGCAAATTTCTACAATGCAGCGGAGAGGATCCCCAGTTCAACGCAGAGGGGTTCGAGCCCTTCCTCTTCCAACAAGGCAAGGGCGGCCAGGCCGTAGTAAGAATGGTAGATGTCTGGGATCCGAATGTGCGGAAATTTTGTAAAGCCTCCATACTGTTGTGCCATCAAACAAAGACCAAGTAAGGAAAAAAAAAGAGCAAACTGACCAATCTGAGAATGCAACTTATAGTTGGCAGAAGTGGTCTTAGGTTATTACAGGTGACTGGCAGGTCAGCAAAAATTCCCGAAGAGCACAACGATCAATCAAATGGTAAGCGCCAATGATCTTCAGTACACCACCAACCCTATCAAGTGAAATGGAAGCAAGAACGTTAGCCAGAGTTCTTGTTGCTTGTCAGGCAACTACACAGATGGGTGAAATATACTTGCCAAAAAGCATAGCAGGTATCACTGGGCTTGTTTCTTCTCCCTTGGAATCCTCCATCAGTCACTTGTCTCTGCACAATAATAGCACAATCACTTTGTAAGGTTCAACAGTGGTAAAGGCGATTAACCTTTCATCGCTTTCTTTTCCATTACTCGTTTTCAAATTCTTTCTCCACCATGGGTAAAAAAGGGCATATTTACACATAGTGGATAAGAAATATCTTATATTGCTATAAATCAGATAAGAGGGCAATTTTTGACAGATAATTGCAGAGATGTGATTGAGCCCAAGTTTAACCTGTAGACACCACTCAAGGAGCATGCGTATGTCAATAGAGGCAGAATCTCGTAAGTTAGATGCCAAATCTTCTTGCAGAAAGCCCATTAGATGAAGAGCTGCAACAGCACAAAAAGTTCCTCCACCTGACTCACTAACGCAAAGACAAATGATTAGAACCAAAAATCCATTGCAAAGTAGCAAGAAAATATTAAATAAACTCAGCTGCCACATAATCAAATGATAACTTCCAAATGTCAATGACAAACAAAGTAGGTAAAGCAAAAAAGGTCAAATGAAAATTCCTTACCATGAGATTCGGAGTCAGGAACCATGCCAAAGCCTCCATCATATGACTGCATATGATAGCAACAAGAATTAGGCATTGCAGCTGTATGTATGGCCTTTGCTATCTGAATGCAAAATGCGGTACGTTTTACATTTTCAAAATCAACCTGGCAGTTAAGAATGTATTCCTTTGCCTTTAACTTGTCCATTCCTGTCCAGTCACCTAGCATTGAGCAGATTGCAGCTGAAAAGACAGATCATATACGCTAAGTTACAACAAAAAGATTCAAACTAACGTGAACAAAGGGCAGTGATCCTCACCTGCACAGTACACAAAGCGCAGGTCCGTTTCTGCACCAATATGAATAGGCATGAAGCTACAAAAGGTGCTTGTCAAGTAAGCCAAGTATTAAGCAAGACATGTTGTTCATAAAACGAAGCCCTCCTAGCTGACTAACAACCAATCAAAAGCTCACTGATAAGCAAGATCATATGCACAGACAAGAACCACCTAGAATGCATGCATCACTCAGATCATAGCATCCTAATATTCTGTCGTGTGGCATCAACTAATGTGAAGTAATAAGAGTCAAGAGAACATAAATTGGGCGCAGAGAAAAAGTTTTTTTTTTTTGAGCGGATCGGCAGGGGGCTAGCCCCCTACCTATTTTTTTCAGGGCGCAGAGAAAAAGTTGAGTGCAGCATATGAAAAAGGTAGCAAACATATATATTCCTGAACCTCAAATACAATCAGGGATGTGAACCAACTGCAGGACATCACAAAAATCATAAAAGAGAATGTAAGGTAGGTGAAGCTATTCTCTTGATAATGTGAGCAGATGTTGGAGCATAGATACTTCCAGGGCCAATGTACAAGTCTAGTAATCATGAGATGGGAGACTGAATCTACCTACCTTCCATCTGGTTGCTGGAGCTTTTTCATAGATGATAGAAGTGCCTTGCTATCAATATTTGCTAGATCATAGCCTACAATCTTCAGGATAGAGAGGGCAGAATAAGTGCTTGCAAGATGACTACCACTGTGGCAAGGTTCCTGTAACAGAGCATGCTTTTAAGATATTTTTTTGGGGGAAAAAACTATCGAAACACAAATGTGAAAATCTAGAAGCATTTGCCACCCATACCTTCACATTAGGCAAAGGAAACTTAGTTGATCCAGAACCACAGAATCCATAAAACAGCCCTAGAAACATATGAATTGTTACATAATGACCATATTGCAGCTGGAAATAATTATCAAGGAAACTTACCATTGTCCTCATCACCATGTGCCTCAGGATGAACTTGAAAAGACAAAACCCATTTGGCTATTTCATCCTTGTTAACCTAAAGCAAAAAAAAGCAGATACACAACTTCTCAATTAATCAGTTTATCACATTACTTCTTACTGAAGAATCAAGGTATCGAAAGAGTACTGTAGGCTACATTTCACTCCTTCAGCTGACTATGCTGAATCTGAGGTTATCATACTTCACATAAGCAATCAAAATTGACTAGGATAGACTTAGTCAGTAACCATATAGGCAGCAACCAACTGCACAAAGCATTCAGGCAACTGATGCTGCCTAAACAGAGACAGGGAAAATTTAGACTACAAGATCGGCATTAAGGGCAATCGCGGCTTGCGCCGCTTTGCTGCTATAGAGTCAACATCACATGGGCTCCATTTGTCCAACATGTATTTCCCATGAATCAAATCACGGTGAACATAGTTCTGACATGTACATGTCAAGAAGAGGTAAACAGTATCCTCTAGTGATCTAGTCTCAGTCACTTGTAACTTGTAAGGCCATAACCACCACGAATAGACTAATTAACTAACAGGTCAGATGATAACATCACTCATAGAAGCCTTCGGAAACATTGAGAAGTCCACCCGGCCATCCATCCGTCCATATAAGTGGTATTCCGCTATCTCCATACTTGCAACCTCTTGCATTTATCGCTATCTTCATATTTGCAACCTCCTACATTTATCATTATGAATGCTACTTGTGCTACCAGTATGAATTCTTCAACTAATTTATTTAATACTACTTGTACTCATTGTCCCAATTTAATGACATTTAATAAATTGCAAAGAGATCTATAATTCTTTCATCTTTCTTTCTGTCACAAGCTTTGGATGTTCCTCTTCTACCTCCTTGTCCTAGGTACCACCTTCTAACCAGCCTACCATCTAAAAGCTACTTTCCAAGAAAATTATTAATTGCTCGGGAGGAGAATGTTATACAGCCATATCCTCATTTCCAAAGGCACAGATCTGCTGCCGCCTGGATCTATGTTACGGAGTATTTTGCATATAAGCTACACTAACTGCGATCAAAACAACCGCCGGACGCCCTACCAAGTACAATCAAGATCCAATTTTTTGCAAGCAGGCGCATCCACTGGAAGAATAAAATTACGAAACATATAAACTTTCGCGTAAATGTTCGAGCGGAACGATAGAAGGCGCGTCGCGGCGGAGCAGGCGGGATCTTACCCGGTCGAGCTCCCGAAGGAGCGAGAGGCCGCCAACGGCGAAGTAACCGAGTGTGAGGTGGTTGACCTCCTGCGAGGCATAGTCGTCGGGGAGCTCGGTGGCCATGGCATCGAAAAACGCCACGTGGTGCGCGCGCGCAAAATCCCGCATCCCCATCTCCGGCTCCTCGTCGCCGCCGCCGCCGGCGGCGCTGCTTCCAAGATCCTGTTTGACCAACGTCCTCGCTTCTCCAGACCCCGCTGGAGTCGGAGCCGCCGCGGCCGGATCCGCTGCCTGACTGCCTTGGTCCGCGATGGACCGATGGTGCCAAGAACCGGGGACCAGCGCCCGGCCGTGCGCGAACTGTTTCGTTAGGACTTGAACTCGCCGCTTCACCGGTCGAACTTGAGTGGTAATTGGGTTGGGTTGAATTCAGGGAAATTTTGCATGCTTCCTAATCCTTACTCACTCAGAGTTTGAAGCAAACATGAGTATAATTTGGATTATTATGCTTCGAGTTTGAAGCGGACACAAACAAACTAGCGGAAGCGTCTTTTCCTACGCTACGTATTTATTCATCAGAAAATCGAATAGCCTGAGTAGATTATCAAAGAAAATAGAGTTCAGTTTTACTTTGGAACTCTTTTGCACATCAATACTATCAATACGTTAGCATCTTTTGTGTATCCTAAGCCTGGAAAACTTACCGCGTGACATTAGACTGAAAAGAAGATCCATTCTGAGCTAGTGATAGAATTGGAGTTTGCAATAATTTTTATAATTTTTTTTGATAGTTCAATTCAAACAAAAATTAATATTATACAACAAGACGAAACTTTGAAAGACAAATCGCAAACATGTTAAACCTATTTTTTTATTTACTCAAGATTATTTATTATCCTCATTGGTGAATGCAGAACCAAAGTGTGTCCATATGGGGGTGGGGGGTGGGGTGGGGGGGTGTTGAGCACCCGGCCCTTGTGTTGAATCCACCCTCAGGTATTTTTGAGAGATTGCCGGTATAGACTCATTATCATCAAATATTTTCAGATTATATGTGATCCATATGAGGCACAGAGGTGCATCATTCATCATTATGCAACATTGTATGTCTAGTTGACAACAAAAGTCTAATAAAAGTGTACGAGGCCCGTACGATTTAGAAGAATTAATCACTGACTATTAGTTACTAAAGTAGCAAAACTAACCGCAAACCCGCTTGGCGGCCACGATTTGTTGGCTGCAGAAGGCAATAAGCTGAACCAAAACAACTGATTCTCCTGTCTAAGGGTGTGTTTAGATGACTTCTAAAACTTGTTTGATCGCAGTACGCCATGGTACTTTCTTAGACCTTTGTTTGTTTTGTAATCTGAGGCTTTGGAATCCCATGCAATTGCGAGCTTCTTAACTAGAATTATAATACATTTCTTTTTATATCGGACTGTATGGGGAGAATTGTTGGTGCTTTAGTTAGACCCGAGCATTTCGAGCCCAGTCCGACCTGACCTGACCTGAGCCTGGTGGGTTTTGGCCTACCCATGCTAGCTACCGGGCCGGACGTGGTCAACGAAAATTAAGCTCGAAGAAAAAGTCGGGCCAACTCAAACCCGTCCAATCAATTAATTCCATTTATTTTTCGAAAAAAAGAAAAGGAAGCTCGAGCCCAGCTCGAAAATTTAACCCGATAATGCCCATGAGGCTATGTGAGCATAAATTTTCAGTTCAAAATAAACTTGACTTTTTTCAGTCCAGACTGAGCCTAGCCTTTCGTGCAGCCTTTCCCGCCTGGAGCACCGTGAACGAACGAATCATTTGCCACAGAGTGTCTCGCGACCGAAAGCTTAGAGCAACTCTAGCAAGGATCCTACACAAGCCCCTACTCAAGAAGTAAGGACCGAGGGCAAAAAAACCATTTCAGCAGGGTCTCTACTCGGGTCCCTAGAGTAGGAAAACACCCAAATCCCCCGCTCCAGCCCCTTGTCCCACGGGTGGGTAGGGAGGCCCCTACTCGGTCATTTCTTCTGTTTGACCCGCGTGCCTTCGTTTTCCTCTCCCTCGCTCGCTTCTACCCCCAGTGCCGCTAGCCTACGACCTCCACCACGGGCTCCGGCCAGCCCCCTCTGACCTCCACAACAACGGATCTGTTGTCACCGCATGAAATTTACTTGTCGGCAGATCGATTCCACCCCCACGCGCACCCCAATAGCCCTCTACCCTCACGCATTGTTGGAGCTCGGGGTCCTCCCTCCGCTGCCGGTGACACAACGTTGCCCAGCTCAAAGCCGCTCATCGCGCAGCTGCAAGAGCGACCCGTCGTGCGGCTGTAACTTGTCGTCGAGCCCCGAGCGCTTCTGCCCCACGCACTGCCGGTCATCCCTTTGCCGTCAATAACCCGGCCTCGAGCGTTGCTTGATTCTTCCCCACGTGTTGCCGGCCTTGAGCTTCTCATCCACCACACGCGACACTAGTGCCGAGCCCCTCACAAGCCGACCCTGATTTGTCCCAAGGTAGTTGTTCTCTCTCTTTTTTTCTTCTATTTTTCAGTACCATTTGTATGTGTGGATGAAAACTTCTATTAACGAGCATATGTGAATTTGAACTGTGAACGCATGAGCTTCTGAATGTGAATGCGATTTGTCCATCAATTTTATTTGTAATGCACCTGATCTCTTTTGATATATCTTAGCAATAGACAATAGCAGTTCTGTATTATTTGTTCAGTTTTTTCCCCATCTATATGTTTAGTAGAACCATGCTACTCTGTGTCAGGCAGAAACGAGTACTCTAGTTTCCTTTGTAGCCACTGAAGTGACTGAACTGAACATCCTAACCAAAAATTATTGGTCAGTTGTTGAACGTAACTGCTAAGTTCAGTTTGGTGAGATTGAAATGAAAGTAGCCATAACTGCACTTCCAGTTTATCTCCACCATGAGCATCATTTATGTTGAGCTTAAGAGTAGTACATGCACCCATTCAATTTTGCTTACTCAATGCGTAACTTCTTCTCATCACCTGAGAAAGACAACTAGTTAACAAAATGTTTACTCCTATTGTCAATTTACCTACTATGTTTTCCTGTTGCATATACCATTGGATAATTGAGTGCTTTGTTCATTAAGTGCCTTGTCAAGTTATAATTCTTAAACTTGCTGAAACTAATGACATTTTCGGATCTGCAATTTTCAGAGAATTGTGAAGATAGTGTTCTCCGACAATGATGATCTCATAGATCAATTTTGGGAGGAAGAGGATGAATATGAGTCCGAATCTGAGTCTGACCATGATGACAATGATGACCTCATTGCAATTCTTATGCTTGCCGACATAGACCATGAGAGGCGCAAGAGGAAGCGTTGAGGTTCAGTCTCTGGATGCTAGGTAGTTCTTAGGGACATATCTAGTGGCAATTTGCGCATAGTGGCTGATTATTTCACAGATCCTCCAGTATACAATGTCAAATTCTTTCGAAGGAGGTTTAGGATGTCAAAAGACCTTTTCTTACGCATAGTGGAGGGTGTGGAGGCACACGATGACTACTTCAAGCAAAAACCAAAATGCATTAGGTCTTCTCGGTGCAGCTGCATTACAAAAGGTGTTTGGATCATTCCGCATGCTTACATATGATGTTCCAGCTGATTCAATGGATGAAGTTGTGAGGATTGCAGAGAGCACCATGGTAGAGGCTTTTCACCACTTGTGCGGGCTATGGTTGAGGTGTTTGGGGAGTAGTACTTGAGGCCACCTACTATTGAGGACATTGTAAGGTTGATGGCTATGAACACTAAGAGGGGATAGCCTGGCATGCTTGGTTACATCGACTGTATGCATTGGAGATGGAAGAATTGCCCAACGACATGGAAAGGACAATACTTAGGACATGTGGATGGGCCAACGATGATCCTTGAAGCTGTTGCATCTGAAGATTTGTGGATTTGGCATCCCTTCTTTGGTCTTCCGAGCTCTCTAAATGATATCAATGTCTTACAAAGGTCACCACTATTTCAGAGGCTAAAATCAGGGACATCACCACCCGTGAGTGCGTGATCAATGGTAACAAGTACACCATGGGATACTACCTTATAGATGGGATCTACCCTACTTGGGCAACTTTTGTGAAGAGCTATAACAATCCTCAAGGGAACAAGAGAGTACAGTTTACAAAAGCTCAAGAAGCGGTGAGAAAGGATGTGGAGAGAGCATTTGGTGTCCTTCAAGCACGATTTGCTATGGTGAGGGGTCCTACTAGATTTTGGGATAAGGACACTTTATGGTACATAATGACATCTGCTGTTATCTTGCACAACATGATCATTAAGAATGAGCGAGACGAAGAAGTGGATTACGACTATAATCAAGATGGTGGTGAAGTGCTCAGGCCAGAGGAATACCAACATCGCCATCCACTTGTAATTGAGAACTTCCTAAAGATACATCTTGAGATTGAGGACAAGGAGACTCGTGTGAAGCTTCGAGATGATCTCGTGGAACATTTGTGGGCACATCATAGCGCTAGCTAGTATGATTCATTGCAGTGTGATCCTAATTTTTTGTGCACCATGTTGCGAGATGATCCTAATTCTATATGACTATGTGTTTTTATGTTTGGAAAAAATAAATTTGAATTTCAATCGTGGTGTTTGAAATTATGAATTTAAATATGGTTCATTTGTATTCATTATAAATATTTTATTTGAAATGTTGTTGTATAAAATAAAGATTATGTGTAGAGTATGTACGAAAATAGAAGAGAAAAATAAGTAGGGGTTGAGAAGTAGAGGCCCATGAAGTTGTGTGCAAAAAGTAGACTTCAGAAAAGTAGGAAGAGTTCCTACTCAGAAAGTAGGAGTCCTGGAGTAGAGATTATTGTTGAAGTTGCTCTTAGCGTGGGCTGACGGGTAGGGCCAAATTTTGGCTCGCATGAAGCGTTGGTCATCTATGCTGGCCCTCCACTCATACGCCCGGAGTGCTTTGTGAACCAGCCAGATCAGAACCCCGCCTTGCCAAGGACTCGGGTAGTGGGCTAGCGTGCGTCGGAGATGGATTATGGCATCATTAATTAATTTACCATGTCATCGTATATGCTGAGGTGTCATTGTATTTTATGTGCACTATAAAATTTGAACTGGGATTATTCTAAGTACAGCAGACGTGCAGGCGGCACCAAGGACCGCGGCCGGCCGGCAAGGACACGGGATCGATGGAGCGGCACGGCAAGAGCGTGCGCGCGCGGGGTCAGTCGAGGTTGGAAGACCGTTGGGCCGCTCGCTCTACTCCCCAACCAACCAACTTGCCAAGCAGCAGCAGTCAGCCTCCCTCCCTGCGGGCCTCTTTACTCCGCTCGCCGCCGATGATGGCCTGCTCCCGTGCACGTGCACCCGGTCCACCATGCACCGGCTGACAATGATGCATCGCATGCTCTACCGTACTAGTTCCGTTCCAACAAAAACATCAGTCTACGGTTCAACTGCAACGGTGTTGCACGATTCGACCGACCTTTTTACCAAGGAGAATGCTAGCATTTGACCTGGATCATCAGCAGAGCAGCTTGAATTTGAACAACAAGTTCACTGTTCACAAGCTTCGCAACTTGTACACCGAGTTTTATACAACTGTACACTGCTCAGGGACGCCCATGGACCCGGTCCACACCAAGAAGTTGAGCCACATAACTCCGGTGGGTCCAACGCCCCCCACCTGCACGCGGGCCCACCCAGCCCCCGCGCCCCGCCGCGCAGCGGGATCAAATACGCCACCTCCCTCCGTCCACTCCCCCTCGCCGCCCCGTCTGTCTCCACCTCCTCTCCACACCTCCTCCTCGGCCACACCGCCACGCCTTGCCTCGCTACTGCTGCTGCTTCCACCAGCGGGAGTGGGCGGGATGAAGGTCACCGTCGTGTCCCGGAGCGGCCGGGAGGTCGTCAAGGGCGGCATCGACCTCAAGGACTCGGTACGTGCTCCCGCCGCCGGCTCTTGATTCCGGCCGGGGGTTGGGTTCCTTTGCCCTGCCTTCCTGGGGGGAGGTTTTGTTTCCTCGTTGGGGTTTAAGATCTCGCGGAAAGGTTTGAATTTTGATTGCCTTCTCGGCCCCGTTTGCAGGCCAAGGTCGCGGATCTGCAGGAGGCCATCCATGCCAGGAGTAAGTGGACTCGCTTGCTAAAATCTAACCTCTTGCTCGCGCTTTCTGCAGTTTCTGTATTCCATTTATGCGTTGCTGTGTTTCATTATGACTTGTGAGGAACAACTCTGTGTGTTCTGGAGTTATGAACGAACTTGAGCTGCTTGCTGTGTGCCAGTGTCGTTGCCAAGTAAGAATCTGTGGGCACTTCCTGCTCTAGTTGCGGCTAGTAATCTTTGCAGGGGTCACGTACAAGTACCTTTTATGCTCTTCCAATAGACCAATAGTTTAGTGCTGCTGTGTTGATTCTAGAAAATATGGGAAGGAAATGATCAAGTTAGCTGCTTTGCTAACAATTCAATCTGTAGCCTAATAGCCTTCTATTCTAGAGGCTTCATGTTACTATAAACCGCATCATTGCCTTTAAAAAAAAAATCCTGTGCGTTCAATTTGCAAACTTTTTTTTTAGCAAATTCTAAGCTTCAGTGATTGCCTGATCTGATGCCCAGTTAAGTGCAGATGCTTCTGTGAGATGGCAGGTTTATCCTGCTCTCTGTAATTTTCTGTGTTTTGGGCACAATAGTGCTTAGGGGTGACTTGGTATGCAGTTTGTGTGTTAGTCTTTCATTCCAGTCTTGCAAGGAAACAGGAAAAGTGAGGGAAGCTGTAGTGGATACATGATGCTTTGCACTAGCATTCATAGGGTTGAAGAGGCTAACTTAGCAAACAACTCGTTCAATACTATGCTGCAGCCATACCCAGCTTGTGATTCAATCCACACGACCACATGTCAACAACTCTAGTTAACCTTGGATCTTTTTAAATGCTTGCTCTCCTTAGTTGCCCAGTTTGGTATGGATTCTTTTTGGGATTTTGGTTCTACAGGTCGTTAGGATCTGTTTAGGTAGGAGGGAGTTGGCCATCAGCATCAACTCACAACCTTTGGCTTTTATTTTTCTTCTCTAAAAAATTGCACACACTTTTGTAACTCGTGAGCTGTGGAAAAAGAAATCTTAAGGGACAAATTAGATGGGAAGAAGTGTAGCTGAGCAGTATTGTTGAAGTTGGTTTTGGGACATGTTCTTGGGTTTTCAACTGTATTTGGAAATAGCTTCCGTACTGCATTCTATCAACGTTCATAATGTTCAGCACTGTTTAATTCAAAGTATGTAAGCATAGCTGTTTATGTCAAAAACACATTTAATAGGAAAAGTATGTACTCTGCAGTTTGCACAAATGCTCTCCTTAATATGGTTGTTCCTCTGGGGTTAATGTAACCTTCTTGCTATTGGTTGACAGAACCAGAAAGTATTTTTAAGATCTACATTCCTTCTTTATACGTTGTTTTCTGTTTTTTCAAGCCCAAGTGCTGTCAGGATTATAATTTCTGTATGTTAAATTGTTAACCTTCTGGAGCATTGTCGATGAGCATAGCCATGTTTACTTCTTGAAATATCACATCTTAGCCTCACATGTGATAAAAGTTTAAGATGCATCTTGTGCCCTTATGGTTTTATTGTCACATTTATAGGCACCGCCTTCTCAGTTGTACACTCTGCATAGTGTAGTAGATCTGCATGTTAGTCTATTTACTTACCATAATATTATCCTGAGGTGGTGTGCACAAGCACTTATTGTTCATGTTGGACCACTAAAGAAGGTTTCCTGGCATGCACCATGTGGTTGGGTGAGACTAGAGTATATCATCATGTGTGGTTATGCAGTGCAGTTTAAATGCTTCAAATGCTACTAACATGGATTGCTGAGCTGCAATATGGCAACTTGCAGTGGTGTGATTATATGCCCTCAACTTTTAAACCTGAATCATAGGGCTAATTTACTTCCAGATTTGGTTGAATGTGTCGGAATAACAAACACTTCCTAAACTGGCATGCAAATTTGCAGCTTGTATACATATTCTAAAGTAGCTTCATGATGCTCTACCAAAGGTATATGAACCAGAAAAGGTGACTGAGAAGGGAGAACTGGTATCTTTCTAAGTGGGTCTAGTAATCATTACAAGATCTCTAAAATTAGGAGTCAGGTTACTGCAAAGCTAAGTGTAGTTTGTTTTATTGGATGCAACCGGATACTGTTTTAACTTCAAGCTTGTACCACTCATTGGTAATATTGAGAATAATGTTATAGTTTGCATCTACTAAAATGTTCTGTGTCAATCTGGTTGGATGAAAGTATGAAACTGTGTCTGGGTTGGATGAAAATATTTGATCATGTATTAGTCTCGTTTTGCTGTCTCCTGGCACACATTCCTCCTAATGTACAGTTTTTCTCTTTATGATGTACGGTTTGCTAACTGCTTGTCTCTGCACAATGCAGCTAAGAAGTATTATCCTGCTAGACAGCGGCTCACCCTCCCTCTTCAACCTGGAAAAGGTGGAAAGCCAGTTGTCCTCAATCCAAAAGCCAGCCTATCAGAATACTGTGAGAAGGGTTCCGGGTCACTGACTGTAGTCTTCAAAGATTTAGGCCCACAAGTCTACTACAGCACACTCTTCTTCTTTGAGTACTTGGGTCCTCTTATCATCTACCCCATGTTCTATTATCTGCCTGTCTACAAATTCTTTGGGTACGAGGGGGAACGGGTCATCCACCCTGTCCAGACCTATGCCATGTACTACTGGTGCTTCCACTACTTCAAGAGGATCATGGAGACATTCTTCGTGCACCGTTTCAGCCACGCGACATCACCTCTGTCAAACGTCTTCAGGAACTGTGCCTACTACTGGACTTTCGGCGCTTACATCGCTTACTACTGCAACCACCCGCTCTACACCCCAGTGAGTGAACTGCAGATGAAGATTGGGTTTGGCTTCGGGATCATCTGCCAGATTGCAAACTTCTACTGCCACATCCTGCTGAGGAACCTCAGAAGCCCAAGTGGTAGCGGTGGTTACCAGATCCCTCGTGGTTTCTTGTTCAACATTGTGACCTGCGCCAACTACACCACCGAGATCTACCAGTGGGTTGGGTTCAACATTGCTACTCAGACTGTAGCAGGCTACATCTTCCTCGTGGTGGCTGCAAGCATCATGACCAACTGGGCGCTAGGCAAGCACAGCCGCTTGAAGAAGGCAAGTTGTGCTTCCCCTGATATAGCTTTACTGACCAATTACCACGCATGTTTCATATCTTTACTGACAATGCTTCTTCTGCAGCTGTTTGATGGCAAGGACGGGAGGCCGAAGTATCCTCGCCGCTGGGTGATTCTCCCTCCATTCCTGTGAAGAGGTGATGATTGCGATTGCTGCTGGCCTGTCACGAATGCAATACCTTCTGCGTTCCAGTGTTCAGAAGAAGTTCCAAGTCATGAATACCATGCAAACATTTGTACTAAATCACGCCTTGTACCAGTGGAACTTCGATTCCGGAGTCTGAAATTTCTAATCCGAAAGATGGATGCTAAATTTTTCTTCGATATTCTGTCACAATGTCATGTGTTCCTGTCGTAATAGTAATACATTGGAAGGTTCATCTGATGTTAGCTTCTTTTCGCCCCCATTTGTCCAAGCAGAAGTAAATGCAAACATAACTTCATTTTGATGCTTGCCATTGCTGTCCTATGATCCTGCATATCTCATCTGAAACTTGCATATCCTGATGCTTGACATTGTTGCCGTCAATTTGATTGCACGGCATACAGGGCAGCTTCATGGCGAATGATTTCTTGCTGATTTTTGCGGTTCCGGTGATGTTGGATTCCTAGATGGCACAGCTATCATGTTGAGTACCAACGACATCTACTTTTGAGCTTGCCATCCTCGTCACCAAGACCAAGCACATAGAATTCTTTCGCAACTGCACATGTGGACGTTCTGCAGGCCCCATTTTGTTTTGCTTCAAGTATGGGCCTCCATGTCCATGGGGTCAATTACTACCAGATCTCACCATGATGAATGAATTGTGTGTCACACAGCTCTCTTTTCAAGGAAAAAATGTTTATTTTTGTGACATTAAGCATTATTTTACGACATTGTTTTGGTACAGATCAATATTAGAATTATATTATGTTCTATGAAGGAATCCCCTATCCCCATACAAACGAATTGCGTAAGACCTAAGACGTTTGGTGGCAGTACACCAATTAGACCGGAAACTTTCTTGCTGACCATCACTTTCGTTCACGGCGTGCTCCCTTGTAGCCGGTCTCTTGCGACCACTGACCCGTACTGCTTGTATTGTCAGCTACGGCTGCAAAGCGACAAGGTAGGAGAGCAGTGACCAGTCAATTGCAGTGTCGTCTCTAACGGCAGCCTTTCAGCTCCGACATCTGTACTGGAAGTTTTCCATGCTCCATTTGACGCTTCAGGTCATCTCAAAGAATCCACAGCCACAAGATCTTAGGATTTTTTTTCTTTTCTTATTTTTTGTTTTTCTTTAGGTTATCGGATGATGAAGGATCGTCGGAGTTTGACCGGGTTGACCGGTTGATCCGGTCATTTGCTTCTGAAACTTCTTTGTGATCGGTACACTGAAAAGTTCAGCTTGAGCAAGATATGACCCTAGAATGTCTGTAGCGATTCCAAGGTTGACTTTATCACATTATATTTCCGTTATGCTCCATCACTGGTAGTAGCAGTCGGAGCCCAAAAGATGCTCAAGCATCAGCATGCCCATCACAAGTAGTCATGGGTAAGTGAGAACTCTTTATGACATCACTAGCTGTGGCAGCGATCTCGAAGCTGACTTCACACGAGAATTTCACATGAGAATTGAGAGTTAGACACATACTTGGTTCACGCCTTTCATGGTCGATGGGAGTTCAGTTGTTGTGCAAAAAGGACTGAAGCTTTCTCATCCGTTTCACAAAACACAAGTAGGGATTCCACAAGAATTTTTGGATGATTTCACTAGAAGTTGGTTGATGAAGGTACCTTGTTTTTTATTTTTTGCGAGGTAATCGTACCTTGATTTCATGTTAACCCTGTTTTATTTTTTATTTTTGCAAGGTAATTGTACCTTAATGCCAAGTTGCAAATTGACACATTTTAGAGAGCCCGGAATATAATGCAATTTATATGGAGGAAGCAAGGGATATTGAAAAGGTCAGCACAAGACCGCCCAACTTTATCCTTTCCTACCATTTTCTTTTATTTCTTTTATTTCATGATGAAGACCTACCTTTGACACTCCAATGATAGCTTCGCAGCCAATAAGAATCAGCCAAAAATCATGCCAAGTCTGATTGGCACTGCTGCAGGCATTGACTAGGTATTTTTACCCTTCACTTGTTCTTCTGAAATCATTACTCGCTGATTTTTTAATTGGGAAAAAAATCTCTTGGGAGGGGTCAAATTCACACAGACATTTTCCTCTGGCCCACCACGATGCCAACGAGTAGTACGCACGGTGAAGTCTACGAAAAGGGGTCTGAATTCAAGGAGGAACATGAGGCTTTGGAACACAAAAGCAAATGGTTTTATCACTCCAAAAGCCAGGCAATAAAGCCCGTTTGGCTGGACGACAACGCGGTTCTATGTACTTTCACCATACCTTGCCTTGCTTTATGCGTTTGTTGGTGTCCTTAGTTTGCTCGCTATGCAGTTGACAATGATAGCCACCATCCCATATATCATCGTCTTTTGGATTTAGTTCTCAGGACAAGCTTAAGTTTAATCACCTAAGCTAAGATGATGCTAGAGCAAATAGATACAGAAAGAGACAAATTTCAATCATAGACCCTCATGAGTTCGTGTTTAAAAAGAAGAATTCGTGAGTTCAGATTAATTTCTATTATAACTTGTTAGATAATTTTAAAAGAAACTATATAAAGTTATTTCCTTTCGATTTCTATGCATAATTCATGCACATATACGTGAACAAGCCGGAACATATGCTGACATGCAGTTTAGTGACCTTAAGATGATGCTATTATTCAAGGGATTGAAAATAACCTCTTTCATGGGGATAAAAGAACACTTCTTATATTAGATCCTGATCAGACGGTGGGTTCTCTTTCTTCTTCATCTAGCTCGTCCGCTGTGTCTTCTTCTCCCCCCGCCATTGCCTCCTACCTTCAGCGGTACACCACAATCGTCACCATCCACGGAGCAAAGGCCTCTCCACTTGCCGCCCCTAGCACCACATGTGCAAGGCTCCTATACCCTCACCTCACCGTTGGAAACGCTCTCTACAACCCTGTCAGTGTTTAAATTCAGCAAGGGTTGCTCAAGGTAGTGTTTTGGTTAACTCGAAGGTAAACACAGATACACGATTTAGACAGGTTCGAGCCGCTAGATTGCGTAATACTCTACGTCATGTGTGTTGGTTGGATTGAATTGCTTTAGAGGGGGTCCCCGCTTCATCTTATATTGCTGAGAGTAGGGTTACAAGTCGGTTGGTTACAATTACAACGAGGATTTTACTAATCCTCGACTAGTTTCTGTCTTTCCATGTAGGCTACGTCATCCTGCGCCATGATATTCATGTCAAATGCGTTTCGGTATCTAATCTCATATTTAAGGTTGTCAAATATTCTGGTGGATCCATAGACGAGTAAGACACACCGCCACTATTCCTAATCACGATCTTCTTCCCACGGCTGATTTATAAAAATCATTCATACGATGATATACGATGTCAAATCACCATACGATATCAAATCACCATTAACGTACAAAGATCAAACCGAAAAGAATCCATATTTTCACCGCCGAATTTGTCACAATTATTCTAGGATTAACCTATATAACAGAAACAACAACAAAATAAACTAATCCTCGTAAAAAGAAATAAAAACCTAACTGTCCAAGCGGCGGAAGTTTTCAACTACCAACACCCGCCATCCAGGCATCCGGGCAGGGGCCGCCACGGACCAGAATTTAACGGAAACCCCCCTTTCATTTCCTCTTCCTCGCTTCCCGGATCCATCCGTTTCTTTCCATACTCAATTCATTCCCGTTTCGTTCCTCACCAACTCCTCCCTCCTTCCAGAATCCAGAGTCTCCGATCCTCGGTTCAAAACCTACCAGATTTGAGTCTGCAGGCGGCGCCGTCGTCGTATGAACCCAAGGTCAGTTTCGGAGGAGAAAAAGCGAATCTTTGGGCCCTTTTTTGCTGCGTGTTTCGCGAATTCTGGGTGGCTGGGTTCCATGGCGGCGCTGCTTTGCGTGCGCGTTTAATCTGTTCGTGGAAAGGCGTCCATACGTTTCTGCTGGTTTCATCGACCAACAGGAGTCGGAGTGCTGCGAACGCTGTCAGCTCACGAGTCTGGAGGTGATTTTGTTTTTCCATCCGTGTTCTTCAGGACGCGTTTTTATTCATCCGTGCTTTGGTTGCGTTTCGTTCCGCGCTGATTTTGCTGGGAAGAGAAGAGATGCCTTTTCTCTTCGTCGTTTTTGTTTGGATCGTAGAGAGCATGTTTAGAGATGTCACGTTTAGGCACTGCCGACTGAAATTTGTTTAGTGCTTTTCATTTCTGTTTGTATGCCCATCAGGATTATTCCCTGCTGCTTATGAATTATGATTGTTTTCGAGTCCTAAGCCTGACGGGTCAGTAACCACTAATTCATAAATCTTGTCACGTTTTTTGGATCCTGTTGGAGACATGGGGCTGAAAGGTGATTTATTTTTATTTTTTTTACCTTTTCATGGTTCGAGGTACATGTGGATTGTAGAGTCATGTATTTGCTCCTCTGAAGTATTTTCTCGCTCTTGGAAAGCATTGAGAAATCATCCTGGTGCCTTTTTTTTCTCCCCCTTGAACTTGTTGAAGATGGATTTCTGGCACTTCATGATTTGATTGATTGATGAAGTGGTGATTATATTAGGCTATTAGCCAGTACAGTTACAAAAGGTTGCCCTTTAATTCACAGCGGGAAATTTCCCTTAGAAGTTGAAAGAAATTATGTAGCTTAGCACTGTTTCAATGGACTTAGTTCTTTATTAGAAGGGTTGTGATGCTATAGTATAGGTTCACATTTCTGCTTTGCTTTCTTTTGCCCCTCAATTTTCAATTGTTAGTAATGTTTAGGTAGACATTTTTATTGTTAACTCATGAGAAATTTACCCACTTCCGTTTGTTGTTTCTTGTGCGTGTTAATTTTCCCCTTTTTGTTGTACTGAGGATGTTTGTCCATGAATTGTATACTGTTAAAAAAGGACTTACAATCACTATTTTCTTCTTTATCTCGGTGGCATATACCTTTCATTCCTCTATAATCACCTAGTTATTCATTAGCAATGGAGACGCTAATCTGAGTATTCATTAGCAAGGGATACACTAACTAACACGGATATGGAAAGATATCTTATATTTGGTCTGTCTTAATAAATGCCTCCATTGCAGTTGGTGGATTTCTGCCTGCGTGTTTCTGGGAAGAGGAGTGTTGCGTCAGCATCTTTCGTTCATTAGTCTAGGAAAAGGTCGAAAAGCCCTGTTAAGATGGCTTTTTTTGCACGTTCATAGATTATGGTGCAAATGATTTTTTTTATGCTACTTTGTGCATTTTGTCAGCATTATTATCTTACTTTAGCTTGTTAATATTGTGGGTTTGGTACTTTGGTTGGAGACCATCTTTTCCTGTATTAAATTTGTCTGGTGCATATACGCCTTTCAATATGGTCTGGAGGCAATGATTTATTCAGGTTGGAAAGGCATTAGGTGTGTTATCTGCGAGGTTGTTAATCAGCGGACAGTCTGTTCATGACAGGTGGGCAAGTTGAGCAAAGCTGAAGGCCTGTCCCTTATTTTGCAAGGGTGGTGCTCATAAGGAACCACCCCTCTTCTTTGCTGGCGAGCAAACACCAAATGGCCCAGCTGTTGCACCACCAGGATTCCGCGTTCTATGGCAAGGAATTACATGGGTGCCGATGGGGCATTCTTCAGTTCTTTGGATTTCGGGGTCGCCTGCGGTCCATGAAGATGCTAGCTGACAAGAAACATGGTCAGCGGAAAAGCAGTGGTGGTAAGTTCTCGAGTCCTTCATTGTTTGATACTTGTGAAATGGACTTGGATATTAGCATAAGGTAGTGGAGTGCAATTGAGAATTCATATATTGGAAGCTGTTTATGTTTGATCATCAAGACAACCTGTACAGATAATGATGCAATGTAAATATAACTGGTTACTATTTCGCTTTTTCAGTGCTGGTATTTATTTGTCATTATGTGGACTTAACCAAAACTGTACTTTGAATTCGTGTGAACAAATAATAATTATAGAAATTATGCTCATCAATGTAGGAGGTAGACGCCGAAGCTGCTATGCGCCATTGAAAAACGAAGACAGTGGCACCATGGATGATGAGAAAAATACTGAAGTATGTCGAATAACCCATCCTTACTTTAAAATCGTGTTTTCCTTGAATAATACTTATTTTTATTTTTCTATGATCTCCTGGTCTGTCATCAATAAACCATCTTCACTTCCTATTTGCTGCTTGATGGTTAAGCACTTAAAAATGCATTGCCGCGCCCTCCGTTTTTTCCCTTTTAGTTCAAATGAGTACTATTTTTTCTGAAACTGTCTGCTTACTATTTCTACGCATTTATTGCGGAGCTGTAAGGTTGGCATTAGTATACACATATATTCTTTGGATACATGCATGTAGTGTTTAATACAAGCAGTATATAGAAGTGCCTTCTAAAACTACACAGTCCTAAACAGACAACTGAACCATTTGAAGTTTAACTTAATTTATTCCTTTCATTTCTATTCCAGATTAGAAAAAAACAGAAGGCCTCAAAAAAGAATTCTGGTAAAGCTAGTTTGAGGTCCTTTATTCTAAAGAAATTATATGGAAAGGAAGGTCAGAAAGAAAAGATGCTTCCTGTTGCACCAAAGCTATTGCGCACCATTTCGATACACTATTTGGAAAGCAACGAATATGTTATTGATGGTGAATCCGCTTCCAGTGGTGATGGCTCTTCACATAGTACTAAATTGTCACTACAAAATGCTACCGACACAAACTTGCGCCATTCTACATCTAGCATCCCAGATGGTTGTGTTAGTGATTTAAGTTCTTCACTGCTCCTAAAAAGAGATGACAGTCGTGTGAAGCGAAAGAGCCACCGTAGCATTTCAATGGATGGAGTTCTTCATAAGGTCCCTTATGGAAAGAAGGTGTGCGGAGATATAATCAGTGAAGGTCTCCCCCGATCAGCCTCTGCCACGTATGATAGGGATGGTCTGAAACCTTATATTGGTACTGCTGCAAAGAGGCATGTAAATCAAGGTTTTCGGCGTTCACGTTCACTCAATGAATCTTTGGAAGATTACTCTCGTTTACTTGATGCCATTTCAAGTAGTGAATCCAAAAGAATACTGACTAGCTCTAAGTCTACTCGGGATCATTCTCTGGACGCCCCTGGTGTCATGACTTCATTGCAAAGAGCTTCTGAAGTTGAACTCAGATCACAAGGTTTGGGTAGACTAGATGAAAATCCTGTAACTGCAGAAGATGCCTTGGCACCGCATGTTCAAGAGAAAACTGATGCTGATGGAGATGCTGAAGTTACTATGGATGACAGTTCTGGTGATGTAGTTGCTGGTGACCCTGAAAAACCTGCTTTTCTTGAAGAACACATGAATGAGGAAAAGGGTGATGTTGCTGTTTCAGCTCAAGAAGATTCTTATATTGTTCCTTCACCTTCAGAAGTCGTTGATACTTCAGAAGAACAGGCAGCAACCTGTGATAATAATGATCAGGTTCCCTCATCAGCTGAATTTGAGTTGTGTGCTGCCCATTCAATGTCAGAAGAAGTTGGCATCCTAGAAGAGCATGTAGAAACCTGTCATGATGCTCAGATCCACTCTTCAGTACAAGCAGATTCATGCACTACTCTTCTTTCAGAGTACACCAACATTGCAGAAGAACAAACACCAACTTCTCAAGACAACCAAATGCACGCGTTCCAGATTCAAAAATCAATAAAAGGTACTTCTTGTGTTCCTGATCCCAGTCACGAATTCGAAGCTGACATAAGTCTAAGTTGCAAGCAAGAATCTGAAAGTCCAATATCTGTTCTTGACGTGGCCTTCTCAGATGATCCTGCTAGTCCGATGAAATATACACTGCTGGATGGTGAGATTTATATTTAGTATTCAGAAACATAATCATGGCCCAGTTATTAAACTAGTGTAAAAAATCACCAGTGACAGTAACACTTCTAGATCTTGAATTTACTTTTGCGCTACTCTTGTTGCAAGCACTAGTTACAATTCTTTTATTTACATTTTCTTTGTTTTTGCCTCTTGCAGATACATCACTGAAGCCAAGAATTCTCCATTTAAATGATGCTGATGTTTCAGTTGACACTGATATTGTGCAAGAAAGTGACTTTGGCAACCTGAATGGCTTCGAAGTAGATCCAATCCACGAAGCAGAGTTCAACTATGTGAAGGATATATTCAAGAAGTCGAGCTTCAGCAATGAAATACTACTTGATGAATGGTACGCACAGAATATCGGAGCTCTCCAAGAAGAGGATTGCCAACACTACGAAGCTGCTGCAGCAGTATGTGACTTCACTGATATATCTACTGATCAGTTGCTTCTGTTTGATTTGACAAACGAAGCGTTGCTCGACATCTACAAGAAATATTCTGTTTCCAAGTCCAGATTCTCCTGGTTCTCATCTTCCGGTAGACCAAAACCCGTGGGACACCGTGGCCTCAAGGAGTTGTGGTCTAGAGTGAGCTGTCGTCTAGATGAACGACCATGGTCAAGCATCGAAGTCGACAGTATTTTGTCGAAGGACCTAGCAAAGAGCGACCACTGGATGAATTTTGAGAAAGATGCTGATAATATGGGGAACAAGGTGGCAGACTTTGTGTTTGACAAGCTTCTGACAGAGCTCGTTCTTCAGCTTGCAGAGTTTTGAGTCTAGCTAGTTATTTTTTGTCCCGTTACATTTTTTGGGGGGTTAGGAATTCTATATTGAGCAAAGGCTTGGAATCATTCTGATGTACATACTACAGATTCTTTTTGCATCGGTGGAGGAAAACATAATCTGGGGATTGGGGAGTACTGTTGTTAGGTGTTAGGAATTCAATTCATGTGCTAGAAAGTTTTGCATGCTGGTTACTATAAATGAATGGAGGAAATGTTCTTAAGTACTATTTGTATGTATAATCTTGATAAATATGATTATTTGTCACCTTGTCAGGTAGGCAAAGGCAGAAAGAAATGGCAGTTCGTGAATCGGTTCTAAAAAAAAAAGCGCTTACAAAGCTCTACTCTGCTCAAACCACTGGTGATTTTGTGGCTGCATATTGCTGAGTTTGCTTCCACTGATCGGATCCATTCTCCTGAGATCGTCTGATACTCTGATGCCATGAACGTGACGCCAAAGAGACTTGAGCCATGTGGGCTTTTCTGGGCTGATATACTGAGCCGGTCCATGACGATGGTTCAAACTTCAAAGCCTGATGGGCCCTAGTCATCAGACTGCGATTGTTCCTGCTCGGGGCGGGGTGCTCCTGGATTAGGCCCAGATAATAAGCTTGGAGATCCCAAAGGTAAAAACCCCGATGCTCTAGCTTTTCTTTTTCTTTTCTTTTTTTTTTAAAAAAGGCGTTGTGGTAGTGGTGTACACATACCGCTGGTTTTGCTGCAGTAAGTCTGTGTATGTAGTTGGGTGACTCACCGTACATTTGTACGTGGTATGATCTGAGACCTTGTTTAGTTGTCAAAGTTTGGAGGTGCCAAATTACTGTTACAGCACTGTAGCACACTGCAGCGTTTCGTTTGTATTTGTATTATCCAAACATTGACTAATTAGGCTTAAAAGATTTGTCTCGCAAAGTACAACAAAATTATGCAATTAGCTTTTAATTTCGTCTACATTTAGTACTTCATGCATGTATCGCAAGTTTGATGTGATGAGGAATTTTTTTTTTTGCATAGTGCTAAAGTTGGGAGCGGGTGTGAAAAACAAGGCTGAAGCGAAGACAAGCATCCCGGGAGGTCTACCTCTCTGATGAAGTCTGAGCACTTGGCCAGTCTGAACTCGAAACCTGTTTGACAAACGAGTCCTTTCCGTATCTCGAACTTTCTTCAGTTATCCTGTGCACATCTCCAGATCTCTCTCCAATTCTCCGAATTTCGTAGGAAACAATGAACAAAAGGTATAATTCAAAATTTTTATTCTCTTCCACGCATGAGTGCATGACATTGACACCAGATATTTTCTGCACCATGCATCAGGATGGTTCCAGAGCCTTCAATCATGGTGCCCAAGAAGGTGGCAGTACCTGACGCCCACACACGCACTGCAGAGACGGCACACATGGGACATGATCTACTCGTAGAAGCGTTAGAAGACTTTTTCGCCACCTCCTGTACGAAACGATTCGTAGCGAAAATCTTATCCACGAGCAGGCCCGTTTGACATGATTTCTTCCTCCTTTGCTGAAACACAGCACAGCACAAACAGAGAAAAGATAGCAAATGGATGGATAAGAGGTAAAGCCCGTGAAGGGAATATGGTAGGCACATGCCTACCCAGCAGCACGGTGCAGTAGCAGCCGAATGGCGCGGCAATGGCCGGCCTGTTGCTTTTTTCCCTTTTTGTTCCTTTTCAAGACAGTGACGTTTCATTCGTAGGGCACCAAAAAATTGTGATCAAACTGAGAATCATATGATCAATTGTTGTAGGAGAGGAAAGCACTGGTGTACGTGTTTCTTTTCGTTTGTTTTTTGGTCTTCTACGAGACCACACAAATACACAATGCATGCAAATTCCCAGCAAGTCAATGATGCGGGCATGGTAGGGCAGGACTGGTTTTTAACCTGTTGCCACCCGACAGCGACATGCTTGCGTGCAGTTCAGGGCATGTGCATGCGCGCCACCTCAAGAAGGCTCTAGTCTAATCAAACATTTTTTACAGCTACACACACGGTGCCGTAAAAAAAGTATAATCTGCTGCTATTACTCTGATGGGCATGTAATTTTACTGCGAGACACAGGCGGGGGTGGCGTCCCTGTCCAAAAATAAAGGGGCCCGGCCACGTCGTGCACCGAGCAGAGATATTTTATGGACCTCAAGTTTACACGCGTTTTTCCTTCAAAAAAAAAAAGTTTACACGCGTTTCATCCCAACTGAATGGGATGGATGCAAAGTGAATTTGGAGCTTCTCCAGCTTTTCGGCCTTTGGGCCGGTAACTGCGTGACACAGAAAGGTTTGTTGTTCCTTGGCCTGCTTTACTGATGCGTGTCACTGTCCTCACCAGCAACACTGATGATATTATCCGATCCGCATATTTGTATTTGTATCGTGTAAGGATCCAAACATTGCAGCTCTTGTGGCATGCCATTCACACCGTTTTTAAAACGGGAACTGAGAAGGAAACTGCTTTGTTAGATGAACGAATACCATAAAAAAGCACAGGTGAGGAAGACTGTAAATCTTGTTTTCCTGAAAAAAAAATAAACAGAAAAATAACGTGGTGTGGCGTGACACGCTATTTCTCGGGTGTGTAATGGTAAGCTCACAAGAAATAGCAAAAGGTAAGGAGCCTTTTTCATAGATGCTGCTGCACATGAGCATGCGTACGTTATCCATCCATGTACACTGGCCTTATCGTGCTGCCGGTTTTTCGGGTCCATTTTGCCAATGCCGACTCCTCCTCCTCGAGGTGGATAGGACCAGCCCAAAACATCACCAGTCGGTATTCCGATTCTTCTCTTTCGTGAAAGCACCTGGTGCTTCGATCGGCCGCACCACCAACATCGTCGTTTTGAAAGCAACAATTCGCACCGTTCTCTTCTTCTCTTGAACGGACGGCAAGAGTTTTGCCGAATTTTTATTAGAGAAGGGAAAGATTTCTGGCACAAGAATGGTTTTTGTTGCCATAACCACCGAGAAATAAACATTTATTGAGAAATCACCATCATGCTACGAAAACATGGCATTCACCAGACACAAACAATGAGATCAATGGTCATCAACAAGTCAATTTCGCATTTATTTTTTTATCTATCTACCGGTAACTTTCACGAATGGCTAAGCTGTGTTAACTGCAGGGAGAAGACGAATCTATTGTTTCTACTCTGCCAGTAAAAATGCAACGCTAGAGGCCACACCGAAATTCTGGATCATACCGTACGTGTGCTCCGAACCGCCTTTGTCGGCGTCCCACGGACGGCCGGCCATCCGCCACCGAGAGCCGTGCACTCAATCGACAACCGGACCCGCAGGCCGAGGCGGCGGCCCCACGTCACGGGCGGGTCAGGACGGCCCGCGCCGCGTGGACGGCCAGATGGCCGCCCGCCGGGCCTTTAAATGCGGCCTCCCCGTCGGGGCAGGGGGAAGGCGTACTGCATCTCGTTGTTGTTCAGTGACTCATTGCCAAGAACGCCGCTCTCTGCTTGTGTTCGTCTCTGAATCGATCTCGCGAGGATGTCGTGCTGCGGAGGCAACTGCGGGTGCGGGTCCGGCTGCAAGTGCGGCAGCGGCTGCGGAGGGTAAGCCCCACGACGCCACGCTCCTCAGATCTCTGATAGTCTGATGCGTATCTATCATGTGTCAATACCCATATGAATGCATGGATTCGGTTGTTCTTGTGTTCTTGCTGGACCTTTGTGGATGGATCTTTGAGTATAGGATATGTAGAGCTGGGAGATCAAGCTCCCCTTTTTTATTTTAGAAAAAAAAAACAGAGGTTTTCTCATGTTGCTGCGGATGTGAATTCCTGTCTGATTTTTTTTTTATGAAATGAATTCCTGTCTGATGAACTCCGATTCTCTGAAACGATGTGCCTGCTGTAGTTGTGCTCCTTCAACAAGGGAAATTTCTGATGATGCTGATCTGCCGCTTGCATGATCTGCAGGTGCAAGATGTTCCCGGACATGGCTGAGCAGGGCACCACCACCACCCAGACCGTCATCACGGGCGTTGCGCCTTCCAACAAGGGGTATGTTCATCCATCCCTTTTCCCATCTACTGATCTACATCATGCTCATAGATCATTCCGGTGTTGTGTTGATCTGAATGATCCACCATCCACACCTTTGCTAATAATAGCAGTCAGTTTCTGTGGTGCAGAATTACTAGCTGTACTATTTTTACTGTCTTTTGCCTTGTGTTGTGGGGGTAGATCGATCGATCGTGTAGGGAGCAGTACCAACTTCTGTTAGCATGCGTAGCTGTTGTGTTTGTCTGCATAGTGGTAGCACAAATTTCAGTCGCCATCAGCAACGGGCAGGGAGCAGTAAGCTACGACGAAAGCAGTTTTTGGCAATCATGAAACAAACAAACTGCTGGCCCAAAAACAGAAACAAAAAAAAAAGAACTTTAATTTGTCCTGAACTGGGAAGTCTGGGACGTCATGCACTCGTATGTAGCTGCTGGTAGCGAACATGCCAAAAATGCTCTGTATGCATGTATGAGCCAGGCCACTGACTCTTGTCATATCTTGGCTTTCTCTGCGCAGGCACGCCGACGGCGGGTTCGAGGGCGGCGCGGCGTCCGCCGGAGCCGAGAACGGCGGGTGCAAGTGCGGCCCCAACTGCACCTGCAACCCCTGCACCTGCGGCAAGTGATGAGCTCATGGCGCGGCCCCTGGCCGGAGGAGGCGATCGGAAGGACACCCTAGTATAGCAGTGTTGTGTCCCAAGTGTGTGTGTGGCATGCTTAATAACAGTGTTGCGCATGCTGCTAGTAATCGTAGTACTGATGGAGAAGAATAATGGTACTGAGATGCTCGTCGCCGTCGTCGCCGTGTCCTTCCTCGCCGGCAGGTCGCTTGTGGGGCTCATCTGTAGCAGTGTCAGTGTGTGTAGCAAGCAGGCAATGCTCTGCTCCGTGTTGTATGTGCTGCCTGCTTACTGTCTTTAGTGTCGTGTAACCATCCATCTATATGCATCTACCATCTTTGTGTACTCTCGATGTCGTGTGACTTGATTTTTTTTGCCCCCCTTTCAATGGGAGGTTTTCTTGCAACGGCGAAAATGTCTTCTTGCTAGGGAGATGAAGCGGATGGTTAATAAATTGCCACATTGGTGAAAAAGAAATATCGATTCATCATCTCAATCACAGTCACTCGATCAGCATGTGTTCATCATAGTTTGCTGGACCCGGGGGCGGTCCGGGCGGCGTGACACGAGAGAGGGAGAGGGAGGGAGAGATAGAGAGGGGGGGCCCGGCCTGTGTTGTACTAACGTGTCGCTGGGCTGGGCTGTGCGCCTGGGCCCGATAAACATGTGGAGCCCCTGGATGGCAGGCTTCTTCTCCGGCGGTGGGCGGCGCTGCCGGCCGACGAGCTGTGGCTATCGCCGCGGCCGGTAGTCGGCGTCGCCAACCAATCAATGCAGTGGACAACCGCAGCGCGCGCTTCTCAGGCAGGTCTGTGTCTGTCTCTCGAAGCTCTCTGTATATCTGCGAAAAAGCCTACAAATCTAATGGAAGTTTCGGGCTGATTTGTTTCTGGTGATGTTAGTAGACGGCCTGTTTTGATCGCTCTCTCTGTGTACGTAGATTGGCGAAAACGATGGAGCAGCTATCGCAAATTCTTCTCTCTCGATTTTTTTTATAAACAAGAAACTTAGTCTACGGAGAGTTGGAGACCAACGATTGAACGCATATGGACTGTTCGAGGAAATGCACGAATGTCTGCCGTCAAACAAATTTTTTCTGGTGGCGACTCTTTCCCTCCCGTCAGCAAGTCTGCAACAATAGTCCTTTGTTTTTTGAGATATATGTTCTTACCTGTGTTGAAAAGATTGGAAGCAAATGGGAATGCCCAAGACATTAGGTGTCTATGATTAGGTCGGGTCTTTACAGTGATGGGAACTTATAACAGCTCACTTGTGCATTGGCCTCTCCAATTCCATCAAACTGCACTCCCTCTATTTCAACATCTCCTACCCTTTCCAATCTCGAATGAGCTGCGGTTAACTGAGATATATCATATACAATCTGAAGCTTGAGGGCAAGTGAGATCCGGTGACAATCCATAGGTCTAGCTGTTTGAGCAGTATGGGTGCATTTTTGGATGCTCTCACTTCAAAATTCCTGGCAAAGCTTAGTCAGATTATCCAGGATGAAGTTGCAATGACATTGAGTGTGAAAAGGGATATCAAGAGGCTCAAGAAAAATCTGGAACATTTTGGCGCTGTTGGTGAGGATGCTGAAGCCCTGGCCTTGCAAGATAGGGGGGCAGAGTCATGGTGGAAGAACATGACTGACGTTATGTTTGATGTGGATGATGTCATAGATCACTTCATGGTTCACTCACAGAAGCTATTGCTGCCACCTAGAATGGAATGTTGCAACCAGTCCCTTTTGTCCTTTATCGCGAAACTTTCATTTGATCACAGGGTTGCTAAAAGAATCAAGGATATAAACAGAAAGCTAGATGAAATTCAAAAGAACAGAAACATGTTCATCAGCTTGGAGAGGACCAGTAGTCAACAGTATCAAGTACCTGTTGTGGATAGAAGTCAGACATCACCCAT
Source organism: Setaria italica (assembly GCF_000263155.2). Taxonomy (NCBI): domain Eukaryota; kingdom Viridiplantae; phylum Streptophyta; class Magnoliopsida; order Poales; family Poaceae; genus Setaria; species Setaria italica. The sequence goes on along the minus strand of NC_028454.1, from coordinate 8,750,405 downwards.
AGATGAACTAGAGGTTTTTGGAAGAGATACCAGACAGGCGACTGATGACATGGTCAAAATGATTCTTAGTAATTTTCATGAAGACAAATCAACTGTTTTTGGTATTCAAGGGATGGGAGGCATTGGTAAGACAACATTAGCTCAGAAGATATATAATGAGCAGAGGATAAGGGAGAAATTCCAAGTTCATATATGGTTGTGCGTTTCTCAGAGCTACACAGAGATTGGTTTGCCAAGGCAGGCAATACGAATGGCTGGAGCAACATGTGGTCAGCTTGAGACCAAGACCGAACTTCTTTTCCATCTGATGGACACTATCAGAGGAAAGAGTGTATTTCTTGTTTTAGATGATGCGTGGAAATCTGATGTCTGGATTGATCTTCTCCGATCGCCTTTCAAGAGATGCTCGAATGCAAATATCCTTGTCACCACAAGAAACCTGGATGTTTTGGCAGGAATGCACGCAACATATACTCACCAAGTAAACAAAATGAATGATTATGATGGCCTGGAACTTCTAATGAAGAAGTCCTTCCGACCATATATGTGCAACTAAATGAATTTAGTGATGTTGGGTGTCAAATAGTAAGAAAATGTGATGGTCTTCCTCTAGCCATCGCGGTTGTTGCGGGTGTTCTATCTACTAAAAGAACAAGGGCAGAATGGGAGAGCATCCGAGATAGCAACTGGTCTATCCACGGACTTCCCAAAGAACTAGGAGGCCCCCTATTTATGAGTTATAGCAACTTAACCCCTCAACTTAAGAGTGTGCTTTGTTGCCTCCAAATTTTGCAATCGAGCGTAATGCTGTTGCTTACTGGTGGGTTGCTGAAGGTTTTGTGAGGAAAGATCACAAGTGCTCGATTCATGCAATTGCTGAAGAATACTATTATGAGCTAATTACGAGGAATCTTCTGCAACCAAAACCAGAATTCGTGGACAAAGGTATTTCAACAATGCACGATCTATTGAGGTCACTTGGGCAGTATTTGACAAGGTATCATTCCTTATTCATGAATGCAGAAAATAATGAAGTTCCGCCTAATCTGCGGTGCTTAAGTATCAGCAGTTCTGTAGAAGAAATACCTGCTATAGGAGAGTATAAATGCATGAGGAGCCTCCTAATTTTCAATAACAAGAACTTCAAGTCAGTTAACACGAATATTTTCCGAAAGCTTGAGCACATCCGTGTCTTAGTTCTAAGTGGATCGGGCATCCTAATCATTCCAGAGTCAGTGGGAAACCTGGTGTTGTTGAGGTTGCTAGATCTAAGTTATACAGAGATCAGCAAACTTCCAGATTCGATTGGAAGGCTTACCAGCCTTGAATCTCTCTCATTGCGTGGTTGCCATAAGTTGGATAGTCTGACAGTTAGTTTAATGAGACTATCACAGATAAGTTTTCTTAAACTTGAAAAGACTGCTATTGATCATGTTCCAAAAGGAATTGCCAGTTCCAGCAGCTCTACTACCTCAGAGGTGTCTTTGAAAGTGAGACTGGGTTCAGATTGGATGAATTAAAATGTCTCACCAATATCCAACGCCTCTGGGTTGAGAAGCTTGAAAAGGCAATACCAAGCCAGAGAACTGGGGTTGTGCTGCACAGTGGGCATGAATATTCATGATAAAACTCATTACCAAGCCAGTGAGATTGAGAAAATTCAGCAAGTCTATGAGATGCTTATTCCATCACCAAGCCTATTATACATTTTCTTTGTTGGGTTCCCTGGTGTAAGGTTCCCAGAATGGCTATGTTCAGAGCCAGAGTATAAGCTTCCAAATTTGTCTCACATGCAGCTCAATGAGTGCATATCATGTTTACAACTACCACCAGTAGGCCAGATGCCAGAACTACTAGTTCTTCAGATTAGAGGTGCAGGTGCAGTAGTGACTATGGGTGCAGAATTCCTGGGGAGAGGTGTGACTAAAGCAGCAGCTGTTTTCCCAAAGCTCGAATTGCTTCACATCATTCGCATGCGCAATTTGGAAAGTTGGTCCCTCAAAACAAGAAGCTTGTGTAATAACATGGAGACCAAATCTCAACAGCTCGTTCTGATGCCTTGCCTTAAGCGCCTGTTGCTCCTTGATTGTCCTAAACTAAGAGCTCTCCCTGAAGATTTGCATAGAGCTGTTAATTTAAAAAGGATTCACATTGAAGGTGCTCACAAGCTTCAACAAGTTGTAAACCTTCCTGAAGTTTTGTGGCTCACGGTCAAGAACAATAAATCTTTGAGGAGAATCTCCAATCTTCACTGAAGCGCTTGTACATGGTTGACTGCCTGAACGGACAGCAGTTCAGGAATTGTCTCCTGAAAGAAGAACAAGACATCTGAGTACATGTTGCAACAGTTGGTGCGGATGGCCGAGATATATTTCCAGATGAATCTCTCTATCATTAGAAAGGTGAGCAAACTAGCTTAGTAAAGTGTATGGCTTCATTTCTAATGTGATATACTGATATGTTGTTATCAACATTTAGGCTTTGCTACTGTTTCAGCAATTTCTCAGCTTCTTATATTCTCCTTTTGTGATTGGCAATGTTCTTTACTGATACTCTGAAACGTCATTCGTCCTTGTAAATTGTTCCGGTATCATGGTTACTAGCCGTCCATCAACACCAGACATTGTTCATGTGATCAGCAGGTCCGCCGACGGTGGATTGCAGTGTGCACCTTGGACTGTGGTATGATGTCTGGCTATGGGCCAAAATCCTCGACAATTTGATATGCTCTTCAGAATGGCACAGTACCTGGTGGCTGGTGCAATACACCTTGGACCGTTGGAAGCTGAAGTAGTGGGCAACCACCGCAACTGCAAGTCCGCAAGGCACAACTGGGCGGCAAAGTTTTGAAGCCAAGCCATTCAACAGTAGACTTGCACCCGAACGGAATAAAATTTGAACACATTACCATCCATTGTCGCCAAAGATGGATGCTGCGCAAAAAGGAACTGATATAACTGTAGCAATAGTTTTCTACTGCGAACTTTTATTTGGTTAGTTTGGAACAACTTTTGTTTTGTTCTTATAGTACATTATTCATAAAGAAAACACGTATAATGCTCACTCCAGTTCCAAATAAGCAGTGTCCAGTCTTCAAAACACAACTTTGACCAAGTCAAATCTCTTGCGTGTTCGATAAAAAAAAATTGTAGTCGAATCGGAAATTTTGTTGATTGATAGCTGTAAATCACCTCTTCAGTGGCGCCTTCTCTGTCTTTTTTGCAGTGTGCTTATATGATCGCTTAAGGCGTTTTTGTATTGTTTGAGCGTGCTGAATCTCCTGCCCTCGCTTTTCAATGTCTTGTTTGAGGAATTTGAGCTGAATGTAATGTTCATAAAATTGTGGAGGCCTGCTCACTGAGCACAGTAGGCATGTGCAATCAGAACACAATCGGAGACTCCCCCCACCAGGTGATACTGATGCCTCTCCTCAAGCGTCTGTCGCTACTGCATTGTCCAAAACTGAGGGCACTCCCTCAAGATCTGCACAGGGCTGCAAACTTGTCGAAGGTGCGCATAGCCTACATGAGATTTGTGGACCTTCCCGCTGTTGTGTGGCTCAAGGTGAAGCACAACCGAAGCCTTACGAGGATCGCCAATCTTTCCAAGCTTGAGGATTTGTTCGTGCAGGACTGTCCAGCCCTGGACCAGGCAGAGAATCTAGGCAAGCTGAAACGTCTGGAGATGGTTGGCTGCGCCAAAGCAGAGCAATTCAGGAGGTGCCTCCTCGAAGAAGAACCAAGCAACATGGTCCATCGCCGGATGTTCAGCCTCTATCTTCAAGCTGAACGAAGTTGGTTGATGAGTACTCCCGCAGATGACTTTTGTATACACCTGGTACAGCCACTGTTTCCAAGGCTTGAAGCCTTGGACTCGTCGAGTTTTTTTTAATTACCGTTACACCTTTTATGCGATATGCGGACTTGAATACTCATTTCTTTCATGCGACTTCTCATTGCTTTTCTACCCAACCATCGAAGCAAAGCACACCGTACGTAGGTTGCAACAAGGGACGCTCCCAAGCTGAGTGTTAGTGCTGCAACGAAACAATGTGTTAGTGCCTATGCAGAGCACTCTGACCTCGCTTCAACACAAGAACTTGCATGAAAAAAGAAACAAGAACTCGGAAAGATTCAGCAGACAAATGACAAAGCAACATGGTACACAAAAGCACATGATGACCAAATGGCACTTGCCTGCCTTTTTCATACTAACTACACCGATCCAATGTAATACACTGTACAGACAGATCAAGCAGTCGATCGTCAAATATTCCAGGTCGCCACTAGGCCTACCTATCATCCACTTTGGGAAGCACCGGCCATGAACAATGAAAAGAAGCATGAAAACAACCGTACATTCAGCAAGAGAGGACGGCAGGGCCCCCAAGCACGACCGGTGGCAAAGCCTGCAGGATCCACGCCATCCGGAAGATCGACAAGTAATCAGAAGCGAAAACAATGGCACAGGCATGTCACAGCATTTTGCACTTAAACGCCCATTAGCAAAAGAAGCTTGTAGATGTAAACCTTGGGAGAGGTAACACTTGTTACCGCTGGAAAATATGAACACCAAGTTGCACTAGAGTTCCCAAAAAATATGCACATCCACAAGACCCTGACAAGGCAGCAAATGATAAATTAACAATAACCCTAGTATCACACTGCAATGTAAAATTTGTCCTGCTGAAGGTGTGAGCGGTGATGATTCAACAGAGATTATCATGTACTCCCTCTTCCCAAAAAAAAAAGTCATTCTAGGGTTCAAGATTTGTCCCAAAAAACAAGTCATTCTACCCTATTTGGTATGTGCATATGCATAATGCTGTCCATTTGTGCTAAATATGGCTAATAAATAGGGGTAAACAAGGTCATTTTACCTCCTTATTAGTATGTCTTAAACTTCCTATAATGACTTTTTTTTTTGGGACGGAGGGAGTACTGCTGTTGCAGTTCAAGACAATTGCAAAGCTTCTCTAAGGCCAAGGGTAAGCAATGCCCTATGTCACCACTTAATTGTTATCTAATCCACTCTCTTATTGGCCCCCTCTCATTCCATTGGCAAGCTCTTTCATAGAACTGTACATGACAAAACTTGTTTGTGGCTGGGTGACCTGCCAGCAGCATAATTGCTCTGGTGGGTCTAATACACATGTTAAGATTACTCCCTGTCTTCTTTCTATATTCAATGTTTTAGATTTGTGCACGCCTACTAAGAGAAGTAAATAGTGACCACATACCATAGTACAAATATGCCCTTGCTAACTAATCAAATTCCGTTTGTCACCTAAACCAACCATTATGACCAATGAACAAGCATTTGGGAAAACAAAGCTGTCAATCCTTCCATTCTCTAAATCCAACATGCCAAACATAAACATAATCCAAACCTTTCAACATTGTTCCATGGAAATTGCATTTAATCAGATCCAGATCCATAAAAGCTGATAGTCGTTTGCCGAAGGACTTCAGAAGTTCGATCAAGGCTATGAGATGCCACCTATCACATAAAAAAGGGCATGCATCCCATTTATAAAAAATGGTGCAAATTCCTAATAGCATTAAGTCGAGAAAGCAAAGAGGAAAGGGTGTCAGCCTATTACCAGATAGGTCAAGGCTGTGTATCTTTCTTGACTTAGATACAAAGGCTTTCCTCTCTGCATTTCATGATCCTGCATTCAAACAGAAAGCCAGAAGGGAAGGGGAATAAGCTCACATCTAGACATGTAAAAAAAAATCCCCCTTTACCTCATTGCAAAATTTTGTATGTAGGCATTTGTCTAATGACCTTGCAGTATGAATGCAACTATGCAAGGACAAATCTCAACTACCCCCACTTAACAGTGCATTTGCCTTGCAAGCTAGGCATAAACTACCACCCATATTAACCTTAAATAATCAATGTTTATCCACAGAAAACAGAAAGTGAAGAGGATCAATACGCCATCAGACCTACAGCAGTATGTCTGATGTATCAAAAGATTCAGATGATTAGGCACAGCATTGATCTATAAAAGGTCTCAGATGATTAGGCACGGCATCAAGCCATCATAAATCACTTTGTATTGCTATTGTAAGAGATGCTTCATGGAGAAGCACGAGGATAACATCAAAAAGAAAAAAGCTCCCATTTGGGACCTGGGAGGAAAATTTAGTGGGGATCGTAACAAACAGGCTTAAGTCCATAAACAACAACAAAGCATACGAAATTATTCAATACCTCCTCCCCAAACGTATCAAGGTAAGGAGATGGCCAAAAGGCAAGACGAGCAGATCGCTGCAACAGGATCGTTGTTTTCTGCACAGCACATCCGTCAAAATAGGAAAGGAGCTTGGTCTCAGAAAGAACAAAGGAAAGTACACTGGCCATAATAATTTGGTGTGATGGCAAATAATAAGCTAATACATACCCTCACTAAAAGAAATATGCCAACACCGGCACCACATTGTGATGCATGATTCAGGCATTTACCAGTCCTACAAAGAATAAACAATAATTAGGATTTAGCATTAATTACAGTAGAACCAAAACAAGGCTACTTGGAACTGTAAAAAGCAAAGTGCTATCACCTGCAGCATGGTTTCCAGCTAGGTGAACATAGTTTGCCACAAAGCAAACACAATGCCGGTTCATCAGGCACTGAGCCACAATCGGGGCATTGCATCTTGATATATCTGATCCAAAAAATGACAAGCCATTAGCTCCAGAAATGTGGGAAAAGCTTAGCCCATCAAGGCACAGCCCATGCAAAACATCATCTCAGCTTAGAAGATTCAGACCAAACCTTTCAAGGAGAACTTGGTAGACAGGTGGTAGTTGCATCAGCCTAAATGGAACTGCAGGGGTAGAAAAGAGAGAGCCTCTATATTTGCGAGAACTGTAATCTTCACAGAAATGTTGAGACCATTTTAAGGCCAGCACATGTACAGATTCATCTCGGAGAATCAGGTCCAGTGACTGAATCTGGAATAGCTTTTCCAATTCGCTTATTCCGTTTAGCTCCATTGCCAGTGAAGAACTTCCATCTTGTGTGCTATTGTTCAGGTAAAGATGTGATCCTTCCCAAATATTGGAATTGTCATATAAGGGTGATGTGGCAGACGATCTTAGCAGCTCCCAAAGCAATGCACATCTCCGAAGATAAGGATACGTCAATCTACGGACCATATCTTTTGGATGACAATACGGGTCGATATATTTGGATACAAAATACTCTCTGGCAATATCATATCCTGACATTGTCTTGCAAACATCATTAAGAAGGCAGTCACTGAAGCTAGATCGGTCAAAAGTTTCCGATCCGTAGCATGTTATCAGGGCCTACAGGAAAATTCATGTAATAACATGCTTTAAATCAAATAAAACTAACATATAAACTGCAAATCTCAAGAGAAAGCAACACCAAACAGCATACCTGAATGGCACAAACAATATAAAACAGATGGACAAAAGGGATGAAGAATTCAGCAGATGATACAAACTGAACAGGTAGACAGAAAAGTGTTGACATCAAAGAAGAAAATGGATCTTGAGCAAGGACTGGATCAGCACACTGTTTCCAAAATTGGACGTCAGGGAAGAGGGGACCCTCCTCACCTGGATCAACCATAGGTGGCAAAGAGCCTGTTGAAGATGAAAAAGGTGAGAATTGATACCTAAATATATATTCCATACTCCCTCCATTCCAAATTGGCATTTCTAGGTTCATAGTTTTTGCTATGCATCTAGATACATATTAAAACATATTAAAAGCTATGAATCTAGAAATGCCAAAACGACCTACAATTTGGAACGGAGGGAGTAAGTGATTTGGAGACATGATGTGCACAAGAGATAGAATAATTCAAGTTCCATCCAGGCCAGCAACACAAATTTTAGAAATGCAATTCGCAAGTTGCCGGGATATGATCATTAGAACCAAATACTACCTCTTGATATTTTTCTTGTACATCAGACATCTAATGTTAGCATATTATGATGACCAAATCAGTTCTACAAGAAAATTGACTTTCGTTTAGGTCAACTTCTACTTTGACATGTAATGGAGCCTTCTTGAAAGGCACAGAACCTACAACAACTGGTCCGCGCCCTTTTGATTTAGTTTCTTTAACGAGCACTGGATAATGAATGCTTAGGTCTTTGCAAAGAAAAAAACAATTTCTTTACTCAGGCACTTTGTTACTAATACATCAAGTTGGAAGGTTTATTTATTACTTCAAAATCAATGCAAGTATATCTAGACAAGAATTCTTCACTATGCAAGTACTATCAACTCAAAATTCAGTTAGATACAAATTATAAAACTAACAATCACCAATACAAAGATGCAGGATATACAACACTTAGGGCTTTCAAGAGGAAAGCAAAATAGGATCATAAATAAGATAAAAACTTAAAATGGTTCATAGCATATAAATCAGGACAATAATAAAGCAAAGGCAATAGTGACACTCCACAAAAAATTGTACATCTGATCTACGACAGAAACAATAACAATTAATCAGCACAACATAGTCAGCACAACAGAGAAAACAACAAGATAATAGTAGCACTGCCAAAAAAAAAAAAGAATCAACCCGTTCTACAAACACTAACAATTAAGAACCAACATATCAATCATCAAATCACTAACATATAAGAATCCATGAATTTGAATATATTGTATTAATTGTAAATATTGTAAATTCCAAACTGAATGAAATAGAAAAGTCATGATTTGTGATAGAACTGGGATTAATAGGACACTTCAAAACAAAGGAAAAGAGTACCATCTAACATGCAGGTAAATACATTAAAAAAAGTAATGGGAAAGGGTGCACTATATACCTTTTCGCTTAGTAGCATTAAGAACGTCTTTATAACCAGAAATGCAAGAGCAAATAGACCCCGCTAATAGTTGGATACCTTCAAACCTTAAAAGAACCTCAAGACGATTCAAATTTCGTGCAGAGTGAGCAACACGGAATAATAGGGACAATATGAATCCACTTGATGAATTCAGTTCACCACGCAAAGATTCCAAGCAGGACTTTGACTCAGCAGACTGGTTTAACATCCTACCACGAGAAGCAATTTCTGTAGATACCACAGAGTACCTTAGTGTATCCCAGAGAAACAAGGATGGATTGAGCCTTTTCCTTTCAGATGCTGAAAAACCGCTGGGACCACGATGATAGTAAAGCATGGCTAATCTTCGAAGAGAAGGTTCTAGGGCTGACTCTGTAGTATCATTAAGCTTCCCTGATAAAGCTTTTAGAAACTTGCTTTGTCCAACAGTTTTTCCAGCACTTTCAAGAAGTGATAGTGCTCGAGGAAACTGTAAGTGACTTGTATTTAGATGTGACGTAGTTGTAATAACAACTTCACGGGTCAAGGTTTCAACAAATGGTTTCCCCTTCAATGTTTTACTAGAGAAATCAGTTGATGCTGGAAGAATGGAATTCGCAAATCTGCGACATACTGGACAAAGCAACTCTCCCTGCACATAGCACTGTGTAAGCACAGGATCAACAAAAAGAAAAAAAAGACAAGTTTCAAACACAATATACATACCAGATCAGGATCGACAATATGACCACCTTCAAAACCAAGTCTCCGGACATATCTGTAAGGGAAAATAAGTTACAAATTTCTGCAAGCATCAATCAACAGGAGGTGTGCAGCCAGTGTTATATATTAATTCAAGTAGGCTCCTAAACAGCAAGTTGTATAGAGTACTGAAAGATCATTGAAGAATAAATCCAAAATCTACCATAGGAGAAGATTCTAGTTCATGATTTGCCATCAAACAAGTCCAATTTCCATACCATCATGATTTTAAAATTCAAAGAAAAATCACACCAAGCCATCCGGCAATGGCATGCAGTGAAGAAATTTAGAATACAGATGCTGGCGCGAAACCTGACTTGCTCGATGGCAAATCATAGACTGGAACTTATTTGATGGCCAAATAATTAATTGCCCATAAATTAAATGCATCATCCAAAGGTTATAAGTCAACCATCGTGTGCATTTGTACTCATATAACTGATGGATCACCATTCAAACACAACAGCTACCCAAAGGGCACAAGTGTAAAATATTTATTTCCTGCCTATAGTTACAGTTGAACAAAAGGGATTTGAAGGGGAAAACCCAGCATACCTTTGTTTCAAGGAGAACAAATACCGATCATGGCATTCCTGATGTACAGCATGTCCACAAGAAGAAATGTGGATGCCATCACAATGAAGCGGACCAAACTTGTTTCTTGTACTAACAGAGGCAGAAGATTTGGAAGCTACATCATAGAGTGAAGAATGGCGGTGTTTTGCTGATAGACAACTAACATATGTTCCCAGCACAGAACGCTTGGGGCTTCTGGTTTTCTTGGAATCAACTGTGATACTTGAAGCAGATGATGGCGACGTTTGCTCAGCATTCTGAATGTGTGCATTACTGGATCCAAATACATCATTTAAAATAGAGTTGTAAATATCAGCCTCAATTGCCTCAAGCGAGACAGTGTCATCTGCATTGCCATTGCAATGTCCACTTGGGAAAGACGATATATATCGAATTAGTGGATGCTGCTCATTTGAAAAATCAAGAAAGGCATCAACTTCCATGCTGTCTAAATCAAAAGATGGCTCTACTGTCGTGTCATCGACAAGTTCCTCGGAAGTTGAAGAACCAGAGACCAAGGAATCAGTTGAATCTTCCTTCTTGACTGATCCAGACATCTTGTTTGCTTGAGTTGGATTATCCCAGGATGGATGACCCATCTCAACAAAAGTTGCAAGCCGAGATTTCTGAATTGTAGGACACATAAGAAAGCTTAAGTCACATCAACATGCTATTCAAACACTAGTCAGAAAACATTACACGCCAAAATGATGCAGAAAGGACAGTTGCTACTTTAAGACCTATCAGGTATCACCAGATAATGTCAAGTCAACAATGATTACCTGAAGAAGAATCAAATAGCATAGAGGGCTTTTGGAGTCCGAGTCCCGGCACAAGGAGCAAACTGGTAGTGACTCCTCAGAGACCGCACCAGTTGAACTGGACACATCTGTCTCTAACATTGGAACATCATGCCCCTCGTTTTCTGATGACTTCATACTTTCAGCAAATTTGGACTGCTCTGCCCTCATCTTCGCCTAAAATAAATAGGGTCCAATAGAAGAAAATTGTGCTTAATGCCTTAATGTAACTTAGAAAAAGGTCAAAACCACTAACTTCACAACCTAAGCATGTGCAAAATAAGTGTAGACATTACAAGCCGTAAAAACAAAATTAACACCAAACCAAGGAAACTGCAGAACTAGTACATATACAAAGAAAATTGATAAAGTTGTCTATTTTTGGTAAGCTCATTCAACAAAGACAACTCGCATTCAAATAAGGCTGGTAATTGGTTATCTGAGACATGTCTAATGTGTAACTAAATATATATGAATTTTGTAATTAAACATCTTACCATAATTGCAGCTTGGTGTTGACGTGCTTTTGCTTTCTTTTCCATGGGATCTGATGAAGTTCCTAGGCTTTCTTTGATACTGGAACTGTCTGGTGTAGATGGGACTACATGTGGCGCCATTTGTCTTAATGTAAACATGCACTTCTTACTTAACTTGGCAAATTTCTTCAATAAGCTCTCAATTAGGGATGGAATATTACAGTACTTGGATCCAGAAAAGGTGGCATCATTCTCTTCTTTGTATTTGTGCATTAGCAACACAAGTAGGGTTAACATGCTTTCTTTCTTTACATTGTCAGACTCCGGGGAAACTACTTCAGTAGAGTAAGTCAATATGGGAAAAGCCTCTTCTGTGTACGATGACAGAACAACCCATGATTCATCATCATGCTGCACCACATCCATGCCATACTGGTCGGCATGTACTTGTCTTTCTGATTCACAAATATCAAGTGCCAACCAAAGCAGATGTAAACCCGTCACGAGAACATTATCAGGGGCGCGTGATGCTGATGATGCTTCACTGTAAACAGCATAAAAGAGAACAGCACGAACAATCTGAAGGACAGCCTTTGAGGTTGCAACGTTAGAAATACTTCTCAGTGGGCTAAAAACGTGAGTCCACCGAGGTAGCTGAGCATTAAGAGCAGAAGTTTTGCAGAAACGGTAATATCTCTCCTCCGCAATTTGCAATTCCCTAGAATTCCAGCGGGGGTGATACAAGTCCAATTCGTTCCAGCACGATTTGCGAAGTACATACTTACCCTGCGATAAAGTTTTACATTAATCTTGCAGTTTAAGATAATTTGCAGAATGTGTTACATAAACCGAAGGACTAATACCTGCTTCATGCCACATGGATTAGAATAAACTGCCAGTGAATCCAGAACATTTTGAAGTTGGTCACTTGATGAAAGATCGCGAGGAAGAGACTTCACAATCTGGCTATGAGTGGCATCTCCAATAGCTAACTTATAAATCAATTCCCTCTTCAAGTTGTCTGCTGTGGAAAGCCCACAAAAACGGCGTTCTTTAACCAATTGTATAAGAAAAGTTAGCATTTCCTGCATTAGAACTGACTCATACCTGAAAGCAACATACTGTCAGAACCTACATGTGGCATAAAATAATTCTTAAATTTTGTGAGAAAATTTTCAGTAAGAAATTAGTCTGAATAACTGTGAAAACAGTGAAGGGACGATAGAGAAGGCAAAAGGCAAGCATGCAAACAATATTTCCCTAGGCCATGACTGGATCTCATGGATTATGGAGCTCAAATTGAACAAAGCTAGTTTTGACCAAATACTTAAAACTTTGTTGTCTTTGATAAATTTGGATAGAACTAAATGCTCTCTCCTTTCTTTTTATGAATCACACTTTTTTACTTCTTGGTTCTTGCGGTATCGGACACATGACTTTGACTGCTACTTCCCTAACTTCGTCAATTGATACTAATAACGTTATAATTTTGTGAAAGCGTTTTGATATAGTGTGGTTTTAAACAAATTGGCAATTGAACTTTAGAAAGTCTGATGGCACAGATTCTATGACTTCATACAAGAAGGGAGTAGCTGCTATAAATGGACCTATAATATTGGGCTTTCACAGAAACTGGGACTTATTTATAACAGAACGGAGTGAATGGCACCTTACTTTCTTGCCAAGCAAAGGCACAAAGAAATGAAAATGGCTATTTTTTTTCCTTATTTGTGATGACAGATAAAATCTACTGATGGGAACCAAAAGATAAAATGAGCAATACGTAGTCAGAGAAGTAATGCTGGAAGGTGGGAAGAATCATTTTAACTTTTGTCACCATTGTAACTTTTATTGGTAGATACCGGTGGAAACAAAAAAGTGACTGCGCCAAACCCACAAAGCTACATATATAGGTAAGGTAGTGCAAGAAATTGAAGAAGCAATACTAGAAAGAAACAGAAGTTGACAAGCATATATTAGGGCTTACTCATTCTGTTCCGCAAGATCCAAAGATGTATAACTGGACAAACCAAATCGCTCTTGAATTGTTCGTACAAAGAACTCTGGAGAAGATAGTGCAGCACAGCATTGAAGAAGAAACAGATCTGACTCCAGACCTTGTTCAAGCCTGGAAATAGGGGTAACAAGATAACCTTAGCACCATTATTTGAACAGTGAATCAACATGAGATCAGTATGAAATTACCATTGCACAGAGCGGTACCACTCAGCACTCAGTATAGCTGCATCACCATTCTTACGCCACATTCCAGCACGCACTTGTGCACAAAATACTCTGACTCTCAGTGGATGCTCCATCACAATCGAAGCAAACCCATAAGGCTCACAACCTCTAAGTACCTGAGAAAAGAACTCACAGGATTGCACAACTGAATGTTCATCTGGCCTGGCATCCTCTCCAAAACATTTCTTCATCGCCTTCCGCAACAGCAATGAAAGCATACGGTGCAAAGGGATATGGAAAGAAGTTTCTTGTGAACTGACGTCAAAGATAACATGAGGCCAACCTCTTGTGTTGAGTATTCCTAGTTCCTCGATTCTTGAATCAGGATGAGCGTGCAAAAGGCTACCGTCAGTCAGAGTATAAGTAATGGCATTCTCAGGGTGCAACTCTATATCTGTAGTGTTGCTGCTGTCATGCATCTTCCCTTTGCCTGTCCTGTTACTAGCTGAAGGTATCTCTTCTTGGTCAATCTGCATCCTGTCGCAATTACCATGAACAGGAGAACTAGATACATCACGATAATCTGCAGTACCATCTGGTTGTGATCCTTCATTTATCTTGACACCCATCACGCCTATATTTGTATTTGAACTGGTTCCCTTATCAGAAGTCCGATCTTCAGGCGAAGCCATAAAATTACGAGAATCGCTGCTGCTAGGATCAAGGGATGACAGCTTGCTCCTCAGAGCTATGTCAGGTTCCAACCAACTTTCAATAGCTTTCAGGCATTGAAGAATTAACCAGGCAGCAGGTGACGGCAAACCACAACTCAAAGAACTGTCTCGGATGCTTAAATTGGATACTGAGCTCTCCTGGGAGACCCTTCCAACTTTTGCATGCCGTTGATTTTCAGCACTCTCCATGCCGTTTATCGCAGAGGAGCAAACAGTAACATCAGTTGATTCATGTTGATCAGGAGGAGAAAATGCACCCTTTATCAGAAGGTTCTGGACAATTCCAAAATAGTGCCCCAGCACGAAAGGTGCAGATAGATGTTCATTTTCATCTTCAGCATGAATACTTGTCACTCTCTTCTGAGGATCCATACCTTGCACAAGTGATAAGAGCTTAATCCATGACCTTGTTAGATCAGGCCTCTCATAAGCAACATACTTAGAAACTTCCTCATGACTCAAGACATAGCGTGTATCATCCAATAATCGAACAGAAGCGTCAAATAAGTTTCCCCATTTGTTTGTCTGCAAATAACAAGGTGAAAAGGGTCTCCCGTAACCATATGAAAGTAAAGTGGCATTGTATGTGTATGCACTGAGTTGATATATACAATGGCATAAGACTACCAGTCAATCAGTATTATCTATAAATATTTTCGCACTTCAATGCCACTTCTAAAAAAAATTAACAGAAACCAACAAGGGTATTGTCCAGAAATGTTTATCATTCATCCATTCCCAGATATCAAAGTGGCAATTCTACTAGTCTTTTTTTTCTGTGCAATTTAAGATACTAGGCATCCAGATGACATATCGTTATAACAACATTGATAGACTCCTGGCGTAAGGTCTTATGGTCAGCCTAACATTTACATCCATATACCAGAAAATAGTTCAGCATAAACATCAAACTCTTCAAATCATAAAAAGAAGACATGAGCATACCTGTAAACGACCATCCTCACCAATGCAAGAAAGAAACAGATCTGTCAAGCATCCAAGAAGAACACCCAACAAATTAACCTCATGCACAAGCCTTGTAGTTAGTGTAGGTACTGTGAATATTTGCACAGAGAAAGTTGGCATCAGTGGATACTCCTCCAGTAGCGAATCATTGCACCCTTTGATAACTTCACCAAATGTGACAGGGTAGTAGCGTATAAAAACCTTGGCAAACTCATACTTAAAAGCAGGATCGCTGATAAGTTTCAATAGCAACTCATGCAATTTTTTAGCAACCTTCTTGTCAAGCAACCTTTCTGACCTTATTAATGCATCCAACAGATCTTGGCACTCACGGATCCTTAGGGACAGAAAACTAAGAAGGCTTTCACTGCAAGTGCAGAACTGAAGCATCATGTTAGTAATTGACATTGTCAACTCTTCAGCAACCCTCTTGCATGAGCTACTACCATCACCCTTTGCAGGGGGTGGTTCCACCAGGCATATCCACTCCTTCCAGAACTGCAAAAGCACATCCAGCACAGGTCCTACAGAATGTGCAAGCTCCTCTGGAAGAGGCTTAATCTGCTCGGCCCCTTTATGCTTTGAGCAGAACCCTTCACGCTTCCAGGCGGTAGCATCTCCACAGTCACAACATCCACCCCCTGTATACATGATGGAGTAATCATGATCCTTGTGATTGCCATTCTGGAAGCATGGGACACAAATTGCACACGTGGGGTCATTTTCACAGGTCCGGCAGCGATACGCAAGATCACTCTGTCCCCAGACTGACCCACAAACAGCACGATCTCCTGCAGAGGAACGATCCAGGTCTTGAAGCATCGCTTCTGGCTCATGGTTGAACATCAACCACTGCAACCAAGACAAACTCTCACTGTACGCATCGCCACTGCTGCTGCTACTTGATTCCTTCTTTGAGGGCTTTCGGGCCTCCAGAATATCAGTACCTACTGACAAGATCAGCCTCACTATATCAGGTATCTGCTCTTTGTGCTTCTCTATGTACATGAGTAAGCCTTCTTGGTGTTCTTGCAGTTGCTCTTCGGGTACTCCATAGAGAATGAGCTTCTGCAGGGTGAGGGCAATGCCAAATAATTAGCAAATTACAAAAGACCCTGCTGGATCATTTAAATTTATCATGAAGTGAAACTCATATCACTGCAACTGCAACAAGACAACTGATTATCTTCAACATAGTCGAGAAACACACCCAGTTCTGAAGGAATCTCCCATCCCTATCTTAGGGATCAACTAAAAAATAGACAAATTCTTCAAAGGTACTAATAAGGAAATAGAACTAGAGTGAAGTTACGTGGAGTATGAAAAATTGACACATTTTTAAAAGGCCTGTTCTCAAATTCTCCCAATATGCGTCACCCTAAAAAACAGGACCTACCCCCAAACTCCCTACACCAGTCAGTTCCTGTCACAGGCTCACAGCAAACACACCAATCATCGCACCATCGAAGGGAATCGCAAATCGCAAGCACCACCACCACCGCCAACGGACAGCAACGAGTCCCACGGCGCCCATCGACCGGTAAAATCTCAAATCACCCGCCGAACCGATTCCAACCAATCACGAGACCAGGAACCAGAGGGGCGACGGCACCCGGCAAGCAGCCACCGCCGCACGGGGTCGATGATGGGGTGAGGATCACACACGAGGGAGGGAGGGAGGAAAGGAAGGGGGCCCCAGGCGGACACGCGACGCACCTGCTCGATGCGCTGCTCCGGCGACATCTCCGGCGGCGCGGCGGCCGCCCCCTCCCCGGCGTCGATCCCGGCCATGGCCCGCAACCAGTGGGTGCAGCTCCAGTGGCCCGATCGCCCGCCCCCGCGCCCCAGCCTCTCGCCCGAATCGGCCAACCGGGAACCCGGCGCCGCCCGCCAAAACCCCACCTCCCGAATCACACCGTCAACTCCTGCGCGGCAGATCCCGCGCCGCGAAGCCCCCCGCGGAGGCCTCGAACCGATTCGGCCTGCTGCCCTGCTCGTCCGGCGATTCGCGAGAAGCGAAGAAAGAAAATCCTCAACCCTAGCCCCGATGGGGGTTATTTATAACTTCACCCGAGAGGCTCGAGACGATTCGTGTAAGCTGGTGTTTTTCCTTTCTGTTTTTTTTTTCTTTCTTTCTTCCACCTCTCTCCTGCCTATTGCGTGATGGGGTGGTGCAGGGCTAATGGCGGATGGCGGCTTCGTGGTGGATTGGATTGCCGTGCTTATCGTCGCGGCAAGCTGAGAGAGAGAGGGAGGGAGGGGTGGTTCGACCGCTGGGCGGTGGGTCCCACGCGCGGGTTCGTTCGGTGTGCGGTCACTGAAAGCGGGGCCCGCTAGCAGCGATCGTGATGTGCGGGCGTGTGGCTCACTGCGCCGCGAGCCTGCGACTGGGGGGAAAGGGGCGCTGCGGTAACTTTAGCCAAAAATGGCGCGCCCGGCCCGGCCCGTGCGGAAGAATTTTAGGGAAAAAAAGAGATACGACAGGAAATTTGGCAAAGTTTTTTAGACGCGGCTGAATTTTATTTTTTAGACGAAGCCCACAGATTAATTTAGAGAATATGAAATAAAAGAATGACAATTACAAGTCATTAAAATCAACCATTAGCCCACACCCACACGACAACCATAAACCACCACAACAAAGAAACTGCAGCCACTACACTTGCGGTTGACAGCCACCTCACACAAAGCAGGTAACTAACTTAGGGAAAGGGTAACGACGATGATGCCTCCAGCAAGGAAACAACATCCACAAGCACTGTCAACGCCGACCGAAAGTTGGCACAAGGTCTTTCAACCCAAACTCCTCTTAAGATGGAAGAGAAGGCATCACGACAAATATCCCCGACAAGAAATGAACCTCATTAAGAAGTCGAGTAGAGCGTCAGCTTGAAAAGCACATTCCAGACCATCTCACGCGAGGCTGACGTGGCAACACAAATTACTTTGCCACCATTTATAGTACAGTTTTCAATGTTTAGCCAACCTAGTTGCGTTTCCGAATCAAGTTCAAATCGGATCTATCATTATATAGTTGCGCCAACAATTTTATCCACCGTGGAACAAGTTGCAACAGTAAAAAAAGAACAGGTCGGGGTTTAAGCAAATTTTATGCTAGACGATGAATCGAGAACCTTAATTCTGACACTTAGGTTTGATGGTTGTTCCAATTATAGGTCATTTTGACTTTTCTAGTTTTATAGATATTATTATGCATCTAGATATAGTGTATATAGTGTACGTATATATGTGGAGTAAGCTATGTTGATCAAGCTCAGTCCGTGTATTTATTACCATACTACTCGCGGTCGTCAAATTTCCGGATGCAACATCATCCCCTAACCTTACTCATGGATGCGTGAGATCTTTGAACGATTGTAGAATGTCAGATAAGATGTGTGGCAGACAGAATCACCAGACGTCAACGGGAGAGGCGCGAGAGCTCTACCGTCACCAATCAAAGGACGCGATGAACCTTCGTTGGCCGGACATGTGGTCTGTTCCTCGGTGAAGAAAAATAGCCTAGCAGCCGATGAAAAAATGGTCGGTGACTCGTGTAGGCCTGAGTGCCCGACTCTGACTGACATGAAAAAGGAAGAAACACGACGTCGTGTCTGAAAATCCTGAGATCTCTGAAACATCGCCTGTTTCATGACTAGCAGCAACCAGAGAGATCGCACTGCGTGCCACGGAGGGCGATGACTCGTCCCGGCATGGAGAACCTTCTCCTTAAGGCTTCATTCAGGTCACGGTCGATGATATTAACCTTTCTGTAAATAACATGTGGATGTGGACCACCGGGTGACCTTAGTTTGGTGGAAGGCTGGTATAGCTGCTCACGTGATAACTAAGGCCCGTTTGAATAAGCACCTATCACATCGGATATTTTGGATGCTAATTAGAAATATTAAATATAGGCTAATTACAAAACTAATTGCACGGATGGAGTCTAATTCACGAGACGAATCTATTAAGCCTAATTACTCCATGATTTGACAATGTGGTGCTACAGTAACCATTTGCTAATGATGGATTAATTAGGCTTAATAGATTCGTCTCGCAAATTAGCACATGGGTTCTGCAGTTAGTTTTATAATTAGCTCATGTTTAGTACTCCTAATTAGCATCCGAACATCCGATGTGACGCTACTAAAGTTTAGCACCCAGTATCCAAACACCCCCTAAGGACAACCGCCACGGCATCACTCATCACATGATGGTCAAAAGCCAGTAAAAAAGAAGAAGCAACTTTTGATTACAGGCGTGTTTAATGGACGAAAGTTAACCTCTTTATGCATTAGCCTATCCAAACTTTAGCCCATCTTCAAAAAATTGCAAAAGCATTAACTGGTGGGGAGAAGCTAACGGGTGTTAATGACTTGTGGAAAAATAAAAAGGGAGAGAGAAAGGGAGGAGGTGAGTAGATAAAAGGGCAAAAGTGACTTTTCATGAACTTTAGCTCCATCTATTAGCCATGTCTTCGAACAGGAGTGCTAATGGATGGAAATGCTAAACTTTAGCAATAACACATCCAAACATACCCTACTGCAACCATGCGAATTACATTGCATAACTACTGTTGTTGACAGGATGGTTTAATGGAAAAAAAAGCGGTAAGCAAAACCTATTGTTTCCAAACTCCCAACTTTGACACTATGCAAAAAGAAGATTCCCCATCACATCAAATTTGCGGTACATGCATGGAGTACTAAATGTAGACGAAATTAAAAACTAATTGCACAGTTTTGTTGTACTTTGCGAGACGAATCTTTTGAGCCTAATTAGTCAATATTTGGACAATAATTCACAAATACAAACGAAACGCTACAGTTGCGCATTTATGGCAAAATGTCAATTTTGCCTATCCCAAATTGGGAAGTAAACAAGGCTTGAATTTTGGAAGTGATGAAATACCGGTAGTTATTGATGGAGCTACCAATTAATAAAGCATATATAAAAACATGCTATTCACGTGGTAACTAATTAAGGACAGAGCTACGCAGCCGGTCTTGCCAACCTTGACGAAAAGCTAGCTGCTACTAACTCCTTTCCTGCAGACGGGCAGAGGCAGAGGACAACAAAACAATGACAAGAGGACTGCTCACCCGCGTCCAGTCGTCTTTAAAATTTCGTGGTTACGGTAGGACGGCGAGGCACACGTCCTATCATATCATCAGTTCTAGAAGGAAACGTCGACAAAGCTAAGAGATGCCTAAATCATGGTAGCGAGTGCGGATGTAACCATCATCATATCGAACGCTACCTGGAAAGAAAGGCGAAGGCGCCAATGGCAAAGAGAGTTGGTGGTCAGCGATGAGTTGTTGTGCTCACTCCTGCTATTTCTTCTACAAGTTTTAAAGCACGCAGCCCCTCTCTTTATTTTCCTATCAACCAGTTGACCATTGCGTAGCAAAGATGTTAATCATTCATTATTAGTTTGACCAATCTCAGTGCATAGTTTCATAGCACACCATTAATTTTTTTTATTTATTTGACTATTAATCTTTTCTACAAATAGTTATGCAAATAGATGA
The DNA here is from genome assembly GCF_000263155.2 of Setaria italica. Lineage (NCBI taxonomy): Eukaryota > Viridiplantae > Streptophyta > Magnoliopsida > Poales > Poaceae > Setaria > Setaria italica. The sequence goes on along the minus strand of NC_028454.1, from coordinate 8,729,547 downwards.
ATTTATAAGTTAAATCTACATTTTTTTATAATAGGCATTGTGGTACTTATTTTGCTTTATTTAACTAATTCATTAGATAAATATTGTTGTTCAAAGTTTGTTTAAAAAGTCAATGATGCTATAATCTTTTTTATATAAGCCTGAAGTGGGATAAAAAATATTATAAAGAAATCGATGTGATATATAGCAGCAAGATGGTGTAGGCCCATGTGCCGTAGAAATTTGTACCGCGTTGAACCGAATTCTATGTCAAATCGTCCATCTTGTAGTCTTAGGAGGGGTGTGATTTATAAATCTCGCACCTTCACCGTGAGAAATTTACAAATTTTGCCGGGCAACTTTCTCGATTAAAATAGAAACTTACTCCGTACTTCATCAATCATACTTAATATTAACGAATCATTTTGCTGGGTCTCTAAGGGCGTGATTGGTAGGTGGGATGGTGGCGTCCGGAGGGCCATCCGGCATCATCCCATGCACTTGGACGTGATTGGTTGCTCTCCCCGCACCATATGGCTGCACCCTCTCGTTCACTCCACCCCTCCCATCCCGCATCCCTCCGTCCGCCCAAAAACGACCTTCCCTCACGAGCCGGGATGGCACGATGCCGGTGAACGCGCAGGGCCCGTGTGACATACACCCAAAACTCTTATCCATACATGCAGCCAAACACGATTCCGTCTCATACTGGACCAACAACAAAGACAACCAAACATAGCTCGTTGCATGATTTCAGCCTGCCTCCCGTGAGCCTGGACCGGTCCTCGTACCGGCTCCCCATGCCCGGAGCAACCAATCACGCCCTAAAACGGGCCGAATCTGCTGAGATGGGACCTGCCGACCTGTGGCCCGTTCCGGAGCGAGCGGGCCTATACTGAAGGCGAGGAACCAAAAGGAGGAGGAGGAGGAGGCAGCACGGGCAAAAGCCGGAAAGCGGAATCACCGAGGCGGAGATGCGCATCGATTCAGCAGCAGCCACGTATGACGCACGCACGAGCGCGATGCCATGCCATCCGCATCCGCCGCTGCTTCGCCGCCCCTTGTTCCGCGCTGCTGTGCCAGGTGCCCACAATACCACCCGCAACCGTGGGATCGTCTGCAGCCGCGTCCCCTGTGGCCAACCGAGCTAAGGCCACCGCTAGAATTCGTTTATGCGCGCGGTAGACGAGCATACGAACATGGCGTTTTTTTACTTTCTTTTTTTTTTGAAATAAAACGTTTCTACTTTCTACTAACCTCTTACAAGCTTTATCAATGTGCCACTATAGTTTTTAGTTTGGTTTAGTTTATTCCAAGCTGCATAGGAACTTGGAGAACTTTTGATACGTTTGCCTTATATAAAAAAGATGGTGGCGAATTAGGATACTTCCAGCTATTTTTAGAGATATTGTAACATCAGCTTGGAGCTTGAGGCAATCATACGAGCCATCCATAAGCAAAGGTTCGAGTAAGCTTCCTTGGTACACGTAACAATTTAGCTTTTGCCTAAAGATACCAAGACATTTTTTTAGGGGGAAAAAGCTCTAGAAAAACTCGATGGTGGCTGCGGGGTCCACATGTCATCGTGAGTCCTGGCCGGCCGGCCTCATGTGATCACATCAGAGGCCACACACCCCGCCCCGCCTTATATTATCCATCCATCCTGTCTCTTCCGGTCTTCCTCCACAAGAAGCAAAATCCAACCTAGAAGCTCCCCAAGTCCCCATCCAGCCATCCTCTTCCTTCCGAACCCAACACCTCGTCGAGATGGGCCGCAAGTTCTTCGTCGGTGGCAACTGGAAATGCGTAATCGCTCTTCCCCTCCTACCTGCCTGTTTTTCTCGTCGTGGATCGGGTGGGAAGCTTTTGGATTTCTTTTCTGATCCCTTTTCGCGTTCTGTTTGCGGTTGAGCTAGTGATTTTGGGGGATTCGAGGGCGGAAATTGCTAGTGAATTCTACCCATCTCGATTTAGATCGACGTATGGATATTTTTTTTTTGTTCTGTCTTGTTTGGGAAGACTGGATGTGTTGCTCCAGGTGCTATCTCTTAAGATCCGGCCAGGAATACAACTGATTTAGTCATTCTCGTACGGAATCAGACAACGTGATGTTGATGGTCTTTGTATGTTTGGACCTAGCTGAAAAGTGCCTGCGTGATTCTTGCAACCCGCCTGTGCTTCGTGCTCAGAACAAACCGTTAAAACCTTGTGTGATGCATGTTTCCAGGAGCGGTTAGAAGTTCGATCTGCCAACTTCTGGAGATCCATATTCATCTGCCACGCAGATCAGCCCCCAATTTACATACTATTCCTCACTGTATCGTTATAAGATCGTGCAATGCTTGTTATAGATATAGCGACTTGAACCTTTATTGTTTTTGTGATGGAGCTCGTAAATTATGGATTTTCTTGTGATGAAACTCGGTAAATTTGAGCTTAGATTGGAGCTTCTTTTGCAAATCGGTTGGTAGTGAAAGAGCCTGTTGCTTTGCCAAATTTCTCATACAAATGACATGCATATCTAGTGAATTGCTTGTTAACTGATTATTGACATGGTCGATCTTCATGCTTGCAGAATGGAACCGCCGATCAGGTTGACAAGATTGTCAAAACTCTGAATGAAGGGCAGGTTCCCCCTCCAGATGTTGTTGGTATGGACTCTTCCCTTTTAGGGGTGACCTTGAACATCGCAGATTTGTGGTACTACTGAGAAATTTTACTTGTATGATGTACTTAGCTATTTGGAATTGTTGCATTGCAGAGGTTGTTGTCAGCCCTCCTTATGTGTTCCTTCCTGTGGTCAAGAGTCAGCTCCGCCCAGAGTTCCAAGTTGCTGCTCAGAACTGCTGGGTGAAGAAGGGAGGTGCTTTCACTGGTGAAGTCAGGTTAGTCTCTAATTCTCTCCTGGCTGTCCACCCCATATGTTGTATAGCCCTTGTGAGGAAGGATTAATGTTGAATCTGAAATGCAAATTCATGCAGCGTTTACACAAGCACAAGGCTCATGTTCCTTTGACCATTAATGCATGGAGTCTTTTGAATTCACCTTTCAGGCTTTCACTCAATTTTAGTTATTTTCATACTGCTGATGCCATGTTAAGCAGTTTGCATATATAACCTTATTAAGCTGTTTGTACATTGCGCTTCGGTGCATTCCTCATTCAATTTTTGTGTTGGTTGATAAGCAAGCCATTATTGATGCAGTGCTGAGATGCTCGTCAACCTTGGCGTTCCCTGGGTCATTCTTGGACACTCTGAAAGGAGAGCTCTGTTGGGAGAATCAAATGAGGTATGCTCCAGTTCAAATTCAGCATGTCTTTCGTGTCATTTGCATTGTGGTTGTGCTGTATGCATATTGCCAATCGGACTATGTTACAGTTACTGAGCTGAGACTTGTTCAGTTATTCTTCTTTAATCCTTCCCTTAGACATGAATCTGCGATATATTTGATTATTGATGCACCTGTTCTAAGAATGTTCACATCTAATGGTTCAATCTTCTGCTTGGATGCCAGTTTGTTGGAGACAAAGTCGCCTATGCACTCTCTCAGGGACTAAAGGTCATTGCATGTGTTGGTGAGACCCTTGAGCAGAGGGAAGCTGGATCGACCATGGATGTTGTTGCTGCACAAACAAAAGCAATTGCTGGTACTTCACATTTACATTCAGTCCTGTGATTGTGCATACTCTCTTTTTTATGTATTCACTGTTAGTGTTTTTCATGTGGATTGTTGATTGATTATATCCAAATACTTTTATGTCTATCTCCCAGGCATATAGAACTTCAAAATTATAAAAAAGGTAGCCATACATCTTATGATAAACACTTCGTTTCTAATCTTGTTTTACGCTAATTAGATCTCGGCGTTCAGTTTGGTTAGAAAATGTACTCTTCTAGTTCAGGCATTACTGTTTTTCTCTAGCAGCTGTAGTTCAGAAATTGGTTCCTGTGCCCCCCTGTTGATTGGAAGGATTACGTGTTTATTTTTGCCTGGATTGTTTATTTCATGTTAACTTTGTGCCTTATCTTCAATTTGCCAAGTTAAAAATATTGGTGCCATGTGGAAATTCAGGCTGAAAGGATGTAATGCTTGTTTGTTTTACAGAGAAGATCAAGGACTGGAGCAACGTGGTTGTTGCCTACGAGCCAGTCTGGGCCATTGGAACTGGTAAAGTTGCCACCCCTGATCAGGCTCAGGAAGTAAGTCTCTCTTAACTCTCACAACTCTACTGGTTCATACATTTTTCAACATTGGGCTATGCTCTTGCAATTATAAATATCTTCATCTACTACAACGTGGCACAAACACTCAGATTTGCATTATCTTTGCAGGTGCACGCATCCCTGAGAGATTGGCTAAAGATCAACGTCAGCCCTGAGGTGTCCGAATCTACCAGGATCATCTACGGAGGTATACACTTCTCGAGCAGTTGCCTTACAAATGTGCACCAGCTGCTAAATCTTTTTGGTACATGATTATTTGTGCTCTTCTTCCTACAGGCTCTGTGACTGCTGCAAACTGCAAAGAGCTGGCAGCAAAGCCCGATGTTGACGGTTTCCTCGTCGGTGGTGCTTCTTTGAAGGTAACGAAAAATCCTGGAAGACAGCTGATGTCCTGTTAATTTGTAAACCAAAGACTGCAACAAAATGATGGTGTCTGGCCTTATCAACATCCTCTGTTACTGACTGTTTCTTATCCCCTATCTTGTCTGCAGCCTGAGTTCATCGACATCATCAACTCGGCCACCGTGAAGTCCGCCTAAGATGTGTCCCCGACCCTTCCACCCCTGACGCGGAGATCCGCTGAACAGGAACAGAATTGTTTTCTGTGCTATGTAGCTTTTTCTGAGGCCACAGCTTGAGCTTGCTAATAATGTTTACTACCTCTGGACATATCAATAATGGTTTTTTTTGTTAGCCCCTTTTTGTGGTGAGTCACATTACACCAGATTCGATGCTGTTTTTCTACATGGACCTTTAGGTTGCTGAATCGTTAGGCTTGTTTTGATTGCATTATCCTAATGTTGTTGGGTGGATGCCGGCTATCCAGCCAAATGCTCTGGCCACGTTAGTAGTGACTCCGTTTGGAACTTTGCATTATCTGTGTCTTTTGTGTTTAATGAGGGCGGATTAGCCGGGCCTGTGAATGCAACGGGTCAGCTAATCTTTGCACGGAGGCAGCAAAGCAGTTGTATGGCACGCTCATCGTTTCACTAAGGCCACGCTCATCGTTTCACCAGCCTTAAAGGTTAGTTTCAGTGGGGTTTTATGGTATTAAATTCTAGGTTTCATGGGCATTAAATCTGTTATATCAGCAGTTTTGCTGACTTGGCAATTTGTCAATCTAATTATGAGGAGAGATGGCAATCTAATTATGAGGAGAGATGAAAGGGGAGTTTTATCCTCATGAAACCGTCCAAATCTGTTATATCAGCCGTTTTGCTGACTTGGCAATCTAATTATGAGGAGAGATGAAAGGGGAGTTTTATCCCTATGAAACTAGAATGTTATAGTTTCATCGCTCGCAGGTTATCTATGAAACTGTGTTCTGAAAGTGATAATTTGATTTCATTGATGACATAACAGTATTGGTATGAAACCCTACACTGTCCTAGGACTAGGATTCTTTTCCACGCCTGCGATGATTGGGACGCAGCGTCAGAATTGTACCATGATGGAATGATGCGTTCATTATTGGCCGATCAAACAAAACATTTTGTAGGCACATCTAAGGGGATTAGCGATGCTGCCCTAGCCAATGCACTTTCGGAGAAATGAAAGAGTATCTGTACCTTGAGCTGATTGGCAGGATCAGATTAGGGTGATGATGCATGAAGCCTTACATTTGACGGGGGAAGTGCTAGCTTTTTTGAATTTTTGAACCTATACTATGTTTTGCAATCTTTTCCACAATACAATTCAACAATCTGAAAAGGAAACTGACCCTGGGAATTGTTGGGTTAAAAAAAAAGAAAGAAAGAGTGCCGGTCACTTCAGAATTATCATGTTTTTAACGAATGAAATAGGAAACCAAACCATATTATTCAAGGTTCAAATTTTGCCTAAAATATTGGTACAGTAAAATATTGGTATAGTAAGACCAGTCTCGATGGGAAGTTTTATGGCATTAAATTTAATATCACATCAGCAAAATTGCTGACTTGGTAAGATAATTAATAGAGGAAGTTTCATCAAACGAGGAAGGAGTTCTTGTAAAATTTATCTAGCACAGTTACGTAGTTCAGGTAAATGTGCAATGAAATTGTGCTGTGACTGGCCTAACAAATCGAGAGAAAAAATGTGAGAGGAGAGGAGAGACCCCTCATCAAAGTCTCCTCGGTAACAGATCCCGTCACGGGCATAAATTCTCAGCCCCTCGGTAAGCAAGCAAACTCCTCCCCGAGCGAGCGTTGGCGTCAACCGCTGGTGAATTTAAGCCGGTCATGCGTCGCATGGGCCAGAGATTTCCGTTGCCCGCACGGGAAGCGTGACGCGCGCGACGCCGACGCCGACGCGTCCCCCCGGCTTCACCGCCACCGTTGCCTACCGCGCGCGCCTCCATCCCACCAGCCTCCTCCTTTTTCTTGACGGGGAGACGCATAAATGAGCTCGCCGACGCCATTACGCCCCACCGCCGCCGGCGGCGGCGCCAGGAGTTACCCCACCTCGCTCCAGCACCGGCGGCGGGGGAGGCCGGGCGCGGGCGCCGCGGGTTTAAGAAGGCCGCGGGTGCGCCGGTGCAAGATGAAGCTCATGTACTTCCTCATGGACCGGGAGGAGCAGCGCGAGAAGCGCCTCGAGCTCGAGTTCGAGGTCGGTCAGGCCGGCTGCTGCAGAGCACTGACACTGACATGCGCGTGCACGCGCGATGGATGATCGGCGAGCGCCGCCGCTCGACGTTTCAGAGCTGATGAACGCTGTGGGCCTTTGCTGTGTGCAGGTGTCGGAGCTGGAGACGGTGCTGGAGAAGGAGCAGCGGCTGGGCAGGGTCCTCCAGTGCTCGCTGCAGGGGCGCGTCGTCTGCCATTGCTGCCTCTCCACACTCGTTCCCACCAATGTGAGTACCTCTCTGCTCACCTTCCGATCGTCCGATCATCTCTGTTTGATGGGCTGCTAAATGTTCAGTTCCGTCAGTCTAAGTATCTGACACTCAGTGTAAGCTCATGGATTATTGCCATCCCCCATCCGTAGATTGAACTGATGTCCGCACGAGTACCATTCGAGCAAATTCTGCCTTGCAGCTTCCGATATGTTCTTCTTTCATGTTACCTTATTACCGTTGGTAGCTTACATTATCTGTAAACGATACTACAATAGGATACACTTGATAGTTCAGATTATGTAGCAATACTACAATAGGGCACACTTTGCATATGTCTGGAGCTGTGCTTAAAAAGTTGAAGCTGTTCAGTCTGAAGTCTGGACGACGACGAACAAGCATGATTGCCAGCGTACCATCACTGCAGCCGCAGCAGCAGAGGAATTGCCATCATAGCATGCATTTCACTTCACCGCAGCATCTGAACTGAAAGATCACACACGTGACGCTGTCACCCTCGTACAGATGTCTGCAAATCCTGCACCCAATAAGATCACCTACGGTAACATCACGCACGCAGTAGTAGTAACAGTAACAGAGAGCACGGCCATTTTCCTGATCTCCATTCCACGGGCCCAAGATCTCATCAGGGTCCCCGTACCCCGGGTGTGAGAGCAACGCCAGGTGCGGGTACAGTATGTCCTTTGGATTCCTGCCTCCGTTCCTGTCTCATCCGATGTCACCTGGCTCTGACCTCTGAACGAAGGACGCGGAAGTACTGTGTCCGATCTGGAGCGTCGCCGTTTCGAGTCGCCTGCGGACAATCGCTGCCTCCTACCTCTTATCTACCAGATCTGCTGGTTTCCTTGGATCCTGCATTATTGTACCTCCATTAGCTGACCAATGATCAGTGCCTTCCATGGCATGGTATCAGTACGATCGATCTCACGAAGTATTTAACCATGTCAGCATCAGCTGTAAAATTCTTCTTCTGTCGGTAACTCTGTGCTTCTGTGTGCTCATCATGCCAATGGCTGGAAGCCTGGAACCTGACCAAAATGCCTGTCTGCTGAACGTGTTCGCTGACTGACATGAATTTTTCACTTGCTTTGTTCGCACTGGTGTATGTAGGTTAGGGGCCTGCTTGGGGAGCTGGCGATGGTGGAGGACGAGATATTCTACCTGGAGAAGAAGGTCGAGGACCTGCGGCTGCGCCTGCGCCGGGAGCAGAGGTGGACGGACCAGTGCATTCAGCAGCAGCAGCAGCAGAGCTGGCCGCAGAGCCGCCAGCCCCGGCACTCCGTGTCCAGGAGAGAGCTCCAGCTCCAGGGTGCCCAGCAGCTGCCGAAGCTGCCCTGCCCAAGCAGCGACGAAGCTGTCGAATGCGAGAGCAAGGCTTCTGTTGGATCCGCCTCCGCCAAAGGTATGAAATGTTCAGCAAAAACACGTGCGAGTTCAGAGTTCATATGTTCTTTTTTTGTTGCTGCTTGATCATCATGATATTTTAATTAGGAGATGAAATGGAGCATGTCACTGCAAGGAGAAGCAGCCACTGCAAGCCGTCGGAGACGACGCCGACGCCTCCGGAGAGGAAGGTCTGCCTGAGCAGCCCGAACAAGCTGTCGGAGGAGCTGATCAGGCTGATGGTGACCATCTTCCAAAAGCTGAACAAGGCGGGGGACGCGGGGGAGCTGGAGCTGGGCGGCGCGTCGAAGCTCAACATCTCCTGCATCGGGCCTCGGAGCCTCGTCCCCAGGGTCGCCGTGACCGGCGCCGCCGCCGCGATGAGCCCGCTCAAGAACCGGAGGGCGTCGGCGACGGCGAAGGCCGGACATGGCGCGGATAAGGAGACTGCCGCTGCCGGTGCCGGGTGCCACAGGAGGTTCGTCGAGTTCACGAGGGCGTCCGTCGACGTCAGCCGCATATCGCTGTGCCTCGTCGACATCAAGAACCTGAGGTGAGGCTTCCCGTTTGGGCGTGTTGTTGTTCAACGGTCAGGGGAAGCTTCAGGTCTGAATGATAGCGTTTGTTTTGCGTGTGCGTTCTCTTACAGGGGATTGATGCAAAAGCTTTGCACCGCCGATCCGAGCCTTCTGACGAACAAGCAGAAGCTGGCGTTCTGGATCAACATCTACAACTTCTGCGTGATGCATGTACTGTAAGCTGCCCTTTAATTGCATCTCCAGGCATAGAACAATTGCTCGAAAGCAACAATGCTGATTCAGGACAGGTTATTCCGGCATGATTTCAGGCGTTTCTTCAGCACGGTTTACCTCCATCCCCGGAAAAGCTTGTTGCGCTGCTGAATCAGGTGTAGCGTTTCTTTCCACATTGCTGACAAAAAATTTGATGATTCAGATCGAATTCCGTCATCTTTACGCACATTGCTAACAGAAACTGGCATTCAGGCTTCAGTGAACGTCGGAGGAACAGTGCTGAATGTCCTGTCGATCGAGCACCTCATCCTGAGGCACTCTCCCGAAGGCAAGCAGGTATGCAAGATTAGGTTTACACCATCCAACCATAAACTTTCTTGCAGGAATAGGATGCTACTACATCATTTCCCTTCATTAAATTCTTAACAACAAGGTTATCTGATATTCTGATGATGATGATAAGGGGATCATGGACGAAGGACAGAGGGATCTTCTGCACTTGTACGGCCTCGGGTACCCTGAACCCAACGTCGTCTTCGCGCTGTGCAGAGGCAGCCGCTCCTCGCCGGCGGTGCGTATGCCGATCAGTCACTGCCAGAGCTCCTCCTACATACTGGCATTTTTTTTTCTCTGCTCCACAGACTGACACTGACCTCACGTGCGCGGCCGCTGCAGCTGCGCGTGTACACGGCGGAGGACGTGTCGAACGAGCTGGAGCGCGCCAAGGTGGAGTACCTGGAGGCGGCGGTGCGCGTCGCCGGCGGCCGGAGGCAGCGCGCCGTCGTGGTGCCCAAGCTGCTGCACTGGCACATGCGGGACTTCGCCGACGACGACGCGTCCCTGCTGGAGTGGGTGCACAGCCAGCTGCCCCGGGCGTCGGGCCCGCTCCGGCGGGCCATCAGGGAGGTCCTGGGCGCTAGCGGCGGCGGCAGGGGCACGGTGGGGACTCCGGCGCCGGCGGCCAAGATGGTGGAGGTCGAGCCGTACGACGCCGAGTTCTGCTACCTGCTGCCCGTCTGGTGAGCGAGCGTCCGTGCATTGGTCGTCTCGGTCGATCGCTCGAAGGCTCGAAGCCGCTGCGTGCTAATTTTTTGCCGTGTTCTCTGGTCGAGGTGTGATTTGCACCAGCATCTGGTCAGTGAAAGGTGACAGTGTTGTCAAGCCGTGAACTACTACCGTGTGGCACAATGTAAATTGTTGGGGTTGAGCCGTTGGAGTTTGGTCCCGTAGAGTTTCGGAAAAAAAAAAGAGTTTGGTCCCGTACAGGGAAAAAATCAATAAAAAGGAACACAATAGTACCTTATTAATAAAATATTTTCATTTCAGTATGAAATATCTTTAGATTTTTTTATGGTCTCGCTAGCTCCTGAACGTCTGACGCACCGATTTAACCATTAAATAAATAAAAAAACGTCTGCACCCTACTCCCGTCGCGATCCAAAAGCAAAAGCAGAAGAAAACCTTCCAGCGTCCGAGTGAGGTCCATGAGCTACCCAACGGCGAGCTGCCCAACGGCAGTGGAGCGTATTGCTGCTCCGGTTGCGAGCTGCTCCCGCAAATATTTGTTCCTACGTATATTGCAATATCAAATCATTACGAGGCCAACATGTACCCCCAAAATCAACTGCTAAAATACTCTCCGTTGCAAACCAAAACACGTACTCCTTCTGTCCCAAATTACTATTCGTTTTAACTTTTCTACGTACATAACTTTTATTATGTATGTAGATATAATCTTAAAGGTTACATATTTAGAAAAGTCAAAACGAATAGTAATTTGGGATGGAGGGTGTAAGACCCAACTTCTAAAGACACATATTGCAGTAAAAACCTTCACAATTATCTTCTGCAATATTGAAAATTTGCTAAAATCAACACCCAAAGCCAACTTGAAAGACTCAAATCATCCTTACAACATCGAAACATGTAAAATTCCATGCGCCTCAAATCACCTTTTGCAGCAACAAAAATATATCTACTGCGACATCAAAAGTTCCTAAAACTAACATGCAAAACCAACTGCTAAAACAAAGTCTCAAATCACTGCCGCGGCATTAAAACATGTAAAGTCCAACATTTCAAAACACCTTGTGCGAAGCGCACCGTGTGGAGGTTCTCTTCCTCCCACTTGGACAGCCCGTCGGTGTAGCTTTGTAATAGCATGGATGGTGTCGGGGCTGCAGGTGTCATAGATGTTGGTAAGCATGACCTTTACGAACAACATCTTAGGAAAGAGGAAGGGTGGTAGGACGTGGAGCTCGTCGTGAAAGATGAAGATGTGGTTGTGGGCATATACTGGGTCGAGCTAATGCAGGAGTGCGAAGCCCACCTAGATAAGGATGAACTCCATGTCACGACCCAAGCACAGGGTGCATATCAGGAAGTCATGTGTTAGCACAAAGATGAGGGAGACGGCAAGCCACTCGTTTGGGAGGGAGTTATTAAAGTGGAGCACGCCATGAAGAGGCTAGCCACGGGTAATGAGCTCTGGAGTGTGTAGGGGTCGTATGGAGGTATAGTGTGAAGAGGTGGCAGGACTCTATAGTGCTCGAAACGGTTTATCGGACCTCAAAACTAGTGCCCTAAACTAAAATAGGTAAAATTTATGTCTGGCATTCTCAAAGTTGAGTTAAGCCCTGTTTGGAGGGGGGGCCTAAAGTTTAGCCCACCTCTTTTAGCCCCATTTTAGGCTAAAGGAGGGGTACCACTTTTAACCCCCCCTTTTCCTTTAGCCCCTTAAGGGGTGCTAAAATGGGCTAATGGGTGTTAAAAGTGGTTCCAAGGACCATCTTTCCCTGGTTGCCCTCCCGCACCCCCCTCTCTCTCCTCCGCACTGCACTCGCCTCCACCTCGCCGGCCAAGCCGCCTCCGGCCGGCCCCGCCGCCTCTGCCGCCCAACCTCGCCCCCGCCGCCCTTCTCTTGCCTCCGCCTCCGCCTCCGCCTCGGCCGAGTTCTTTGGCGGCGCCCCTGACGCTGGATCCGGGGCAGCCGGCTGCGTGCTCATGGCCTCCGGCCTAGCGCCGTGGCACGCGGAAGAGCTCGCGGCTACCGGCTTGGCGAGAGGTCCGGCGCTCGTCGGAGCTCGTGCTGCTGCATGGGGCTCTGCCATTGCTCGCCCACCGCAGCTCGGTTGTGCCGCGCGGGGCTCTGCCTTAGGCTTTCGTCGGACCTCGAGCCACCATCGGAGCATGCAGAGGGGAGGCGGGGTGGAGTGGAGTGAAGCGACCTTCCGGTGTGCGGGGAGTCGAGCGCGACGCAGGGAGGAAGGAGGCTGGGACGCGGCCGCCAGCTCCCGGCGCGGGGAGTAACGTGAGCTTGGGCGCGCGGGCACAGCCACAGGCTGCCGATGCAGGGAGGGAGGGGAGCTTGGCCGCGCGGCCACTGGCTCCCAGCGGGGGAGGGAAGGCAGCTAGGGGCGCGGAGGCCGGGTGGGCGCAGGGCCGCTGGCGTGCGAGGAGGCTGGCGCGGCTGGGGGAGGTGGGGAGAAGAGCGAGAGAAGGGGAAGAGAGAGAAGAAGAGATAGGAGGAAGGAAGGAAGTGGGGGTAAATGAGTCTTTTGTAAACCTAGGTGCTAAAGTTTAGCCTAATTTTCAAACAGCCCAAGGGGGCTAAACTTTAACCCTCCATTTAAGGGGGCTAAACTTTAGCATGGCTTAAAATTTAGCCCAGGGACTAAGGTAGAGTAAGCCTGGTGCAAGAAAAAAAAGACCAAGAGAGCAAGGATCCGGCATGCCATAAAGCCTCTCTTCGTAAAACCAATCACAAAAATGTTGTACTCTCTTTTGCCTAAGGAAGATGACTCGAGCAGACAACTGACTCCTTTTCCGGTTCTGATATGCAAAATTTGATAATGTACCATGGGAATTGGGATAAATCCTCTGTTCTACTACATGTACCCGAGAACCGTCCGAACGCCGTCCGAACGAACTAACAATTTTGACTCGATAAGAAATTCGAAAATTGGTGATTTGTAATTTCTCTTGACAATCTTGCTCCCACATTTCAATCCTTGAGTATTTCCCAACCATCCAACTCAATACCCATTCTTCTCATGTGTTACGGGGCCATATGTTGCAGTGCAAAATGGCAGCAATGTGAACCGTTCGATGGTTCTGTAGCGTCGGATGTCGGTTGAGGGTATTTTCATTCTTTCTATATCTAAATCAAGGATCTTGACCCTTGATTTATGCCCCGACTGTTGTAGATATTGCAACAATCAAAACCCTAAGAGCTCGAGTGCGCTCCTCTTGTACCGTCCCATGCGCCGCCGCCCGCCGCTCCTTTTTATCATCGCCATGCCTATCGCCCTCAACCCCAACATGACTGCAGACCGCGCTTTCTCCTTCATCTTGGTCGGGCCACTACAATGCTCCCACACACCGCCGCCCCTTCCTATCATTTGCGTAGAACCAACCATGCTTCTCTGGCGGATAGAGCACCCTCCTCTTGTAGCATTCCACATACTGCCACCCCCTTTTTTTTAATCATCGCCATGCCTATTGTCCTCAACCTGACATGGCCGCACACCTCTCCCTCTTCCTTTTGCCTTACTTATTGCGACAATGGACCTTTGCTATCTATGACGAACCAGCATACTGCCCTGCACCGCTCTTCGACGATAAGTCGATAAGACATGCTAGATAGATCTGTAGCTAACCATTCCTTGTGTCACTGCTCCACCACAGTTGCCACCTCAACGTCCATGGAATCCCCAAGGTTCTCTCTAATCCTTGAGACATTGTTGACTCGAGTCTAGTTCATGGGTGCCATAATGATAATCTCATTGAAGGATCATGGAGTGGAAGATGCCGCAACAACCGTTCAAGATGAACCAACTTGTGGGAAAGGATATAAGAGTAAGAAAAACCACTGAATTTCTTTCTATTTTTAATTTTGCTTGCAAAATTGTTAAGATCATTTCTTTTCATCGATCTAGATTCAAGCACCAACCTATGCACTTAAAACATGGATTATTTATATGTTTGTGCTGATTTTAATTTGAATTTACTGAAGAAATTACGATTGGTATGCATTAAGCTGAATTAACCGTTACCTTTTTATCTTGTAAAGAATAATAGCACTATTTTGAAATGACAGTTGTGTAGTAAACAATTTTATTTAATATTGCCTTTTATGTTGTCCAGAGTAATAATAATATGTATGAATTAATAATTGGTTTGTATTTGATTTACCTTGTATCATACAGAGATATGACAGTTGGTTTGATACAATTGTATTTAGTTATTACTCTTTTTCATGTACCGAGTAATAGTAGCATATATACTTAGGAATTGACAGTTGGTTTATAGACAGTCTTATTTAATTATTACCTTTTGTCATGTACAAAATAATAATAGTATAATATAGACATGACAGTTGGTTCCTATAGAATCTTGTTTAACTATTACTATCTTTGTATACAAGCTTATTTACTTATTACCTGTGTCATGCATATATACAGAAAGATTATTTACTCGTGCCAGTAGGGTATGCGCAGTGTGCTGTTTTTTTTATTAAATTTACCAAATGACACCTAGTTTGTTTACAAGCCTATTTAACTATTACTCTTTACGCTATAAGCGTGAATTCCATCCAACTAGAGAAGGGAGAAAATCTACATGCGTTGCCTTTTAACCATATGTTAAATGGGAAGATCAAATGAAATCTTTTGCTGTACCTCTGCTGTAAATTTTCTCCAAATCTTAGTATCAAACTCTTCTGTCAACGAATTATACGCTCTATGAAAAAAGGGGAAACTTTTTATTCCATCATTAATGCATTAACCAAATTAACTATTTTCCTAGAAATTTCAATATTTCCTTTAGATGGAGGTGGGTGTGATTTCAACAGTGAAACGAGAAAAAAAAAGGAAAAACATCTTGAGATGACCTAAAGTTAAAGAGCCGGATGAACTCGGGCCCACGTAACGCTTCCCAAAGGAGTCAAAGTGTCAGAGTCCCTGACACGTGGTCCCGGCCACCGTCGCGGGTTGAAATGGACCCCACATATCATCGTCCCACCCCGTACCAGTGGCATCTCTCCCGTGCGCCGCCCCCAAAACCCCAGGACTGGAATGGAATGCAGGTGTTAATCCTTGCCCAGTAAAGCTGTTGCCTTTCTCGCCGATTTCCGCCATGCCACCATAAATCCAGCGAGGGCGGCGTCGTTGCGTTCAATCGTGGTGCGTGAGAACGCGATTTCGCCCGGGCTTTACATAGGGCGGGGGTTTCTCCCCCCAATTTCATCCAGTTTCGCTGCCATTTGGAGCGATCGTGCTCCAGTTCGGGGGAAGGTGAGTCCTTTCGGTTCCTCTTTCGTAGTATGTTTGGATCGAAGAACATTTGGGGAGAAAAATCGCGTCGTTCCTGTAAAATTTCGATCAATAACCGCTGTATTTGCGTTCAGGAATCGTCTCTGTTGAATCCCTGAGCTCCGGGGATGGATCTTGACATGGACGACTACATCGACCCCTACGAGGAGGCCGAGGCCGAGGCCGCCGCGGAGGCCGCCGGATTAGCGGACCCCAAATCCGAGGACTCCGACGACGACTCCGAGGACGACTCGGACGCGGAGAGCG
This sequence comes from Setaria italica, assembly GCF_000263155.2. NCBI lineage: Eukaryota > Viridiplantae > Streptophyta > Magnoliopsida > Poales > Poaceae > Setaria > Setaria italica. Next base: position 8,713,796 of record NC_028454.1, on the reverse strand, counting down.
ACTACGAGGAGCAATCCTTCCGCCTCCTCACATCCGGCAAGCACCGGGTGCGCAACCCGGACGGCACCTTCCGCTGCCCCTTCTGCCCCGGCAAGAAGAAGCAGGGGTACAAGATCAAGGACCTCCTCCAGCACGCCGACGGCATCGGCGTCTCCAGCAAGCACTGCCGCCACGGCCGCGAGCGCGCGTCTCACCGCGCCTTCGCCCGCTTTGTCCGCACCGATCCGTCCTTCGCGGAAGACCTTGTCGGTATCACTGGCATCCTCGGTGCCATTAAGCCCGCCCCTGCTAACGCCAATGGCAGTGGAAGTGCCACCGCGGAGGCGAAAGCCAATGTTGGTCCTACGGGATCCAGTTCTGCGCCGGCGGAGAACGTGGGGCCGCCACGGGAGGTTGAGAGGTATGCTTGGCCATGGGCTTGTGTTCTTGCAGCCGGTGCAGGGTTCAATGCTGAGGAGTTTGCTGGTAGAGTAGCCATGTTTAGTTTTGTTGAGGTTGTGCCTTTGTTTATCGATGAGATAGAAGGCATGGAAACCTTTGCAATCGTGAGGTTTACCAATGATTGGAGTGGATTTAATGATGCGCTTACGCTAGAGAACCATTTTAGTGTGAATAAGCTGGGGAAGAAGGAATTTGAGACTAGGAATAGTGGTCTAGGTGCTGCAGAGGGGGAGGGCGGCGAAGGTGAGGTAAAGGTTTATGGGTGGGTTGCCCGAGAGGGGGATTACAATGGAGGGACTGTGGTGGGAAGGTTCTTGAGGAAGCGTACCATCCTGAAAACAATAGATGAGGTCTCCAAAACTGAGTTAGAGAAGTCAGGGGAGATGGTTGCAAGACTGGCATCTCAGATAGAGGAAAAGAACCGATACTTGCAGGATTTGGAGACAAAGAAGAATGCAACAGAACTCTCGATCTCACGGCTTGAGGAGGACAACAGGAAGCTACACGAGGCGTACAATGAAGGTAATCTGTACAATTTTGCTTCCTTTCTTTCGGCTCTACTTGATGGTTTAGATGGTGACATTTCTAGTCATGGCTGTGAAACAGAAACTTATTTGTAACAGAGCAGATCTCAGATGTTAATTCTATCTTGTACCATTGCATATTAGATAGTTTGCATGTAAGTCCTGAAGTTAGTTTTTTAATAGTCTTATATTGGACATGGGTTACATAGAGAAATGATGTTGTGGGTTGGTTAGATGAATGCAGGATTTTTCTGATAGTAATGCCATTCTGCATGAAATTACTCGATTCCTTTCTTTAACATTATATTTATCTGTAAAACTACGAATTACCTGATGAGATGAACAATGCTTACACGTATGAACAAACCTCCTCCAATTGTTAACTTTGATTACTTAGCTTTAATTTCTTTGCTTTACAAATTTAACAAAGCAAATTTTCTCTTTTATAAATTAACTCATCCATAATTTTGTATCCTCTTTTTCAGAAATGCGAAATCTTCATCGCAGGGCTCGTGAAAATGCTCTGCGAATTTTCCAAGAAAATGACAACTTGAGGCAAGAATTAGAAAATAAGAGGAGAGAACTGAATTCACGAGCTAAGCAACTTGAAAAGCTGTCAGCTGAGAATGCTAACGACTGGAAGACACTCGATGATGAGAAGCAGAAGGTAAGCAAAACAACTATACAAATGAAGCACTAGGCTATGCTCATGTAAGCTCTGCTGAAATATCATGCTTATGGTGCACTAATCTGGACTAACAGAGTGGCAACCATTCTTTTGGTTAAGTGATTGAGATTGACTTTGGAAACAAGGATTTACTGTTGCTGTTTTATATTTCCATTTCAAACTTGTACAGGTTGTTTAAAATTATATATCATCAGTACTTTCACTTTGACAAGGGATGTATTGTTATGAAGTATTTTATCATCTAAGTTCTATGACATTCACAGAATACCGGTTCTCTTTCTACATCCTAAGTGCATGCACCAAAGCTTGCTAGGCTCATAAACTAATGATGACAGTTAGAGCATATTGGTATGATAGCATGATTGCATACAGCAATATCTTATACAATTACTTAAAGTTTCTTTTGAAATTGTGCAGGCGAAAGATGATAATAGTGAACTTGAGTTAGCCAGTATAGAGCAGCAGAGGGCTGACTTCGATGTTCTGAAGCTATTGGATGACCAGAAGGTTTGCCCTCTTTCTTACTTATATGTTGCTTTCTAGATGGTCACTGTAGGTTCTGGTGATGAGAATTAATACATTTTAATAACATCAGAGGGAAAAGGAAGATGTATTCGCAAGGATGCTCCAACTGGAAAAGGAACTGCATGAGAAGCAGCAACTTGAGCTCGAAGTTGCACGGTTGAATGGTACACTCCAAGTAATGAAACATTTGGAGGGAGATGATGATGGTGATATTCATGAGAAGATGGAGAAGCTGAGTGAAAGATTAGAGCGTGAGAAGAAACGGCTGGAAGATTTGAGTGGAGATCTTGTGAGGAAAGAGCGTGAAAGTAACGACGAGCTACAACAAGCCCGGAAAGAATTGATTATGGTACCGCTCTTTTTCTATGTACTATATGTTTAGCAATTAAAATGCACCTGATTTGTTCTCTATCAGTTGATGCTCATAAGGTTTTTCTCACTGATCAAATGGTTATCACAATGATCAGGGCTTGGAGGACGAGCTAAATGGGCGGGCAGCTATTGGGATAAAAAGAATGGGAGAACTTGATGAAAAACCATTTCAAAATGCATGTAGGAGGAAATTTGGAAACGATGATTACCAGGTCAAAGCAGCAGAGTTGATCACAAATTGGCAGGAGGAACTGAAGAAGCCATCCTGGCATCCTTTTAAGGTTGTTCAGGTTAATGGAGAAGATAAGGTATTTACCGTGTTCTATCTGACTGTTGTGTTATCTTTATAGAGGCTAGTATTGGAACTAATAGTTGTCCTCGTCCTTGTTCATTGCAGGAAGTTCTAGATGATGATGATGCAAAGCTGAAGTTCCTGTGGATTGAGTATGGTGATGACGTGTGCAATGCGGTGAAGACCGCGCTGATGGAGATAAATGAATACAACCCCAGTGGTCGGTATGTTGTGCCCGAGCTGTGGAACTTCAGGAAAGGCCGGAAGGCGACGACGAAGGAGGTGCTCAAGTACCTTTTCGGGCAGATGGAGACGACAACCAAGCGCAGGAGGGGCTGATGAGGTGCCCTAGGCCGCCTGACTGCAAAGCCAATAAGTAGTCGTGCATGCGCGCCATTGGTGCCATCGTGGGGCCCTGTGCTGCTCGATCCCCTCCTGACATAGGAGATGTATCCTCTGTGTTAATGTTCCATTGCGTAACGACATTACAAGCGTATGTGATGTGTGGAAGCATGTGGTTGTGCTGTTGCCGCTTCAGGCCGTAAAAACTGATGTGATCGGTGAACTGAATAATACCAACCCGTGGCTTTCGTGCCCTACTTAGGTGTCTGTATATTGTGCAGGTGTACATATGCAGTAGTGCAAGTGATAGCCTGCTTGGCCTTTATCTTGTGTGCTATCATCTGACCTTTCATGCGTAATCGGTTAATCATGCTGCATATTTTCAGCATTTGTACCGTAATTTAGGTACTTGGTGTTGGTTTGATGATACTTACATTCATTTGTTCAGAAAAATCTATGCAAACAGCATTTCCCACTGACTGGCTGAATTAGTGCACTCATTTGAGTAAATAATCCATTTTAAATTGGTTATCCTAGAAAATGTTCCCACGAGGCCACGATCACAAATATATTCAGTAAGTTGTTTTAGATTGATGACACAATAACTATAGTAGGCAACTGAAATAATAATATATATATATATATTTTCCTTTGGAAGAGTGTTATTGTGGTTGCGGGAGGACAGGAGGCAAGAAAGACAATAAAAGCCCCCTCACTCTTCATCAGTGCCCTCTTCCTCCGCCGCCGTAGCACTCTTCCTCCGCCGCCGTAGCCATGGCCCCCGCCGGCGGAGGGGACGAGACTGGAGAATCCGGCGGGCCACCCATGAACCGTGGCGTTGATCGAAGTGCTGATGGTGGTGGTAAGAGAAGCCACGGTTTGCCTTTTCTTTTACCTCATCGCATTTTCTTCTTGTTCTTTCTTCTTTTTTTTTCTTTTTCTTTTTGGTTTACGAGGGCGCCTGCCTTGAGGGATCTGCTAGTACTACTCCCCTGCAGTTTAGTTTATCTACTACCTCTCGATACCAAGTCTGATCTATGATGCATTTCGATACCAGGTTACTAATCGTTCGTTTCATTTCCCCACCAAGTTGCGACCTTTGGATGAGGGTCGCATACTCTTTCGATTGGAGGCACAAGCCTTTTGGTCCCCAAGCGCATCAATCTGACTATCTGAGTCGTGGGAACTTGTAGGCATAGGTATATTGACGCGAAACAGTTTCTTAGGAATAACTGCACTTGAATTAAGGCAAATGTAAAGTGCAATCAACTATGACATTTAGTCAATCAAGAGTGCAAAGTTTCTGAAGGCTGCCACCATATGTCAACTCTAAATTACTTGGATCATCAGTTTTGTCGACACATCTTATTGCTTAGATTTTTGGGAAAAAAAATCATTGTGTTCAGTTATCTCGTTTCCTCGTTCCTTTAACTATTTTTGTGTGTTCAACTGTGATGTGTAATATCCACAGGATGGCAGGAACATTTTGTGATGTATACTTGCATTGCTTTACCTGTCGCAGGCTATCTTGCTTACACTTGCTGAAGCGTTCTTTGTTTTTCGGTGGCAGCAGGTCAGAATCTTGGGGCAGAATCTGGAAGCAGGAAGAGGAATGCAGCAGTTATGTCCAAAGATTTGACGAGTCTGGTTGGCAATGGAGGTATGTGTTACTGAAAACATGCTTCAATCTTTCACTCTTTTCTTCATACCATGGTTTTAATTTTTTTCACCCATGGGCAGAGCATTCGAAGGTAGCGTGTGAGGATTCTCAGAGGATTTTAATGGAGGTCGAAGACCTGAGGGCTCAACTAGATGTGGATGTGAAAGAGCTTGGATACTGTGAGGCGAATCAGAAGCTGAGAGTTGAGCTGGCTCAGAAGGCGAAAGAGATGCAGTGCTTGAGAAAGCAGAATGAGGGAATGAGAAAGCAGAATGAGGATCTGCAGGCCAAGAATGATGGCATGATGAAGCAGAATAAGGACCTGCAAGCCAAGAATGATGTCCTGGTGAAGGAGAATGAGGAGCTGAGATCCAATATAGATGGCATTAGCAAGCAGAATTTGGAGCTGCAAATCAAGAATGGCGGCCTAACAAAGTGGAATGAGGAGCTGCTAGCAAAGAATGGCAGACTGACAAAGCAGAATGAGGAGCTGAAGGCCAAGGATGTCGACTTGGTGAAGCAGAATGAGGAGGTGCAAGCCAATAATGATAGGATGAGGAAGCGGAATGGGGAACTGCATGCCGAGAATGCTGGCCTAACAAAGCGGAATGAGGGTCTGCAAGTCAAGAATGAGGGCCTGACGGAGACTAATGAGAAGCTGCAAGCAAAGAATGACAGGCTAACGAAGTGGATTGGGGAGCTGGAAGACAAGAATGACGACCTGGAAGATTTGAACGGAACTCTTGTGAGCAAAGAGCGTCAAAGGAACGATGAGCTACGGCAAGCCCGAAAAGAGCTTACTATGGTACTGCTCCATTATTTTATTTTATATGTGTTGTATGTTTAGCAATTACCATGCACCTAACGTGTTCTCCATCAGTTGATGTTCATAAGATGTTTTCCATTGATGAAATGATTGTTGTGAGCATCATGATGCTCAGGGTTTGGAGACGAGTTAAATGGCCGGCCAGCTATTGGGACCAAAAGAATGGGAGAACTTGATGAGAAGCCATTTCAAAATGCATGTAAGAGAAAATATGGAAACGTCGATTACCAGACCAAAGCTGCAAAGCTGGTTGAAAGTTGGCAGGGTGAACTGAAGAAGCCATCCTGGCATCCTTTTGTGGCTGTTCAGGTTAATGGAGAGCATAAGGTATTTGCTGTTTTTTTCTATCCAGCTAAGGTATTATATGTCTTTGTCGTTTATAGAGGTTAGTATTTGTCCAGAAATCATAACCAATCCTCGTTTGTTGCAGGAAGTTTTAGACGAAGATGATGCAAAACTGAAGCTCCTGCGATTTGAGTACGGCGATGATGTGTGCAATGCGGTGAAGACTGCGCTGATGGAGATAAACGAGTACAACCCCAGTGAGCGGCACGTGGTGCCTGTGTTCTGGAACTTCAGGAAAGGCCGGAAGGCGACGATGAAGGAGGTTCTCTACCTGTACGGACAAATGGAGATGATAACCAAGCGCAGGAGGGGCTGAAGAGGCGCCCTGATCGGTGTGACCACCAAGCCAATAATCCCTGTTGGTGCCGTTGTGGGAGCCCTGCGCTGCTCATTCCCTCTTGACATAGGAGATGCATCCTCTGCGTCACTGGCAGAGCTTCATTGTGGCCAAGGTGGACCATGCCCCCCCTATCCTCCTAAATTTCTTAAAGGAACAGCTAATTTAACTACTTAAACACTCTATGTATGCTAATCTCCTCTGTTATTGGCCCCCTCTCAGTTTCTCTGCATGCTCCGCCACTGCTCTGCGTTCCATTGCGTAAAGACATTACAAGCGTATGTGATATGCTCATGTGGTGCTGTTGCCGCTTCCGTCCTAAACACTGATGTGATTGGTTAACTGAATGATACTAACCCGTGGCTTTCGTGCTCCTATTAGCTAGGTGTCTGTATCTTTTGCAGGTGTACATATGTGGTAGTGTAAAGTCCTGGCATGAGTGATCGGTTAGTCATGCTACCTATTTTCAGCATCTGTACCTTTTTCAGCTACTTGGTGTTGGTTTCATGATTCCTGTATTATTTTGTTCAGAAAAAATCAATGCAATAACATTTCCCACTGACTGGCTGAATTACTGCGCTCTTGCGTTGTTTGAGGTGTCCCATTTGATGTGGTGATGGTTTTGCAGGAGCAAACTCTACTCTGAAGCATACTGATGTGAGTGGAGCATTTGGTTGACTGAACTGGATACCTGCGTTTCCCTGCAAAATCACCATCTAAACACTCTTCTGGCTCTGAAGATGGAGGAGATGAAATGGCTCGAGGGACATACCTTCCGAGGAAGATGAATGAGGGGATGTAATCTTGTGAACTGTAACTAGGAACTCGATGTTGCATCCAAACATTTCATTGTAGGCAGTGTCTCCTTTCTCGTGTGAGTGAATAATCCATTTCGAGTTGGTTATCCTATAAAATATTCCCACAACAACAAATATATTCAGTCGTAGTTTTAGAGTTTGGCACAATGATTATGGGGGTAGACAAGATGTCTATGGTGCCTCTAATATTTTCGTGTAAAATGTGCACACTTAATGCTTATGTTATTATCCTACTGCCCACCACTGGAAGCAGATCCCCTGCAGTACCTCTCTCCACACGTTAGTGAGTCCAGCAGAAGTATTGTAGAGGAGTCTCATTGCTGCTGCCACCACCGCCGGCAGCCCTACCGCTGACACCCCTCTCTCTAAACTCATTTGGGAGAGATGACGGGAGTATTTTAGCTTTATTTAATAAGTCGCAAAGCTTTTCCTGAATTGTTTCTAAGAGGTGAGCACCCACCCACCCTGGCCGTGATTGAACACGGGCCGACTTACTGGCAACCGACTAGCTTTGTCAACAATAAAAAGAAAGTATGGAAGGACAACCCTACAACAAATGAGATAATTCAATTCATGGGTGAAAAGTGGGTGATAATTCAATTTATGGGCGAAAGGTGGGTGGCTGAATCGACTTGTCTAAGACTTAAATAAAATATCCAATCGGAGGTAGTATACGATATTCCCACCTATCACAAAGATATTTGGAATTCCAAAATTATTCCCATTTTTTGTTTGTTAAACATTTTTAGCTTTGGTAATCAATATATAAAAATTAAATATATTGACAACGTGAGATTGATGTTAGTAGTAGATATATTCTAACATATAATATTTTTATTAGAAATTTCTAGTCAAAGTTTCTTATAGTAGACCGTGTGGTGTGTTTGGCAACTAACAGAAAGAAGCATGAGAATTAGTGGTTAGAGTTGATGGAGGGAATTTACTTAGGAATATGAATTTTAGTACTGCTGGTTCGAACACTTAAAGAAAGCACACACAAATGGAAAACAAAACTCTTAAGGCTTGTATTTCTCAAAAATATGAACATGTGGTGGTGCCTCCCTTTTTATAGGGAGGCCAACCGACTTTTACATACCGAATTTATCCTCACTCAACCACTACATTCTAAGAATATGCTGTACATTTTGGTAAAGAAAGAGTCCTAATCCGATTTGTACACCCTAACTGAGTCACGCTATTCATGCCACCGGGGTCACGTTCACAACGTGACCCTAATCCTTCACACCTTCGCCCAAATGATCTTGAATGGGCCTTGGATTTCGGACATCGAATGTGCTCACAACCTTCGCCTAGCTCTGCCAAGTTTGCCGAATACCTTCGCTTCGTGCCCTCCAGTGCGAAAACCTGCATACACGATCAAAATAATTTTGCCGCACCCTCGCAGGCGAGGTGACGAAGGTAATAAAAGGAAACGAGGGTGTTAGCTTTGAGCGAAGGTGAACATCATTTTGATTATCATTGTGATGATCCAATTCTCTAAAGCGGCATGCGAGGGTGATGTTAACAATTCAAATCCATATCCCCAATAGTAGCCCCTCGGGGGCGAGGTCCACTCCAGCGGGCTGAACCTTCGAAATATCATTTGATCTCGATCAAGGATTGAAAAACGTCTCCCTGCTCGCTGGATTGGATCTCTCTGCGAAGGTAGTTAAATGACTATTTTGCCCTTGCTTTTTTACTGTTGAGCGCGGTTACCATTGGAGGGTGCGGTAACTTTTCTGCACCCTCGCTTTGACAAGTGTCGTTGCTGCTTTCTGATTTCGTGCTTTGAGATTCGTGCATCCCTTTCGATTCATCCTTTGTTGATCTAGCAAAGGTGATTTTCTTTCTTTAAGTTAGCACTGCACTTGGTATGAATTGAATGTTATACAAATTTGTTTTTTTGATAGATAAAGTGGCACGCGTTAAAAGTACTGCTAGATTGATGACTGAGGAGGAGCTGGCTGTTGCCAATCTAATGGATCCCAACGCTCAAGGAAACCCTGCTGCCGATCCGATGAATCTGATTGCTCATGATATCCAGGTCAACAATCCGATGCATCCTGATATTGAACCACCTCACGTGGGAGATGAAGACCTGGGCGGCACTCAACATGCCCGCGAAGCTAACAGTTCATCTAAGGGGGGATCTAATGAGGATAGATCTAGCAATTTTGATGATGGTGATACTGCTGAGGGTGTAGGAGGAGGAGGAGGAGGAGGAGGAGGAGAAGAAGAAGAAGAAGAAGAAGGAGAAGGAGAAGAAGGAGGTGATGATCTTGAAGATGTGGATGCTAATGTGAAACATCTGGTTGCGGAAACTCCCACCAGTTGCTTTTTTGGCCGTTCTTTGGTTAGTCAGAATGACATTGACTTCTATGTCAAGAAGGGATATTTCAACACTGGAGATTGCCAGCCCCCTAGGGACGAGGATATTCCTGTTCCACAGCCTAATGAGTGTGTGGTCTTTTGAGATTTCTTCGTGGCTGGGCTAAGATTTCCATTGGAAAAAACTTTCGTAGATGTTCTTGTTGCATACAAGGTCCGAATTCATCAGCTAACCCCAAATTCTATCCCCCGGCTCCTAAAATATTTTTGGTGTAGTCGTTCTTTTAGAGGTGAAATAGATGCAGAGTCTTTCTCCCGCCATTTTGAATTGCATCTCCAAAAGAAGCATATTATTGTTGGTGAAGAAGAATTCGAGGTGCAGTATGGATGCTGCACTTTCCGAATGTGGTGGTTGGGTCAAAACATAATGCCAGTTGCCCTCGCCCTAGGCCAGAAAAATAAGTGGTCAAAGAAGTGGGATTCGTATTGGTTCTATGCAACCATTCCTGTTGTTGCTGGAAAAAATTTTGAGGGTAAGGAAATTTTGGAGTACCCTTTAGCCTGCAAGAATTGAGGATATGGAACTGGAATTCGCGCCCACTCTTAGCCGTCGAAGCCGCTCTTCACCAGGGACATCTGCTTATTTCCAAGTCAGTCAAGTTGTTTCTAGTCGAGATGCCATTGAAGAGTTTTTGGCTGCTGGCATCTGGCCCTCGCGCTATGGTTGGAAACCAACTAGTTTTGTTAACAAAAGGATCCCCGATATAGACCTAGAGATTAAATTTCCAAAATTTGGTGTTAAAAAGCCAGATGGGGTATCAGATGCAGAGTTCATGGCTGAAATTGAGAGGCAGACTGTTCTTCTGATTGGTAACTATTCATTGAAGGAACACGAGACTGCGATGGTAGCTTTGAAACACGGTGGATGAATCAATCAGGTGTTTGACGAGATGAAAATTTCTTACAGCCCGCGCCCGCGTCCTGGTAGGCCTGCGAAGAAAATAGTTTTGCCGGGAAACGTTGGCTCTCAGATTCCCAAGGTCAAGAAGAAAAAGCTTTCCAAGAAGAAAAAACTGGTCGTTGCTGGGTCATTAGATGTTTCTGAATCCATGAAAGTTGTAACGGTATTGCAGAAACGTAAAAGAGAAATTGAAACTGCTGGTGCCGCTATTAAACAACGTAAGATAATTCCCAGCGCACCGCCAAGTGTTGAGAGCTCGCCTTCACTCCAAGTGCTTGAAACTCAAAGTGTTGCTTCTAAGCATCATGAGACTGAACGCGGAGTTGCACCGGGAGCTAAGGCGACCCCCACACCCGAGCCTGCGGATGCTCCTCATGATAGTTTGGTGGAACTGATGCTCTTGAATGTGAAATTGATCAACATTGAGGCTCGGTTGCTGAATACTATCAGCGTATGGAGGACATGCATTTCAATTTTGAGGCCGAAATGCCTAGCACCTCCGCTACTGCCTTTGCTGGGATGATTGACATTTTGGATCAAGATGAAAGCGTGATTTATTTAGATGAGGATCCAATTGACTGTGACAAAGACACAGCTGTTTTTAGCAAAGTATTGACGCCCGAGTCATGCGGGGCCAAGCATGCTGATGGCTCATCTGATAAATTGCCTCTTAATTTGTCTCCTGTGCTAAATTCTCAAGAAAGCGAAGACAATGAGACCTTGCCCCCTGAGATTGCTGACGAAAGGAATTCTCTTGCGTCCAAGACTGATGAGGATTTCTCCTTTCCTAAGGTTCTTGAGATTCCCTCATCTGTAAAGGGTAAAGGGATTTGCTCTCCCCCTAAAGGTTACCTTTGACTTGTCTCCGATGTTACTTTGTGTTTTTGTTTTGTATTCAATTTGTCCTGCTATTAAATTGCCTGGCTTGCGCAGCTGGGAGTTCTGGATTAAAAGCGGCCGCGAAGGTGTCCGTAGAAAGGCTGCCGACCGTCTCGCAAGGTAGTTTTCTCCTTTAGTCTTTTATTTTTTGCAATCTTGAGAATGCTTTTGAAATACTTTTTGATGCTATGAGGTTACTACCTCACAGTTCTATCTTGGCCAGGAAAAACAGACAATGGAGATTTGCAAGCTTCAGGCTCTTCATTGGGATTCTGCCACTCAAGGCTCATATGCTCCTCCATGTCAATGGCCGGCCCCAAAGCCCAGCTGTCAGTCTGCAGAGATGGCGCCCTTGGCGTCTACTGCTCTTGAAACTATAAAACCCTCTACATCATCCATGCCTGAAGATCCTTGGGTTTCCCAGCCCCAAGAATCATTGCCGCATGATGCACAACCTCAAGATCTGCCAAGTATTGAATAGGAGCCGAAGGTGTAAATAATGTTTGTTAAGTGGAAAAACTATTACTCATTTTGTTGTAAATATCAATTGTGGCGCAGGTTCCATGTGATGAAACTGTGTGTGATGTTGTTCCCAGAACATTCTACCGAGAAGGCTTGTGCGTCAGCAGCCATTCTTGGACGGTTTATCATGCTAAGTATCCCGGATAAGTCCTTTGAAGATTTTTAGTGTTTTTGTTGTTCCTATTATCCATTGCGCAGCTATGCACTATGTCACTTGCTTGATTCTGCTGGTGGTGGACGGGTTAGTCGATCCCAAGCATCAGATTTTGAATCGTATGCTGCGGAGGTCAAGACCGAAAATGAGTGCCCCAAGGATGAAGAATATTGTTTTATATATAATGCTTTTGATCCTAGCATAGCCTCTGTTCGTGTAGGCTGTGTTGTCGAACTTCCCTTTTGAATTGTAAACTTTTGATTTTCCTCAAGTCTCGATCACTTTCGGAATTTTTTTTACAAAAAAGGTCTCCCCCTTTCAGAAAGTGATAGAGATGCAGAGGAAACTGTAGGAAACTGTTACTTTGTAACCTTTTATAATTGAACATGGCCTGAGATGGATTCATTTAGCTGAAAGCCTTCGCAGGTCCAACTCTTGTGTGTGTTGAATTGGCAACCTTTAGGTTGCTTTCGACGTTAATTTCTTATTTTTTACTTCCTAGTTTGTTATCGATGATCATGATATCTTTCTCTGACACCTTCGCATGCAGAATCTCTTCCTTAAATTTTTCTCTTATAGAAATATGATAAGACATGTCACAAGTGCATTCTTCTAACACCTTGTGCGATGGTGTTTTCTTATCTCTTTCTCTTATAGAAAGACAATAAGGTTTGTCACAAGCACATTATTTTATCACCTTGTGCGAAGGTGTTTTCTTATCTCTTTCTCTTATAGAAAGAAAATTGGGTGCGTCACAAGCGCATTCTTTTAATACGTTGTGCGAAGGTGTTTTCTTATCTCTTTATCTTATAGAAAGACGATAAGGTGCGTCACAGACGCATTTTTTTATCCCCTTGTGCGAATGTGTTTTCTTATCTCTTTCTCTCTTTCTCTTATAGAAAGAAGATTGGGTGCATCACAGGCGGATTCTTTTTAACACCTTGTGCGAAGGTGTTTTCTTATCTCTTTCTCTTATAGAAAGATGATAAGGTGCGTCACAGGCACATTCTTTTAACACCTTGTGCGTAGGTGTTTTCAGACATAAAAGTAAAGTTATCATGTCACATGCGCGTTCTTTCTGACACACATGCAAAGGTGTTCTCAGACATAAAAGTGAAGTTATCGCGTCACAAACACGTTCTTTTTGGCACCCCATGCGAAGGTGTTCTCAGAGATAAAAGTAAAGTTATCGCGTCACAGGTGTGTTCTTTCTGACACCCCATGCGAATGTGTTCTCAGACATAAAAGTAAAGTTATCGCATCACAGGCGCATTCTCGAGCACGGTTTCAGGGGAAATTTCTTTTCTTCATAATGTAAATGATTACATCAGGATCGCCTCATTAAAAACCTCACCTCCGATGTGGAGCCCCCCTAGTGAGGAAAAGAGTACAACCCATTTTGTAGAAATGTAAATTCGCAAGAATGTAAAATTGCGCTACCCAGGGATCTAATTGCATTTATAACTCCATGCTACCGACCCTGCGCTTACATTTTGAGGTAAAATAAATTGCAATAAAGTAAAACTATGCTACTTTTAGGACCCGATTGCGCTTATAACTCCATGCAACCGACCCCGCACCTATTTTTTGCTCAAGGATAGAACTTGCGAAGGTTGTCCACATTCCACGAATGTGGCAGCTCCTCCCCCTCTTCATCGGCCAAATGATAAGCTCCTGGCCTGACGCTGCTCACAACCAAATACGGTCCTTCTCAAGCTACTTGCAATTGGCCTACGATTTCTGCACTCTTTTTTCTTTTAAGAATGAAATCTCCCACTTTGATGTCTTTTCTAACAACCTTTTTGTCTCTCCACTTTCTTATTTATTCTTGATATTTTGCTAAGTTCTCGGCTGCCTCAAGCCTATCAATCTCAATGATATATTTGTCTGTTGCCTCATTTTCCTCATTTTGCTTAGCTATTACCCCTGCACTCTGGTGTGCTATTGCCTCCAGGCACATTGCCTCAGCCCCGTAGAGCAATATGAATGGAGTGAACTTAATTATTTTGAACTCGGTTGTGTTGTGAGACCAAACTACCCTCGGCAATTCTTTTGCCTACTTTCCCTTTTTCTAATCGAAAAGGCATTTCTTGATTGCGGTGAAAATCTCACCGTTTGCTCTTTCTACAGCCCCGTTGGATTGTGGGTGGTATACTGATGCGAAGTTTAGCTTGGTTCCAATCATCCCACAATACTGCCTGAACTCATAGCAATCAAACTGCTTGCCATCATCGATGGTTAATTCCCTTGGGACTCTGAACCTGCATATGATTTGCTGCCAAAAAATTTTTCTCATGGTTTCGAAGGTGATTGTTGCCAAAGGCCTTGCCTGAATCCATTTGGTAAAATATTCGACTGCTACGGCTGCATATTTGTAATTTCCTTGAGCTGTTGGCAATGGACCCACTATATCCATTCTCCATCTCTGTAACGGCCAGGTGGGAGTGATTAACTGCAAAGGTAATCCCAGTACTCATTGATGTTTGGTTGCAAATTGGCATGCCTTACACATTCTGACCATCTGCTCAGCATCTCTGATTGCCATTAGCTAATAGAATCCCTGCCTGAAAGCCTTTCCAACTAATGCTCTAACCCCAATATGACATCCGCAGTATCCACTGTGGATTTATTTCAGCAATTCGATTCCCTCTTCTTGTGAGATGCACTTTAGCAACGATGCACTCACTCCCAACTTGTACAAATATTCCCCTTTCATGATGTAGCCTCTCGCTCTTTGCTTCATGTGCTTGAGTTCATGCTCCTCTACTGGTTCATACTTGCTGCGAAGGTAAGCAATGATTGGGGATCTCCAATCCATGCTGCTGATTGCATTTACTAAACTCATTGGTTGCTTGTCTCGTTTTACCGATGGAGTTGTAATGACTTCAAAGAATACATCTGGTGGTAATTGCTCATTTTTGGAGGCTTTCTTTGCTAAATCATCAACCTTACCATTCCCTGTTCTTGGTAATGCTCAACAGTGAAACTAAAAGGATCTAGGATGTCGACTAGAGTGGGGGTGCGCGGGGGGGGGGGGGGAGGGGGTTGAATAGTCGAACTTGAAAATTTTACGCAACTTTGAACAAGTTTATAAGCAACATTCAGAGTTTTCAAAGATTGTTCCAGAAATTCCGCAACTTGCGGAATTTCCGGAGAAATCTGCGGATTCTTCGGAGAATAATGTGAGTGAACTACAACCCTAAGAAATGCATGCTTGTGCAAAGTAAATCGCCAAATATAGGTTAAGCGATAGGGTATTCTAAGTCTCTGGGATAAGATAGAACTGCAAGCAACCTTCTAGAAAAGTAGATTGAGCACAAACCCTAGAAATATGTTCCATGCTTGAATATGAATGAAATGAAGAACAACAAGCACAAGAGACACAAGGATTTGTCTACCGAAGTTCAGCTCCACACTTGAAGCCTACGTCTCCATTGAGGAACCCACAAAGGGTGAGCTTTTCTCACCTAAGCCACTTTCCTCACTCTAGCGACCACAAAGATTGAGATAGAGTCACTTACTCAATCATCGGGGTAATACAAACTTTAGCCACAACCTTGGATACTCCATGGGCAATGCCTAGCCGGCTAGGAGCTTGAAGCTCCAAGAGTAACAAACACAAAATCACCGGCTTGATGAAGAACAAGGTGCTCAAGAGATAGGAAATTAGCTCACTAGCAATAGTGCCTCATATTTTGTGGTATTTTTTGGTCCTGTTTGTATACGCTTTTCTGGAACTCGCTTATCTGGCAAGCAGGCTTATCAAATAAGCCTGCTGTCTGGAGAATCCACTGTCTGAATAAGCTGGGTGTTTGGCAATTCTGATTATTTTGTGTCGATTGTCTGTCCTGACTGGTAAATTGACCTGAATGCCCCTGAGGCTGATAATAGCTCATTTTTATTGTGAATATGAGGAGAAGATAATAATTCTAATGTCTTTGGAGTTTGTTAAATAGAAATCACATTACTATAATTAAGTGATGAACAAACTCTGTGTGAAGCAAATCCTAAAAGCATTAAGTGGTCAGGTTACCTAAACAATGGTAACTATTTTTCACTAAGAATAAGCTCTTTAGTCTTCCTCCAAACATGCCAAATTATTCACACACATATAGCACTAGTACTTGACAAAATTTTAGGAAAAAGTTCATCTCCATCACAAATTCCTCTCTAACCGGCGGCATAAGGTAAAGGCACCACCTGCTCAACCGGCGGAAGCAGGGAGGAAGGGCAGGGGCGGCGGGCGGCGAGGGCCAAGCCCAGGGGTGGCGACGGAGGTAGGGAGGCGGAGGCGGACGGAGCCGGCGCCGGTCGGAGGGTGGCGGGCGGCGGGGACCAAGCACAGGGGTGGCCATGGAGGCAGGGAGGCGGAGGCGGACGGAGCCGGTGCCGGTCGGAGGACGGTGGGCAGCCACGGAGGCAGGGAGGGAGGCAGAGGGCGTTGAGGAGGCACGGGAGGTGGCGACACCGGCGGAGGGCAGGAGGTGGCGGTCGTGGAGGGAGGCGGAGGGCGGCGAGGGAGGCGCGGGAGGCGGCGGGCCGGCGGAGGGCAGGAAGCGGCGCCGGCGGAGGGCAGGAGGCGGCGGTCGTGGCGGGAGGCGGAAGGCGCCGGCGGAGCGCGGGAGGCGGTGGCCGTGGCGGGAGGTGGAAGGCGCCGGCGGAGCGCGGGAGGCGGTGGCCGTGGAGGGAGGCGTCGGCGGAGCGCGGGAGACGGCGGCCGTGGAGAGAGGCGCCGGCGGAGGGTATCGGGGGAAAGGGACTTCGCTTATGTGATAAGCGTCTCCCGAGCTGCTTACCAGAAAATTGAAGATCCAGTTGTTTTGTGGATTTTGGACTAAGCCGCTTGTGTGCTAAGCGGAAAATAAGCGAGGCGTTTGGGTGGGATTTTCGCTTATTTTCACCCATAAGCTGCTTATAAGCGGATACAAACAGGGCCTTTGTGCACTTATGTGCTGGATCTGAGTATTGCAGTCTTGCAGTGTATCTAATTTTCACTCCTGATGGTGATGTTATTATTGCAGCGATTCCAACTGCTTTGCGTCACCAGGCACCATCGCAGGTGATCTCCCGGACTGGAATGACCTCTTCACCTTCACAACTATGGTCTGGAGCGGTCCAATGTACGACAAAATCTGCCAGCACTTGAGATTTTATGGATCCCCTCTTCTCAAAGTCTATTACATACTTGGACAATTCAGTTGCCCATTTTGCAATTCTGCTTGAAGCTTCTCTGTTTGGAAACAAGTCATTGAGCGGTTGATCTGATAGCACGATAACTTTGTGACCCTCAAAGTAATGCCTTAACTTTCTGGATGCCATGATCACTGCATAAGCAATCTTTTCCAGTTCAGAATACAATAACTTGGAACCTGACAGTGCCTCTGACACACAATATATGGGCATTTGTTCCATTGCACCTTCACTTTCAACTTCTCACACTAGGACGGCACTCACTGCTGATTGGGATGCGGCAATATACATCAAGAGATGTTCCCCCGATTGCCGAGGTGATAGTATAGCCATTTTCTCAAGGTAATATTTCAATTCCGCGATTGCTTTGCTCTGCTCAGGACCCCATTCTAGCTTTCCAGCCCCTCTTAGCACCTTGAAAAAGGGCAAACTTCTTTCAGCTGATTTTGATATAAATCTGTTTAGCGCCACAATTCTTCCGGTGAGCTTTTGGAGATCCTTTCTGGAATTGGGTTCTTCCATAACTTTGATTGCTTTTATCTTATCTAGGTTTGCCTCTACCCCCTTGGTGGACACAAGACAACCCAACATTTTCCCTTTCTGGAATCCAAAAACACAATTTTCCGGATTCAATTTTAAGTTTGCTTCGCGGAGCCTAGCGAAGGTCTCTGCAAGATCTTGGATGTGATCCTCTCTTTGGTCACTTTTCATGATGATGTCATCAACGTATGCAAGTATATTTCTATCAATATGAGGTTTCAACACTTCATCAGTCATGCGCGTGAACGTTGGCCCAGCGTTCTTGGGCCCCTTCGGCATTTGGACAAAACAATATGTTCCGAATGGGGTGATGAAATTGGTTTTCTCTTCGTCTTCCTTTCTCATCCACACCTGGTGATAACCTGAGAAACAATTGAGGAGTGACATAATGTTGCTCTTGCTGCCGCATCAATCACTTTGTCAACTCTAGGTAGAGGAAAATTATCTTTTGGGCAAGCCTTATTCAGATCGGTGAAATCTTTGCACATTCTCCACTTTCCATTCTTTTTCTTGATAGGGACTGTATTGGCTAGCCATTGGGGATACTCAACCTCTCTGATGACCTCAGATTTAATTGCTGCTACCTTGTCATCTGACATCTTTCTCAGCTTCTGCCTCTTTGGTCTTATTGCTTTTTTGATGCTTAGCTTGTGTTTAGTAATATTTCTGTTGACCCCCACTAATTCATTTGCGGACCATGCAAATACATATTTGTTCTTGCGAAGAAATTCAACCAATTTCTCTTCCTCCTCAGGATCAGGATCAGTCCTGATGATTACTTCCTGGCCAAAGACCATGTCATCCAATAACACCCTTTTTGTGTCACAATTTTCCTCGATGTTTACTTTCTCTTTATCTCCTTTGGGCTCTTTGATAACCTTCTTTACTTGACTCTCTGCCTCAAGTGCATTCACATTTCTTTGACCCAGAATTCTCCTCCTTTCTATGTTTTTTCCGTCACCTTGATCTCCAAAAATGGTGATGACACCATGCAACGCAGGCATCTTCATACATAGATAGGGTTGATGAATTGCAACTTCAAAGTTGTTCAAAAAATCCTCTACCAAAAATTCTGAAATATGGATAATACATTTCCACCACATCAAATGATATATACTCTGTTCTTGCATTTTGAACTGTTTGGAATGAGACTGGTTAGGAAATTTTTCCTAATGCATGTATTACTTTTCCTCCGAAACCATACAATGGCGTGTCTGGGGGTTGCAACAGATTCCTGTTTAACTCCATCTTGTCGAAGGTGCTGGCGAACATGATGTCCGTGGAAGAGCCATTTTCCACCAAGATTTTTCCAATTCCCAATTCACAATGTTTGCATTGATTACCATGGCATCATTATGATGATAGCTTTTCAACTGCATGTCATCCTCCGTCAAGGTGATTGGGACATGAGATCATTTGGTTTTCTTCACTTTGCCTTCCACAAATATGTTGCCTACCTCTCTAAATTTTAATTATTTCTTTGTTTCTTACTTTCGAATTCTAAGGCTGATCCTCTGGTTATTGGCATAATCATCTCGATTGTTGGTAATGCATTTGATTTCTCTGATTTCCCTTCGACCTTCGTTGGCTGTGGAGGTGCTGATGCTCCGGAATATGGTGGTGGCTGCGGGATTATGGGGTGTTCATGTAGAGCTCTTTTTTCCACGTTCTGAGCTTGTAAAGTTTGAGATTGCCAAATTGGTTGATGATTGAAAGTGGAAGTTGACTGATAACTGCAAGCTTGTGTGGGTTGATAATTGAATGCATGGGTTGGCTGATAACTGAAAGTTGGTGTGGATGCTGAGCTTGCAAGTGTAGAAGCATGAACTGTTCTTAAATTTACTCCTCAGTAGACTGGGCAATAACGTTGTGAAAGCCAAGGTGTAGATGTGTGATTAACTAGGTTCATTCTCTCCTTTTATTTTTTTCTCTTCCTCGAGTATTGCATCCATCCTTTTCTTGTTCGAGCAATATGTGGAGCCATGATCAAAATTTTCCCCATGAAAAATGCAATGAAATTTCCTTCTCTGGTGAGGGGGTTGACCTCTACCTCGGCCTCTTCCTCTTCCTCTTCCTCCACCTCTTCCACCTCTGAATCCTCCCTAGGACTAAGTGTTTGAATTGTTTGCAGATTGGTTGTTTGTGTTAACAGAATTTTGCTCCGTCTATTTTGACTGATTGTTTCCCTTGACACCAAATACTATTCTTGTTGGTTGGGTGGGAATACTTCTAGGATTGACCCAACCCTTGTTGTTGCTATAGTTTTGTCTTGCAGCCTGCTTTTGTTGAGATTTTTCCTCCATGAACACGAGGTAGTCATTATCAGACCTACAATATTTCTCAAATTCTTCATACAACACTTGGATTGTCTTTGGTGTTTCTCGCATGAGATGGGATCGACATTGCCCTATCTTTAAGCCAATGATGGCCGCTCTGATAGCTACTGAATCCAGCACATTTGGAGCTTGCGCTCTCAAGTGCACAAATCTTCTGAAATAGCCTTGCAATGGCTCCTATTCTTTCTGCTTGCAACAAAACAGATCATTTTCCGTCAATTCTGGTCTCTGAAAACCCTGGAAATTTGCCAGTATCCTTAGCTTCAAATCTTTCCATGAATGAATTACCCCTGGGTTCAACAATGAATACCACATAGTTGCTGCATCTTCTGCTGCAATGATAAAAAACTTTGCAAGAACTGATTCATCACCTCCGGCTGATAGTATTGCAGCCTCATAACTCATCAAGAATTTCCTTGTATCAGAGTGTCCCAAGTACTTTGGCAAGGGTCCTGGCCTATAAGTTTGAGGCCAAGGGGTTAGCTGGAGCTCTTGTGACAAAGGTGATTTTTGATCCCATGTTCTGGTATGCAAGACTCTCACTTCTTGTGATGAAGGACCTGACTTAAACTGATTAGCCATGATTCCTACCCCAAACCTTGTGTTTGCGTTTGCGAAGGTGCTCAGTTGCTTGAATTGCCTATCTTGATTGGATTGAGCGAAGGTGTTTTGATGATGGGCTTGCCTCTCTTGATTGGGATGAGCATATGTGTTTTGCTGATGAACTTGCTTTTCTTTGAGTCGTTCCAATTCCACTCGCATAATCTCTTGATTTCATCTCTAGCTAGCTGCACCTCTTTAGCAGCCTGCGATGTTGCTTAATCAATTAATCATTGCCTTGCTTGGTTCAATTCCACCGCTTCTTGCCTGAGCCTAGCCATATCAATTTCATATGTAGTCAAATTAATGGAAGCTCTTGTTTCTTGCTGGTCTGTGGTAGTCTCTTGCTGTGGGGGATTCTCACCATTTTCCCTTTGGACTTCTTGATTTATGCTTGCATTTGGGCCTCTAGGGTTTGCTTCTTCACTCGGGATTGATTTGCTTGAATTTGCCATCGTTCTCTTCTTCCTAGCAGGAGCCATCATGAATTCTTCTCGAGCACAAATGGTGGGTGTCGGGGATAGATCCCCAGTACCCACAAGGAAGGAAGAAGACGGACTCCTACTAGGATTCCTCTGTAATTCTACTAGGACTCATACCCTGTAATTCTAATAGGGCTCCTACCTTGTAACCGACTAGTAATCCCGCCCCCTGGAGTATATAAAGGGGCAGGGGTACCTAGATCAGTAGAACCACAATAGAGGATCAAATCCTCAACACCAAACAACACCCAAGCGCAGGGCGCAATATACAACACCCCAAACAGGACGTAGGGTATTATGCTACTCTGGCGGCCCAAACCTGTATAAATCTGTGCCTTGTGTCCTCACTTTTACCATCAAGTTCCTGATCCAGCGATCCCTCACCAACCAATCTACTACCTCGGGATACCCTCGGTAGGTTGCCGAGTATAAAACACCAACATCTGGCGCGCTAGGTAGGGGTGATTGTCAAGATCATCGGGTGAGCTTGAAGGACCTCATCAACAAAATCAATCTATTTGTTGCTCGTCGAGTCCGAGAAGGAGCCGGCACGCATCATCACATCTTTGGAATTCGCCAGAGTCCGGAAAAAAGAAGTCGGCATCACTAGTCTAAGTCAATTTACAACGGAGAGCAGACTACTGCTATCAATCCGAGATAGATTCAATTTTTTTGGGCCCCGTTGGACCTGACATCTGTTTCAAGGTGGAGTCAACTTCTTCAAGTCCAAGGCGGAGAGGAGTACTTGCACCAATCGTTAATGACTCCATCTCCACAAGCTACTGTGTTATCCGTAGGAAATCAAGTCTGCAGAAAGTTGAATCAAGTAGTAGCACACGCATCAAAATGGAGCAGAGCATGGCTGCTGTCCCTACTGTGCGGCTAAAAATTCAACTAGTTGAAAATTACTACTCACATGCGGAGGCAAAAAAGAAAACGGAGCACAGGGGAAGCATCGAGATCAACAAAGAGCCGCACCTGTTCCCTACACGGTGATTCTCCAATAAAGGTTAGTAACCTCCAACAAATCTCTAGCAAAGCAGTACGCGGTTTCAGCACGCATAGATACATTCGACAAAATTGACCCGCGACTTGCCGACGACTACTTCGACTACTCATCTCGACTAAAAAACTAGTCGGGGCAGGTCGCACACCATCGACAACTAGTCGGAATCAACTTCGACTAGTCAACTTCATCAACAAATCGTCATGGCTTCATCGACGACCGCCATGGCTTCATCGGCAGTCGCCCATGAATCAGCTAAATCACTTTTTTAATAATTATTTTTTCTCTGACTTGTTTTCAACATGGTTGGCCAATACGCTAACTACCTATCTGTGTACGTCTCTCGACAGGAATTACCCTCTAGAGCTACACTTCGCTAACTACTCTTGGGGGATGTTGACTGACAGCCATGTGCTTGGTACACAGAATTACAGAGGCTATAGCCACGGGTTTGGTGCACTGAGTTCTGGAGGCACCACCACAGGTTTGGTACATTTAATTTCGGAGGCTATGGCCACAAGTTTGATGGACTGAGCGCTGGAGGCTCACATTGGCTACACCCTAAGGAGGCACAAATACTGTGCATGGCAACACGCGTTATCCTTGTCAAAAGGCAGAAAAAGTCTTAACGCACTCTTTTTATTATCGCAATGCCAACTACTTATTTTCAATGTCTCTTCTTAGAGGTCGCTAATCTCTTCGAGTAGAACACGCCTTAATCCGTGAAAGTCTCGGATCTTCTATCATGCCTAAACGGTAGGCAACAAAGATCTCCATAGCAACAGTGCTAGTACGCGTACACGAGACAAAGATCTCACACGCAGTGGCAATGGCTAAACAAGGACTGAGAGCCTAAATGTAATAGGCTAACTACTCGAAAAAAATATGGCCGAAACAAGAGCATGGCACACAACATTTACATTATATTCATCACTGAATAATTTTCAGTAGTTCCAAAATTTACAATACGCTACATAATATATGCATCTTTTTTAGATCAAGCTTGGGCGATGACTCTCCAGGACGCTCAGCATACCTCCATTGGCTTAGCTAGTTCCTAAACTCGAGGGGCTAAGCACCAATTAGTACTCAGTAATATCTCCAATGGCTCAGCTAGCTTCCAAGCTCGGGGGCTAAGCGCCAAATAACTACTCGATGTGGCTCCTACGGTTCACCCGGCTCCAAAGCTTGGGGTTTGAAACTACTCAGATGATAATTTTGTGAAGACTGAAAACCCTCAGATTGATTATTTAATCATTCCAAGGCTCGAGGGCTAATAAGCTACACCCAGTAGTTTATTTTTTTAAGATAAAAGAAGAAGATTCAAGATTTTATTGACCCTCAGCCTGATTCTTCGATTCAACCTAAGGCTCGGGGGTTACTCCATATGGAGTGCAACTTCCGCCGCCTTCCATATCACATTCCAAAGATGAAGATTACAAAATCAAGACGATCAAGGACTTGAGCACACCATAACTTCATGGCAGCTTCGAATAACTTTGAAGATTCAGCTAGAAAAATTACTCGAGGAGCACTAATACTACTCGGTTAGGATCTACAAAGTACTCGAAGACTGCTGCATTCGACTATGAAGCGCTTGGCGGCTTGTCGGGGATAAATCCCTAGTACCTGCAAGGAAGGAAGAAGACGGACTCCTAGAATTCCGTTGTAAATCTATTAGGACTCGTACCCTGTAATTCTAATAGGACTTCTACCTTGTAACCGACTAGTAATCCCGCCCCCTTGGAGTATATAAAGGAGGGCACATGTACCTAGATCGGCAGAACCACAACAGAGGATCAAATCCTCAACACCAAGCAACACCCAAGCACAGGGCTGCAATATACAACACCCCAAACAGGATGTAGGGTATTACGCTACTCTGGCGGTCCGAACCTGTATAAATCTGTGTCCTGCGTCCTCAATTTTACCATCAAGTTCCAGATCCGGCGATCCCCCACCAACCAATCTACTACCTCAGGATACCATTGGTAGGTTGCCGGGTATAAAACACCGACAATGGGCGTCAAAATGTTGGTTTAGAGTGAGCTCTTCAACGAACACTTAAAGAAAGCACACACAAATGGAAAACAAAACTCTTAAGGCTTGTATTTCTAAAAAATGTGAACCCTTGTACAGTGGGGTGCCTCCCCTTTTATAGGGAGGCCAACCGACTTTTACATACCAAATTTACCCTCACTTAACCATTACATTCCAAGAATATGTTGTACAAGAAAGAGTTCTAATCCGATTTGTACACCCTAACCGAGTCATGCTATTCATATAAAGTGATTGGTGGAAGTTGCTTTTCTAAACTCCCATTACTCTTTCAATTAAAATTCCTAAACCCACCAAACAGACAACAAACAATATACTTTTAATTTTTTTGCATCTAAACTCTCTCTACCCCATCAATTGCCTCCAACCAAACCAGCCTTGTGGGTCTCTTGGAAGGTCGAGAGAGCTCACAAAACCCCACTTTGGGCCGTTCCCCTGCCGCCGTGCCGTTAGCAAGCGTGGCAGAAAGGAAGAAAACCCCCTCTTCTCATCGGTGCCCTCTTCCTCCGCCGCCGTAGCCATGGCCCCCGCCGGGGAGGTGACGAGATGGGAGAGTCCCGCGGGTCGCCCGTGTGCCGTGGTGTCGATCGAATTCCTCCTGGTGGTGGTAAGAGAAGAAACGATTTCCCTTTTCTTTTCTACTTTTGTTTGCAAATTGCAAGGGTGCCTTAAGCCCTTGATATGCAACTACAATTTCCCTGCAGTTTAGTTTGTCTACTACTCTATGATGTTCTTTGCGGTCGAGTGGCGTAGTTTGTATACGTACTAGTGCGGTAGTGCCGTTAACAAGCGAGGCAGGAAAGCAAAAAGAAAACCCCATCTCTTCATCAGTGCCCTCTTCCTCCGCAGCCGTAGCCATGCCACCGACGGCGGAGGGGACGAGACTGGAGAGTCCGGCGGGCCGCCCATGCGCCGTGGTGTTGATCGAAGTTCTGCTTCTGCTGGTGGTTCCCCTTTCTTTTACCTAATCACATTTTTTTTTCTTTTTGTTTGCGGGAGGGCACCTTGAGCGTTTGATCTGCTACTAGTACTACTTCCCTGCAGTTTAGTTTATCTACTACAGTACTTCTCTACTGTTCTTTGCGATCGAGCGGTGTATTTGGATACCTAGTCTGATCTGTTATGCATTTCGAATACCATACTCTTTCGATTGGAGGCACAAGCCTTTTGGCCTTCAGGAGTAATAATCTGACTATCTGAGCGGTGGAACTTGTAGGAATAGAGGAGTATATTGACGTGATGCTGCCTACAAGGAACAATCGCATTTGAATTAAAGCAAATGCCAAGTTAAATCAACTGCGACAATTAGTCAAAATCAAGCGTGCAGAGTTTCTGAAGGCTGTCACACGATATGTCAACTCTAATTGGTTGCCTGGATCATCAGTTTTGTTGACACATCTTTATGTTTAGTTTTATTGAAAAAGAATCAGTTCGGTCATCTCATTCTCTCGTTCCATTTACTGTGTTTGGTTGTGTTCAGCGGTGATATGTAAGGCTTAGGAACAGACTTTGTGATATATTATACGCCTAGTTGTACCTGTGGTGGGTTATCTAGCTTGCACTTCTTGAAAGCAAATGTTTTCTTTGTTTTTGTAGCTGTAGCAGGCCAGGATCTTGGGGCAAGCAGAAAGAGGAAAGCTGCAGTTATGTCTGAAGATTCGAGCAATCTGGTTGGGAATGGAGGTACGTGTTACTGAAAACCCACTTCGATCTTTCACCCTTCATGCCATGGCTTTAATATTTGTTGCCCATGGGCAGAACATTTGGAGGTGGCGTACGAGGATTCTCAGAAGCTTTTAATGGAGATTGAAGACCTGAAGGCTCAAATAGATAAGGATGTGAAAGAGCTTGGGTACTGTGAGGCGAATGAGAAACTGACAGTTGAGCTGGTTCAGAAGGCGGAACAGATGCAGTGCCTGAAGAAGCAGAATGAGGAGGTGCAAGGCAATAATGATGGAATGAGGAAGCAGAATGAGAAGCTGCAAGCCAAGAATGATGGCCTGGCGAAGCAAAATAAGGAACTGCAAGCCAAGAATGATGATCTGGTGAAGGAGAATGAGGAGCTGCGAACCAATAAAGACAGCATGAGGAAGCAGAATGGGGAGTTGTAAACCAAGAATGTCGGCCTATCAAAGTGGAATGAGGAGCTGAACTCAAAGAATGCCGGCCTGGCGAAGCAGAATAAGGAGCTGCAGGCCAAGAACGATGGCCTGGCGAAGCAGAACAAGGACCTGCAAGCCAAGAATGATGATCTGGTTGAGGAGAATGAGAAGCTGAGAGTTAAGCTGGTTCTGAAGGCGAAAGAGATGCAGTGCCTGAGGAAGCAGAATGAGGAGGTGCAAGGCACGAATGATGGAATGAGGAAGCAGAATGAGGAGCTGCATGTCAAGAATGATGGCCTGGCGAAGCAGAACAAGGAACTGCAAGCCAAGAATGATGATATGGTGAAGGAGAATGATGAGCTGCGAACCAATATAGACATCATGAGGAAGCGGAATGGGGAGCTGTAGGTCGAGAATGGAAGCCTAACAAAGGGGAATGAGGAGCTGCAAGCAAAGAATGTCGACCTGGTGAAGCAGAATAAGGAGCTGCAGGCCAAGAATGATTGCCTGGCTAAGCAGAATAAGGACCTCCAAACCAAGAATGACGATCTGGCGAGGGAGAATGAGGAGCTGCACACCAATATAGACAGCATGAGGAAGCGGAATGGAGAGCTGCAAGCCAAGAATGTTGGCCTAACAAAGCAGAGTGAGGAAGTTCAAACCAAGAATGATGGACTGATGAAGAGGAATGAGGACCTGCAAGCCACGATTTGTAGCCTGATGAATGGGATTGAGGAGCTGGAAGCTAATAATGACGGGCTGGAAGATTTGACCGGATGTCTTGTGAGGAAAGAGCGTGAAAGTTTGAAGAGTTGATTGTGGTACTGCTCGTTTTATTTTTGTCAATGTTTTAGCAGTTACCATGCATCTAACGTGTTCTCCATCAGCAGATGTTCATAAGCTGTTTTTCATTGATGAAATGATTATCGTGATCCTCAGGGTTTAGACGAGTTAAATGGGCAGAGAGCTATTGGGATCAAAAGAATGGGAGAACTTAACGAGAAGCCATTTCAAGATGCATGTAAGAGAAAATATGGAGACGACGATTACCAGATGAGAGCAGCAGAGTTGGTCTCAACTTGGCAGGAGGAATTGAAGAACCCATCCTGGCATCCTTTTATGATTGTTCAGGTTAATGGAGAACACAAGGTATTTACTGTATTTTTCTATCCAAGTTTGGTGTTATCTTTGGCATTTGTAGAGGCTAGTATTTGTTTGGGAATGATAGCCATCCTACTTTGTTGCAGGAATTTCTAGATGACGATGATCCAAAACTGAAGTTCCTGCTGATCGAGTATGGCGAGGATGTGTGCAATGCAGTGAAGGCCGCGCTGATGGAGATGAACGAGTACAACCCCAGCGGGCGTTATGTGGTGCCCGAGCTCTGGAACTTTGGGGAAGGCCGGAGGGCGACGATGGAGGAGGTCCTCAAGCACCTGTTTGGGCAGATGAAACGTGAAACAACGCAGGGTCCTCAAGCCCACCAAGCCACTAAGTAGTAGTGCATGCGCGCCATTGGTGCTTTTGTGGGAGCCGCGTGCAGCTGTGCTGCTGGATCCCCCCTCCTGACTCCTGAGGTAGGAGATGTATCCTGTGTCTTCCCTTTGCCTAGAGACATTACAAGCGTATGTGATGTGTGCATGTGGTGTTGTTGTTGCCGCTTTCCGTCCTGAAAACTGATGTGATCGGTGAACTGAATGACACCAACCCGTTGCCTTTGTGTTCCTAGGTGTCTGTATATTGTATTATTGTGCAGGTGTGGTGCAAGTGCTGTGGCCTTGCTTGGCTTTCTATTGTGTGCGATCGTCTGAGCATTCATGCGTAATCGGCTTATCATGCTGCCTATTTACAGCATTTGTACCGTAATTTAGCTACCTGGTGTTGGTCCGATGATACATGTTCATCTGATCATTTTGGAGTATTCATTTTTTTTTCTTTGTAAAATCAATGCAGTGGCATTTCCCACTGACTGTCTGCATTGGAGAACAAGTTTCTATTGGTGGCACTTGCATTGCATCTGATTACTAAGCCGTTGTGTTCTTGCGTGGTTGAGGTATCTCATTTCAGAGCGTGCATGAGGGGTTATGGACATATGGTGATGGTTTTAGCAGGAGCAAACTCTGATAAGGCTACACTGACGCCTACTGTTGTGAGATGAGCAATTTTTTTGTTTTTTCTTTGAAAAAAAAACCCCAGTTCCATTGCAGGGATTCAGTGTTGCATTCAAACATGGTATTCCATTCCATTGTATATGCAATGTCTTCTTTTCTTATATGAGTTTTTAAATGCAATTTAAATTGTTCTAGAAATATTCCCCACGACTGCAAATGCATTCGGTAAGTTATTTTAGAGTTTGACACAATGATAATGATGTATGTATGTAGACATGTCTGTTCATGGCACCCTCAATCGTTTTCAGGTAAAATGTGCAGTTAATGCCATGCACTCTCTCTCTCTCTCTTCGGTGTCTCATTTGTAGATAGAGGAGTACTTTGCGTTAAGTAGGCAATCAAAGCATAAACAATATTTTGGAAAGAGAGCATAAAAAATATTTTTTATTGGGGAGAGTGGGAGGTGGATACTCGAGAGACAGGCGCAGAGAGGCAGAGAGCTCACAAGTGACACGTCGCACCCCCGTGGCCTGCCGTTAGCAAGCGAGGCAACAAAGAAAAACCCGACTCTTTCCTCCGCCGTAGCCATGGCCCCCGCCGGCGGAGACGACGGGGCGGGAGAGGGCGGCGGGCGGCCCATCCCCCGTGGAGTCGATCCAAGTACTGCTGCTGGTGGTAAGAGAAGCCACGATTTCTCTTTCTCCCACCTGATCACATTTCTTTTTCTATTTTTTATTTTTGTTTGCGAGGGTGCCTGGAGCCCTTGATCTGCTTGTACTACTTCCCTGCATTTCAGTTTAGCTACACTTCCCTGTTGTTCTTTGCGGTCGAGCGGCGTGGATACCTAGTCTGATCTGTCATGCATTTCGAATACCGGATTGCTCATTCCCTTCATTTCATTTCCTGCGACCTTGGGTGAGGGTCGCATACTCTTTCGATTCGAGACCTTTTGGCCTTCAGGAGTAATAGTCTGAATGGTGGAACTTGTGGAAATAGAGGAGTATAGTGGCGTGATACGGCTACCGGGGAGCAATCGCGCTTGAATTAAGGCAAATGTCAAGTGAAATCAACTGTGAGTATTGGTCAAAATCAAGCATGCAGAGTATCTGAATGCTGACACGATATGTCGACTGACTCTAATCGGTTGCTTGGATCATCAGTTTTGTTGACACTTCTTATTGTTGAAACAAATCAGTTTGTGTTCAGCCATCTCATTCTCTCATTCCTTTTACTGTCTTTGTTTGTGGTCAGCAGTGATGTGTAATATTCTCAGGAACAGACTCGTACTACATTACTCGCCTTGCTGCACCTGAAATGGGGTATCTAGCTTACACTTACTCAAGGGAAATCATTTCTTTGTTTTTGCAGCTGCAGCAGGTCAGGATCTTGGGGCAGAATCTGGAAGCAGAAAGAGGAAAGCCGCGGTTCTGTCCGGAGATTTGGGCAGTCTGGTTGGGAATGGAGGTACGTGTTACTGAAAAGCCACTTCAATCATTCACGCTCTTCTTCATGCTGGCTTTAATATTTGTCACCCATGGGCAGAACATTTGACGGTGGTGTGTGAGGATTCTCAGAGAATTTTAAAGGAGATCAAAGACCTGAGGGCTCAACTAGATGAGGATGTGAAAGAGCTTGGATACTGTGAGGCGAATCAGAAGCTGAGAGTTGAGCTGGCTGTGAAAGTGAAAGAGATACAGTGCTTGAGGAAGCAGAATGAGGAGATGCAGGCCAAGTATGATGGAATGAGAAAGCTGAATGAGGAGTTGTACGACAAGAATGATGGCCTGGTGAAGCAGAATGAGGAGTTGCAAGCAAATAATGGTGGCCTGGTGAAGCAGAATGAGGTACTGCAAACCAGTAATGACGGCATGAAGATGGTGAATGGGGAGCCAAAAGCCAAAAATGGAGGCCTAACTATCCAGAATGAGTTGAAAGCAAACAATGACGGCCTGATGCAACAGAATGAGGAGCTGCAATCCAAGCATGATGGGCTAGTGATTCATAATGAGCAGCTGCAAGCCAAGAATGTCAGCCTAGCGGAGCTGCAAACCATTAGTGATGTCATGATGAAGCAGAACAGGAGGCTGCATGCCAAAAATGCCGGCCTAATGAAGTGGAGTGCAGGGCTGCAAGCCAAGATTGATGACCTGATGAAGCAGAATAAGGAGCTGCAAGCCAAGAATGATGGCCTCAGGAAGCAGACTGAGATGCTACAAGCCAAGAATGTCGGCCTCATGGTGCGGATTGAGGAGGTGCATGCAGAGAATGACGGCCAAAGGAAGCGGAGTGAGAAGCTGCAAGCCAAGAATGGAAGCCTAACGAAGGGGAACAAGGAGCTGCAGGCCAGGAATGACAGCCTAACGAAGCGGATTGAGGAGCTGCAGGCCAAGGATGATGGCCTGACGAAGGGGAATGAGGAGTTGCAGGCCAAGATCAACGATAGCATGAGGAAGTGGAATAAGGAGCTGCAAGGCCTCTATAAGCATGTAAGATTTCATTTAGTAATTTCTTTTAAAGGAAGCGCAGGAGCTCTGCCATTCGCTTAAGAAGAAGAGAATCACAACACTAGACCTGAGACCTCCTATGTTTATTACACTTGTACCATGGATGAAGGGTTAGTTCAATGTAAACCTGGGCTAATCAAAATGAAATCATGGTTCATTAGAAGTTTGTGAATGCTTACTAAGTTCTGGAGGTAAAGTAGAAATGTCTAATTTGCTGTAACTTTTCTTGTTATCAATCAAGATTATGAAGATTATGAAGATTCTGGAAAATGAGATTGACACTAAGAGAAAGGACTTGCTGCAACTTGAGGAGCTGTACAGAACATTCTTTCCAATTCCACAGCCTGAGGAGGTCAAGTCGTCTGTGGAAGGTATACAATCTTTTTACATGCCCCTTTTTGTATGTATGGTGATGGGAAGTTTCTCAAAATTCACCAAAATAGAATCATCAGTTATATTTATGCCATGCATGACATATTTTCAATTGATCCAGTTCCATCAAACCTTCAAAATATAGTTACAAAAAATCCTTAAAAGTATTGATGCTGAAATTTTTAATATAGCTATTATAGGTTACCTGAGTAATAGGGTTTAACCCTTTTCAAGTATTGCCAAATTATTTTGGTCTGATGTGCACTTGTTTATGCAAGCAGGTTGGTTTTAAGCATAGCCAGCCCTAATATTCATTGTTCAGCTTTGTTTTTTTTTGGGCTGTGCACCAAAGGCATTATGACAAAGTTCGTTTTCTTTCCCACTTTCAAACAATTAGACTCAAGCTCCAACTTGGTGTATGCATCATTGGCTGAGAAAATTGGTGTCAATAGAAAAACTGAAGATTAGTCAAAAGTAAGCCAACTGTCCATTGAAGTGTCCATATTTATTCATCTGGAGTATGTGATACATTTTTTAGAAAATTCAAAAAAAAACTTGGCCGAGTAAACTTGTGACTCCATGTTCATCTGTGTATCTTGTAACTCCATTTCATCTGCAATTCTGCCTATGGATTTTCTCTGCTAATCTCGTAACTCCATGTTCATCTGAATAGATTTCAACATTGTCACTGAGCCCATCTCTTCTTTAAACTTTCCACATTCCAACAGTTCAGTCAACTTCTCAGGGCTTGAATGACGGGCTCACTGGATGCACTGATATTGGGACCAAAAACTCCGGGGACATTATTCTGGAGTCTGTTCCGTGCCTCAAGCAAGCAGAGGTATGACCTGTAGTCAAGTTGTTGATCTTTTTCTTTTTCTTACACGTGTTTTGCAGGCAATCCTTTGCCAAGCTGCATCTAACTTCGAGGAGATCGGCCATCTCCAAACTCAAGTGACCAAATCGGAGACTGCCGTTGACCAGCTGATGGCTATGGACCGTAAACTTGTTGAGACCAAGGCAGCTCTCAAGAAGGAGATTGCTGGTAAGGCTTTTTTTTTTGGGTATATATATAATTTGTATACATATGATGGCCTTTTCAACCAATTTACTGATCTTCTGTTTGCTGCAAGCCTATGCTGCCTACCTGGAACGCACTCAGAAGAAAATTGAAGAGGCAGAGTCCGAGAAGGCTTCAGCTAAACAGCTGATGGCTACGACACAGCAGGTCCAAGATGTCTCGGATATTGGCTTTGATGATACAGAGGTAGACATTAGAATTTGTGATCTCATGGTTACCGGTCGCAAGTCAAAGTCAAGTTTCAAGAAAAATAAACAACATAGGAGCGACACCAAAACCGGCGGGAAAGTTTCCTCATGAAAGGCTTCTATTGGAATAGCAGACCCGACTTGTCTAATATCGGTATATCTCGGACGCAATCGAAGATCACAACTTTGTTGGTGTCATGGAGATAGCGAAGCAAGACTCTGCCTCATGCTGTGCAGGTGTGCATATGTAGTAGCCTGCTTGGCTTTCTCTTGTGTGCGATCATCTGATCGTTCATGTGTAACCGCCTAATCATGCTTACCTATTTCTAGCATCTGTATACTCGGTTTGATGATGCTTACTGTGTATTAATTTGCCACTGACTGATTGAATTAATGACACGTTTCTATTGGTAGCACTGGCATCTGATCTAAGGGGGTGTTTGGACACCCCTGCTAAACTTTAGCGCCTGCTACATTGGATGTTTGGATACTAATTAGTAGTATTAAACATAATCTAATTATAAAATTAATTGCACAGATGGAGTCTAATACTAATTAAACATAATCTAATTATAAAATTAATTGCACAGATGGAGTCTAATTTGCGAGACGAATCTATTAAGCCTAATTAATCCATGATTTGACAATGTGGTGCCACAGTAAATGTGGATTAATTAGTCTTAATAGATCTCACGAATTAGACTTTATCTGTGCAATTAGTTTTGTAATTAGATCATATTTAGTCTTCCTAATTAGCATCAAATATCTAATGTGATCTTGCTAAAGTCTTGTATTCCAAACACCTCTTGATACTAAGCAGAGTACCGAGCAACAGACTTTTTGACTGTTGCTGTTCAAATCTCATATCACATCATTAAGATAGCGCTTGCTTGGATCCTCGTGTTCGTATGGTGGAGGAGGTAGCATGAATTTGTTGACGTGATTGTTTTTGCAGGAGTAAACTCTGGTAAGGCTATCCTGACGCCTAGCATTTGGTTGACGGACCCCGGAAGACCGCTACCTATACTCTTCTGGCTCTGAAGATGAACGAAGGGTGTGTTTGGTTGCTTTCGTGTAGCACATCGTACATGCTGGATGAATGGAAGTAGGATGAGTGAACGCTACGATCCTATTCGTGTAGGTGTTTGATAATGATAGCCTACATGGACAGATTGTCGAGCATATTCCTGAATTAAAAAAGAAGTTACAAAAAAGTTGCCATTAAGCTGGCTTCTGCAGCGTGCTTAAAGTTTAGTACAGAGAACTCGACAGCTCGCAGCATGCATCGGCGTTAGCGTTAGACTTCCGGACTTCTTTGCTAATCGATTGTGATCTCAAAAAGAAAATGGCAAACACGGACAGTTTCCAAGGTTTCTGGCTGCCAGAGAAAAACTGAACCGCATTAACCGATAAAGAAATGCGGAAGCTGGAGGGTTGGGAGGCCAGAGAACAGAGGACAGAGACGAAGTGGTCTATAAGGGCGTGTTTGGTTCGTTTCCGTCGCTAGCCTGGCTCGCATCTGGTATGCAGGCTAAGCTGGGCCAAGCTGATTGTATGCAGGTGATCATTGTTTGGTTACTAGGATGAAAGTAGACAGGATGAGCAGAGCACATGTTTGGTTGCATATATGAGCTACGAACTGGCAAACAGAGAAGAAAAAGCAGTTGTTTGGTTGGCTGCATGTACCAGAGTTTGAATACCTCAATATTGAAATTGGTGAGGTTACCACAGGTCAGTTTTTAGGCCAGCTACTCATACAACAGGTTCATACCAATGGAGCTCATACCACATCTCAATATTACAAGCTTGTACAATAAAATTAAGATAATAATAAACTGAACAATGATAATGATATTTTTGGTTGGTGTGCTTGTTTTGTTCAGTTCTTTGTCGGCCTTGAACTCAGTAGGAGCTTGATCTACATGTTGGTTGTGATAGGCAGCCCAAGCTTCTTCTTCAGTCTTGTACGCTTTGAAACAGGCTCCCTTGAAGCCATTGACTTGTTGATGGCAATCCCTCCAGGTGGAGAAGACGCCAGTTTTGCGCCCATAGAACACAACATACCAAGTCATAATTGAAGTCCTAGATTAGTTACAATGCAGCAATACAATGTGAGTTGTAAAAAAAAGAATCAAGTAAGAATGCAAACAAATATTTGTGTGCTCAGATCATGCAGAAATGAATAAGGACATCATAACAGGCAATGGAGTTGTGCTCAGATCATGCACAATTGAAAAAGGAAAACATAATAGGCAATGTATTTGTACTCAGATGAAGCACAAATGAATAAGGACATCATAATAGGCAATGAGTTGTGCTCAGATCATACACAAATGAATAAGGACATCATAATAGGCAATGAGTTGTGCTCAGATCATACATAAATGGATAAGGACCTCATAAAGGCAATGAGTTGTGCTCAGATCATGCACAAATGAATAAGGAACTCATAAAGGCAATGGATGTGTACTTCAGATCATGCATGAATGAATAAGGTAAGAAATAGGCAATGTAACAGACTGAATGAACAGAAGGTAATGGATGACAAACACATGAAATAAATGCCATATGAATAACTACAACCATGACCAAGTGTCCACGACATCATAGGCAATGCAACTGACTGATCAAATACATCACAGAGGTAATATCCATAGCCTACTGGCACCTTAACCCCCAACCACAGTCTGTGCCTCTCTCAGACCACAACCTAATCATACTAACCAGCCACAACCTAATCATGCTGTCTCAAACCAAAAGAAATGGAGCAAAGTGTTGGAAGCTCCAGTCAGTCTATCCTGCACAAAAGAAGTCACTACACAAAAGATAGATCAGTCAGGAAGCATGTAGAGGGATCTACATGTAGGAATTCTTGGCAAGCCATGTCCTTAGCCAAAGGACATGGTGGTTCTCAGCCATGTTGACAAAAGCATCACCCTGGGCCTTGTTGTCAACCAGATGGGAGAAAGCACATATCAGAGCCTCCTCACTGAACCCTAGCATGTACATCACTGCACTATACAGATCAGGGTTCAACACCTCAAGCTTGGTCTCACGGATAGCAGAAGCAACATTCCTCACTGCCTCAGTCATACTGCTCATCACCAGATGATCCTCCTCAATGAGGACAGACCTCTTCCTCTTCTTGCTAGGACCAGAACCACTACTGACCTCCATTGTATCCTTGGGTGCTTCTCCAAAGACCTCAGCAACATCATCAATGCACTTGGCTGCCTTGTCCTCATCATATGGTTCAGTCTTCATTGAGGTATCTGTAAAGTCAGATGGGCTACCTAGAGCCTCATTAGAACCCATAGCATACTTGCCAGTGGCCAACCCATTTCCAAAAATGATCATCATCTCCTTGTAGTTCTCAATGTGTTTGTTCAGAAATTCAGCATCCTTAGGGTGTGCCTAATTGTAGTGTGTATGATTAGTTAGAAATGTTAGAAATAAAACTAAAGGATCAGGATAAGAATAAGGTAAGGAAGATCTAGGCATCCCACACACCTTGATGTGTCCCTTATAGTGCTCCTCATCAAGGCTGATCATGCAAGTCTCCTCAACCCAGAGGGCACCACTTAGTTCCCTAAGCTTGGACACCCTCATCCATCTCTGTCTCCACTTCCTCAAGTGGTTATACACTTGAGTACCAGTCACTTCATTGTCACTAAACTCCTGCAGGTACTTGGCAACTTGGTTCAGGTGGACCTCCTTGAAGCCCTTGTCTGTTCTAACACCACTCTCAATCAGCTGGCACATACGGCGCAGAACAAAGTAAGACATGGCACTAGTCCAGCGCATAGCACCCCTAGGACGCTACTCTGCACCAGCCCCAGCAACTTGGACAACATCATCAGCCACCGCCAGATCAATCACCCCAACCTCCTCAGCCATCCCTAATGAAATGCATGCTTAACATCATTGCACAAACCCATTGCCATATGATCAGACAAAATAGAATGTAATTGATGCATGCTTAACATCATTGCACAAACCCATTGCCATATGATCAGACAAAATAGAATGTAATTGATGCATGCTTAACATCATTGCACAAAGCCATTGCCATATGATCAGACAAAATAGAATGTAATTGATGCATCATTGCACATGTACTTAGCCTCAGGGAAGGTAAAAGAAATAGAGGAATAAATGATCATTGCACATGTCCATAACCTCAGTCTAGTTGTTCATACAACATATTATTACATCATCATTGCACAAGTGCATTGGCTCAGCTAACAGAACAACAGTTGATCATTGCACACAAAACAGCAAGCTCTACACATGAGAGGTGCCCCTATTGTTCCACATATCATTTGCAATTTCATTCCTTCTAGTACCCCAAGCTACATTGTCATCTGTCTAAGTACCATCAGCAGGTGCAGTAATATTACAATTAGGTTCCCATGTTGCTTCATCAGGAAAAACCTCATCCTGACCATGGCCAATTATCCAATTATGAAGAATATACAACATGCAAGAACTAATTTGACTTGTGTCTTGAATGGGTGGTAGGGCTTGTTGTCTAGAATACGGAATCAATTCTTTAAAGCTCCAAATGCCCTCTCAACTGTGACCCTTAGGCTTGAATGCCTCAAGTTGAACAACTCTTTCTTATTAGTAGGATAATTTCTTCCACCATATTCTTTCAAGTGGTATCTAGTGGCTCGGTAAGGGGGCATAAATCCAGGATGACATGCATAGCCAGCGTCCACTAGGTAGAATTTACCTAAACAATTAATTAGGTAGCCAAGAATCAGTTGTAGTGGTTATGTGAAATCCCAATTTGTGGTTTGTCTAAAAGTTTCTGTTACAAGTACCTGGAGGAACCCTTAACCCATCATCCCTCTCTAGAGCATCAGCTAGAATGAGTGCATCATGTGCAGATCCCTCCCATCCAGCTAGCACATAAGTGAACCTCAGATCAAAGTCAACTGCAGCAAGCACATTTTGAGTAGGATAGTGCTTCCTACCCCTGAATACTGTAGATATCTATTGCACCAATACAGTCCTACATTATAGCAAGACTTGTGATTAAAGTTTGATCAGGACTGCAGTTAGGTAGAGGTAAACCTTAGATTCATTTAATTACCTTAAAATAAGGATACCACCTTGGGCTTGTTCTGATTTTAAGTGCTGTCTCAGTTGATGGTGGCCTTATCATCTCTCCCCTCAGCTCACCAATAGCATACAAGACCTCTCTGAAATACCTACTTACTGTTTCCATGGATCTTCTAAATGTTTGGTGGATTACTCTAAATCTCTGGTTGTGTCCCACAACATGGAGAAACATTGCTACTTGTTCCTCCACAGTACTGTTTATTGTGTCTCTTAGTAAGTTTCTATCCCTAAGCAGGTTACACAGGTTGAAAAAGGGAGCTCTATGCATACGCAACATGTTCACACATTCTATGTCATTACAATTAAAATTTTTGTTCAGGTTGGCTTGGCGTTCCTCATCCATGGCACTCATTGGGGCATATGTGATCGAGTCTGTGAATTATGGGCCACCCTCAGCCTACTCATGAAGTAAGCATAGATGATAGATACAAAAGCAGCAACTTTTATCACAAGCATGCGTCTCTGCTCGACAGGGTTCATCTATTACAAAATGCAAAGCATGTCTCAGCAAAACAACAAATCATTTTCAGCATTCAACAAGTGGGTCAGGAAAAAAAACTGCATCATCGCCTAATGCACAAGTGCTCAGATATAGGTAAATCAATGTAATAAGAATGCATCATTGGCTAAGGACATGTGCTCAGTTTTCATGTTTATAAAGTAATATCATCGGCCAAGAACATGTGCTCACTGTTGAAAGTAAATAAGCATTCATCATCGGCTAAGAACATGTGCTCAGTTTTCAGAGTAAGTAAGCAACCATCATCGGCTAATGACAAAGGCTCACTGGAAAAATCATTACCGCTAGCTCCTTGCAAAAAAAAGTCGGAGGACTTTCAAGAGTTCAACGGGTAAGGCAAGATAAAGGCAGATCTGCACATGAGGGAAAGGGATTAGTATCACAACATGCAAGATCCAATAGGGACAAACAAGAACATATCGAAACCCTAAAAGAAAAAACTTGCCTTTTTACCTCCAACGAAATCACCAGCACAGATCCGACCCTACAAATGCTCAAAACATTAGGACCCCAAAAAAATCGATGGGGGAAAGGGAGCAACACCAGATCTGCGAGGGATTATAGGTTACCTGCTCTCTTTGCCACGAAACCCCAACGAATCGAACCTCAAACCTGCGGAAAATGAAGAGAGGGAGAAGCGAAAGGTCAGCCATCGATTGAATCGAGCCTCAAACACCGTGGATCTGGAGCACAAGGAAGAGAAGATGCATCACCTGCTACCACCAGTCAGATCTGGACGAGCAGGAAGAGGAGGACACGAGGAAGCGGGAGAGCTCAGAGCGGAGAGCCAGAGGGCGAGTGCGAGGGAGAGAATGGGGAGAGGGGCGGCGGCGGTGAAGATATAACGCGGATGGATGGCGCGAAAGGGGCAGCGGTAACCCTAGCTTCCCGCGCGCGCCCCCGCATCTCCCGCCTGCATCTGAAGAGCCATTTTTTCTAGGCACCGAGGGCGCGCTCGCGTCCCACACGAGCCAAGCCGCCAAGAAACGGAATCCATTTTCGTTTCCCGGCAGCCAGGCTCGGGGGGCTGTCTTGCACGCCGAGGGTCAGGCTCAGGACCCCATACAGGCATCCAATCACTTCGACACTGCATCCCGAGGGCCAGGCCGAGGCATATACGGGGAACCAAACACGCCCTAAAGCCAGCACCACTGCTCCCATTCCACCGCACCTTACCAAGCACCATCTCCTGATGGCCTCTTTCTCCTCCGCTGCAGCGGCGGGCCTTGCCGGCGGAGACGGCGAGGTCGGTGTGCTCGGTGACCAGAGCGTGCGCGGTAGCGTCAACCAACCTGGTGCCGGTGGTGGCGGTGGTGGTAAGATCTTTCACCTTGCTAGTTTAATTTGTACCAGTCACTCTCGGTCTGCAGGAGTAGCCTACTATCTGCTCAATCTGGTGTTCTGTGTCAGTAATCTAATGCTCCGATATATGATCTTCATTTGTACCTTGCAATCATGATAAATCCACAAAGAACTACTCTGAACTCGTACTCTGATTTATTTGCATGTTTTAAAATTAATCCTCTCTGACATACTGTAGTTTAATGGCTTTGGATTTTTGTTTTCTGCGTGCAAAAGATGCTGAGTTGCCCAGGAGGAGAACCACTATTCTGAACACTTAACGGCTTGCGACTCTTTTTTTTTTCTTTCTGCGTGCAGATCAAGATACCAAGATGCCTCAAGAAATGGACTTTCCGACGAAGTTGAACGAGAAGCTCATAACTGACATGGAAGGTTCCCAAAAGGATGTAAGCTTGCGAATTGTGATCGGAACTTTGTTAGAAATCTGTTAACTCTCCTTTCTAGTGTGTAAATAATGCATCATATATTGGTTTAGCTCCTCAGGAAAATGACGTATTTCAGTAGATTTCTATTAAAACTGAGACGGAGTTCTTGTTGGCCCAGCTCCCCTCCTCAAACGCCCTGTCAACGCAACACAAGAACAGAAGAACAAAAGCTCACACTTGTAATTGGATGGCACACAACAAGACTCTCTGGAACACTGGAATTTTTTTTTTTCACGGTGCTGCACACCAGCACTCACAAACACTAGTATTCACAAAGAGGCACACACGCACAGCACTTCACCCCCCTTGGCGCTCGCTCACCCCCTGGCTAAATAGCCTACGCAGTTGAGTATCATGCACACCACAACGCCGGAGTTTTTGCCAGCCACACGCACGCACGCAGCTCCTCACGATCCAAAATACTCGGTCGCCGGCATACACGGCACTACTTCTTCATGCATGCAGTCAACAACCCGGCCGAGTCTCCATGCGCAGCTCCACGCCTCCTGAAGAACCGGACATCCATGCAAGCACTATCTCCTAGCATGGACCTTCACCAGTTAATGACCCGGCCACCACTAATCACCCGGCCACTAACCACACACACGATACACTTGGCCTGGACACAAACACCAAACAATTTACTCACACAGATCACACACACGACACTGACGCACACTAAATGATAAAAGCAATATGATTAATTCTAACAGTTCTAAACTCTAATATCGATTGATGAAAGCATCATCATCAAGGAAAAACAGTGAAATCAAGTTCAGATAAAATTTAGTGATGCATCTTATTTCCCCTGTGTCCATGAAGGTTGTGGATATATTGGAAACCCAGATTGACGTTAAGAAAGCGCACTTGCATCAACTGGAGAGGTTAGAAGACACAATAAAACTTGGAAATGCACTGCTTGAGAAGAGCACAAGAATGACACAAATGGCTCTACTAAGCTCAAGCTCCAAGTTAATAGACGGATCATTGACCGAGAAAAGTGGTGTCCTTATGAAAGTTGATAAATCAAAGGTACTCTTAGCGAACTGTCATCAGTGACTCAGTGTCAGTGTGTTTCTTATGCATTGCTAATTTTCTTTCGAGACCTAGTAGGTTAGTTGTTTAATTACAATTTTTTTTTGAACAGGAACTGGAGAAGGAAGTAGCAAAGTTGGACGCGGAAATAGGACGTGGATTGCAGCAGCTATTGTGCAAGGGGGACGGCGGTCGCCCGGGCTAACTGAGGTGCCATGGCTGGTGAATGGAAGCTCTATAGCCTACCAATAGAGCATCAAGTCCAGTGAAACCTTCAATTCCTCCCGTTGTGAAAATGTTAAATAAAGTACTGATTTTAAATCGTTTCTTGTCTTTGTTCGATGTATGTCCGCAAGTACTACTGCTTATGCGAGCTGCCCAGTCCAGTCCTACTGGTGTAGGAGCACATTTTCAGTAGCAGTTGTGGGTAACTTTTTTTTTACTGTACTGTATAAATTCCTAGACTAAGTATTTCCATTCGTCGAGTTAGTCTCATGCACACACCACGAGTACATGGTTTTTGTCTCCAGGACACTTCAGCTAATAAAATGATTTTTATGCTCTCCCTTTCTCTTTCTTTCTCCCTTGTGTCCACCCGTCATCCAAGGCGCCTGGGCGTAGAACTCCAGCTACCCAAGGCCAACATGTTGAGGGCTTGATGAGGCGACCATCACCATGTACATGATGTACTGCGGCAGCTGCAACACGATGCCCTTGGGTGCCGTCCCGGCCGGGCGGCCCTGCCCTGACGTTGCGAGCCTGCGCTGTGCACCTCGGTGGCGGCTTGGCGCAAGTGGCGAGCGCCACTCCAGCGATCATCGTGCCGTGGTAGCGCAGGAGAGGAGGAAACGAGTGCCGGAGCTTGGCCATCTGTGACGGAGTAGCGACGTGTAGGGCCGGACCGTCGGAGCAGAGGTTGGCGCCTTGGAGCCGTGTGAGGAGGCGGAGCCCCGTCGTGGAGACAGACAGATAATATGGTCTTTCGAGTGACTACATTGTGTCGTGGACATAGAGATATTTTCACGGTGTGTCTGAGACTACCCAGTGGATCGTGTTGCGCATAAACCCAACATACCAAGTGCTCCACACACAAATTTGACCACTGCCGTTATAACTTCAACTTTTTTTTGTTCCCAGTCCGAGGCTTCCAGCCCAGACCACGTTAATTAAGGAATGAGGAAGGCAGCACCGGAGAAGCAGTAATCGAGCACTTCGCTCGTCAGGTTGAACTTGAGGTCGCTCGCGGGACAGATATAGCCCTGCGTATATATGAACGCACGCGGATACAACATGTAAAAGTTTGTATTAATCAGTTGACACGGTCAGATAGCCACATTCAATCGTGATTTTAGACAGGTTTCTAGAAGAACCTAGAACAATGTACAAATTAAGGAAGTAAATTGGTTTCTTGACGACGTAAAGAAAAAGGGGAAAGCTGTTCACTGGCGCCTGGTCGTAGAACTCCAGCTACCCAACACGTTGAGGCGCCCATCACCATGTACTGCGGCAACAGCAACTCCACCACCCTTGGGTGCCGCCCCGGCCCTGACGTTCGCGAGCCTGCGCGGGGTGGTTCTATATTTCACTGAAGGCAACAAATCTGCCGTTGTTGCCTTCAGTGACGGCCCACTAGCATCGCCCCTGCACCACCTTCCTCCTCCAGCTCCAGCGGCTCCCGCAGCCGCATCCGCCGCCAACACCCTCCACCATCCTAACCTGGCTCGTCACCCCCGTGCCACCTTCCTCCTCCGGCTCCGGCGGCTCCCGCCACCACCCTCCGCGACCCTAACCTGGCTCCACTAGGAGCTCACCTCCACCATCATAACCCTCGCCCCGGCCCATCCTTGGCCCACCGGCAATCAAGCCGTTGGACCCGACCGGTGGCGTCCCCGCCGCCACGCCACACCGCCCCACAACCCACCTCCACCGCAGGTCTCCCCTCCCATCCCCACCCATTTTTCTAGTACCAGCGGCCATTAGACCTCCCCCGGCAACCCCGAAGCTCGAAGCCCCTAACCCTAGCAGTGCTGGAGGTGACCGAAGGGAGAGGAGGAAGCAGCGGGGAAGGGGAGAGTGGATGGGCTCGGGACAGAGGAAGATGAAGCAGGAGGAACCTGTCACTAACAGGTGGGTCCCGCAGGTATGTGATAGATTGCTATATGTCTCATATGTGACATATAGCCATGGCGCCTGCACTGCACACCTCGGTGGCTTGGCACAAGTGGCGAGCGCCACTGCAATGATCATCGTGCCGTGGCATGGGAGGCAACGACGAGTTGGAGGAACAGAGTAGGTGCAGGCTCATCACTAGGCAGAAATAACAGCTAAGAGTCGCTATCGTCGGCGTAGCCAGGATGCCATGTACGCCGGCGCACCAAGGCAGCTAGGGGAGCTGCACACGACATAGGCTGGAGGTGCTTGTGGGGTAGGAGGCGAGAGAGGGAGTGGAGCTTGTGGACGGGGAGAGAGTGGAAGTCAAGGGGACAGAGAGATATTTTCATGGTGTGTGTCAATGGATAAGTGAAGCGTCATGTACATAAACCTAACATTATCAAGTGTCCCACGCACAAAATTTGACTATCGTAATTATAACTTGTAAAAATTTTGTTCCACATCCCAAGCTTCTAGACCACATTAGTTAAGGTGGGATGAAGGCAAAGGGTAGGCATGTTCCATCCCGCCAGAGAAGTAGTAATTGAGCACTTCGCTCATTAGGTTTAACTTGAGGCCGCTCACGAGGCAGATGCAGCCTTGCGTATACATGAACATGTGCGAACACAACAAGCAAAAGTTTGTATTAATTAGCTAACACGGTCAGATAGCCCTGTTCAATGGCGGTTTTATGTGCTTTCCTAGCAAAACCAAGGCCAATGCAAATTAATGAAGAAAATTAGGTAGGGACGGTCTACAAAGAGCTCACCATGAGGTTCTAGCCTAGATTTGTGTTGTGTGGCCACCCAAGCGAATCTACGTCCCCGCGACGCTCGCTCAGCTCTTTCACGCGCACATTTACTTAGGCTCGTGTGACTTGCTAGCTGAGGCTTAGAGTTGTTGCACGCAAGGATGAACGAGTGAAGTGTGCTGTGCATAAATCCAATATTAAAGTGTCTCACGCACAAAATTTGACCATCGTTATTATAACTTTAAAATCATTGTTCCCCGTCCCAGGCTCCCAGACCACATTAGTTAGAGTCAAGGGGTAGGCACGTTCCATCCCGTTGGAGAAGCAGCAATCGAGCACTTAGCTTCTTAGGTTGAACTTGAAGCCGCTCATGAGGCAGGTGTAGCCCAGCGTATGTATGAACATGTGTGAACACAACAATGAAAAGTTTGTATTAATTAGCTGCCTCTCCAATGGCGGCTTTATGCACTTTCCTACCAGAACCAAGACCAATGCAAATTAAGGAAGTAAATTAGATGGGGTCGGTCCACAAAGAGATCACCATGAGGACCCAGCCTAGATTTGTGCCGTGTGGCCACCCAAGCGAATCTACGTCCCCGTGACGCTCTCTCGGCTCTCTCACATGCACGTTTACTCAGGCTCAAGTAACC
Organism: Setaria italica; assembly: GCF_000263155.2. Lineage (NCBI taxonomy): Eukaryota > Viridiplantae > Streptophyta > Magnoliopsida > Poales > Poaceae > Setaria > Setaria italica. The sequence continues at coordinate 8,669,191 of NC_028454.1, read as the reverse complement.
TGCTATCCGAGGCTTAGAGTTGTTGCACACAAGGATGGACGATTGAAGTGTGCTATGCATAAATCCAACGTTAAAGTGTCTCACGCACAAAATGTAACCATCGTTATTAAACTTAAAAAAAATTGTTCCCTTCCCAAGCTCCCAAACCACATCAGTTAAGGTGGGATAAAGGCAAAAGGTAGGCATGTTCCATCCTGTTGGAGAAGCAGTAATCGAGCACTTCGCTTCTTAGGTTGAACTTGAGGCCGCTTATGAGGCAGATATAGCCCTGCATATATATGAACATGTGCGAACACAACAATAAAAAGTTTGTATTGATTAGCTAACATGGTAAGATAGCCCTATTTAATGACAGTTTTATGCACTTTCCTAGCAGACCAAGACCAATGCAAATTAAGGAAGAAAATTAGATGGGGACGGTCCACAAAGAGCTCACAACGAGGACCAGCGTAGATTTGTACCGTGTGGCCACCCAAGCGAATCTACGTCCCAGTGACGCTCACTCAGCTCTCTCACGCGCGTGTTCACTCAAGTTCGTGTGACTTGCTAGCTTTGGCTTAGAGTTGTTGCACGCAAGGATGGATAAGTGAAGTGTGTTGTGCATAAATCCAATGTTAGAGTGTCTCGCGCACAAAATTTGACCATCGTTATTATAACTTCAAAAAAATTGTTCCCCGTCCCAGGCTCCAAGACCTCAGGCAAAGGGTAGGCATGTTCCATCCCGCTGGAGAAGAAGTAATCGAGCACTTCACTTCTTAGGTTGAACTTGAGGCCACTCATGAGGCAGATGTAGCCTTGCGTATATATGAACACGTGCGAACACAACAAGCAAAAGTTTCTATTAATTAGCTGACACGATCACATTGCCTTTCCAATGGCAGGTTTATGCGCTTTCCTAGTAGCACCAAGACCAATTCAAATTAAGGAAGAAAATTAGGTGGGGATGGTCTACAAAGAGCTCACCATGACATGACAACCCGGCTTATATTTGTGCCATATGGCCACCCACGCGAATCTATGTCCCCGCGACATTCACTCGGCTCTCTCACGCTTAGGCTCGTGTGACTTGCTAGTTGAGGCTTAGAGTTGTTGCACACAAGGATGGATGAGTGAAGTGTGCTATGCATAAATCCAACATTAAAGTATCTCACGCACAAAATTTGACCATCATTATTATAACTTAAAAAATATTTCCTAATGGCGTCATTGACTTGCCTACCGGCAATCAAAGCCAAGGAGCAAAACCCAACATAGTAATATTTTTCCTTCTTGTAATTAGTTTTCTGTACTGCACATGAATAATTCATAAATTTACTCTCATACAATGTAGCTTATCAACCCTATTAGATGGCTCAAAGATGTTGTCAAAGCTCTAGGCGGTACCACTCCTTTAGTGCAATCCAAGGTATTGGTACAAGTAATTTTCTATGAGTTAAGATCTCTTTTGAAGTACCTGATTCGAGGAGGACAGGCCAACTCGATACGACCAGGACAGGCCATCTCAATGTTATGAATTGCTGATGGAGTAAGGAAGCACCAATTAGGTAGACTTTTGAAAAGTCCACGCCTGCCTACAACAGCTTAAGGATAATGGGTACTATGTGCCAGACTTCTCATATTTTTGAATAAAGGCGTTCAAGGAGGGAGAAAGCAACGTGATTATGACTACTGAGAGGCTTTGTCAACTAAATCAACATGACATGGTATGGAACATGTCTAATCATTCTTTTTATCTTTAGTTATGTTACATCTTTTAACTTTCATCACGCTATTCTCATCTTTTAGGATCTCTTTGGTCAAACCATTGTAGCAATGAGCTTTCATGCTATTCTGGCTCAAGTCTTGGATGTGTTGAATTATAGTTACACTGATGGAAACCCGGTACGCATCAGAAATTTCAAGCTCTAGGCTCATCTCACTTTCTATAGGCCATATGAGTTTACCTCTTCATTGTTTGAGATTTATGGTAGTGGATGTGACCATCCATGTGAAGCGATAGAGAGTGCACTAATTCATGCTCTAGTTTATATTGATGAAGTTCTTTAAGATTGGAGACTTAAACTGTGCCGCATATCTAAGGAAGCGAAGTGAAGTATAAAATATGTAGCGTACATGGATGTACTCGTACCCTTTTCATATGGATTTGAACTTATTGTCTTTAAGACCTTAAGTATTGATGTACGAACTTGTGAGGCTTGGATTTGAATGGTTTGATATATTAACGTAATATTATTAGTATATGCAAACGGATACGAATGCAAATTAAAACAAAAGGAAAACAAGTAAATGAATAAAATTTTAGTACCGGTTTGTAAAACCAATCGGTACTAAATTGCGCGTTTAGTGCCGATTGAGCTGCCCGGTACCGGTCGGGCACCCGGCACTAAATGGGATTTCCCAACTGGTACAAAAGGTCAATCATCCAACAATGTGAGGACCTGGCCTAGATTTGTGCCATGTGGCTAGTGATTCTATATCTCCGTGATACTCACTCTGCTCTCTCACACGCGCGTTTACTCAAGCTCGTGTGACTTGCTAGGTGAGGCTTAGAGTTGTTGCACACAAGGATGGAAGAGTGAAATGTGTTGTGCATAAATCCAATGTTTAAGTGTCTCACGCACAAAATTTGACCATCGTTATTATAACTTCAAAAAAATTGTTCCCATCCCAGGCTCCCAGACCACATTAGTTAAGGTGGGATGAAGGCAAAGGGTAGGCATGTTCCATCCCCCTGGAGAAGCAGTAATCGAGCGCTTCGTTGAACTTGAGGCCGCTCATGAGGCAGATGTAGCCCTGCGTATATATGAACACGTGCGAGAACAACAAGCAAAAAGTTTGTATTAATTAGCTGACACGGTCACATAACTTAGATTTGTGCCGTGTGGCCACCCAAGCGAACCTATGTCCCCGTGACGCTCAATCGGCTCTCTCACGCGCACGTTTGCTCAGGCTCGTGTGACTTGCTAGCTGAGGCTTAGAGTTGTTGCACACAAGGATTCAGTAGTGCTAGTAACTTGCAGCGTCCGCTAGGGCTGCCGCGGCAGCAGCTAGCTAGTAGCACCTATATATAGCAGATGCAGCCAGCCAACATCAAGCCCAGCAGTTGCAGCTGGGTAGCAGTGTGCAGCACTTGCAGCTATATCGGCTTCATGTGCAGGTGCAGCACAAGGCGCTGCAAATAAGCAGAAGCTAGCTAGCCGGCGTACCATGGACGCTGGCACACCAAGGCATTGGAGCTGCACACGAGATAGGCTGGAGGCGCTCGTGGGGGCAGGAGGTGAGAGGGAGACGTGATGGAGCTTGTGAACGGGGGAGAAAGTGGAAGGGGAGTGACTATAGTGTGTTGTGCGGGAGTGGATCCACTATGGGGTCTGGACTGCTGGAGCTCTCCTATCTCCCTGCATCCCATGGAGCCCCTAAAGACCCCTTAAAAATTTCATCCATGGGTGAATAGGAGGAGGAAGAAGAAGAGAAAGAGAGGAGGGAGGAAGAAGAGGAGGATGAGCCCCCTCCCTGAAGTCCCGGATCCGCCCCTGGTGTTCTGGACAAAGACTTAATTTCGCCGTGTGCCGAGACTGAGTGGACAAATGGAGTGTGTTGCACACAAATCCAATATTATCGAGTGTCCAACACACAAATATCCCTAAAAGGTGCCGTTATTAAAAGTTTATGATTCCCATCTTCCAGCCAAGATCACATTAATTAAGGTGGGAGGAATGCGAAGGGTGGAAACATTCTTGTTTCCAACAGGAAGCCACAGCCCACAAACAGATCAGATAAGAAATAGCTATAGTCACTATATATCACCGTTCCCGTGCGTATCTCAGCAATCGAAATCGACAGAAGAAAAGGCCTTTACAATGCCCTCTTCCTCCTCTGGCAACCCGGTCGGCATTGGCGACAAAGCGGCTGCGCACGACAACATGAGCATGCCGCGTTGGTGGACCTGTTGAGGGGAATGGTAATGAATTCCGCAGATCTTTTAATTTTTACCCATTTCATATCGCTAGTACTCACAAAGATATATTTTCGCCATGTACCTGAGACTAACCGGACCGGACAAATGGAGCATGCTGCACACAAATCCAACATTATCAAGCGCCCACACACAAATATGCTGCAAAGGCCCGTTACAACGTCAAAATTTTATGATTCAAAAACTCTAATGTCAATTTATGAAAGCATCAACGTGAAGGAGAAATAATTGTGAAATCAAGTTCAAACAAAATTTAGTGGCAGTTAAAGTTTACTACTACGTAGTATAAGGCTCTGGTTAACTATTTACTACAGGTTACCTGATGAGTATTTTCCTGTGTGTTTTTGCGATTTCCTCTGTGTGTTTTACCTAACGCACAAGGAAATGAGTATTTTCCCTGTGGGTTTAACCATTTCCCTGTGTGTGTTTTAATACCGACAAGGAAAAGCGAATTTCCCTGTGGGTTTGGTTATTTCCCTGTGTGGTGTTTGCACACCGACAGGGAAATTCCGTTTTCCAGTAGTGGTGGATATATTGGAAACCCAGATTGGCGTTAAAAAGACGCACTTGCATCAACTGGAGAGGTTACGAGACACAATGGAACTTGGACATGCACTGGTTTGAGAAGAGCACAAAGAATGACACAAATGGCTCTACTAAGCTCAAGCTCCAAGTTGATCGATGGATCATTGGCTAAGAAAAGTGGTGTCATTATGGAAGTTGAAAAGTCAAAGGTACTCTTAGCTACTAACCATCCATCAGTATGCATTAGCTATTTTGTTTCAAGCAGGTCAGAGCGGCAACGCTGATCTCTGATTGGCAGGAGGAAGTGCCTTTCAGGATTTTTGACGACGCCAATGGCAAAACCAAGGCATATACTTATATCCAACTTGCAAGGTCTTAATTTCACAATTTGTCAAGCAGCAATATAACGAGTCATCATCGGGGTGTTGCAGAAAGTCGTGGACGACGACGACGACGACGACGCGGAGCTGAGAGAGGCGCCCGCGGGACGAGTACGGCGATGGCGGTGAAGACCGCGCGGTGATCGAGATGAACGAGCACAACACCAGCGGAGGTTACCTGGCGCGCGAGCTCTGGAACTTTGGTGAAGGACGGAAGGCGACGGTGAGCAGGAGCGCTGTCAGTGAGGTTGTCAGGCTCAGGCAGCTCAAGCACAAGAAACGCCGGCTGAACTAATTTCTCAAGTGTGGACGGCAGCAGCTACTGCCGGGGCTAACTGAGGTGCCATGGCATGGCATGTTCATGAAAGCCGTTATATAGCATAGCTACCATGCATAGACGATCAAGTTCTATTGAAACCTTCCACCGTTGTGGAAAAATGTTAAATAAAATTTAATGGCTACGATAATTTGAACTACCGGATGTATAGCCAAATGTTTCTAATTTTTTTACAATTTCTAGGATTTATTTTTTTCCTAGTACGTCTCATCATTCTCATTAATCATTAATTAGTGTGTGACTCGTTAAACACCATTTCCTTGTCCTAAACTCTCAATGTCATATTTTGACCGTTAAACACCGTTAAACTCTCAACTGGATTAGCCTAAGATGTGGTTTGACTAATTACAGTCTTCAATGTCATATTTTGACCGTTAATATCTTATATATTATAATGTATATAACCACAAAATACTTTGAAATCGTATGGAATTGGTTTTTTCAATACAAATCTAATGATATCAAATTTCAGTATACTATGTAAATCAGTTAAAATTAAAATATTTGAATCTTGGTCTAGCATGTCATAGTTTGAGATAGTATTGGATCAATCTTGATGGGATTTTCATTCTCATTATATGAAGCGTCATGTTAGTGTCTTTTATGACGTATACGTGGCAAAGAATCAACGAAGAGAGAGGTGAAATGGATTTCATCTAATTGAAACCTATGTACATTGTTTTTCAAAATAAATCATTTCTTGTATGTAGTCTTGGAAATAATAAACAATAAAATTATGCATTCTATGGAGCTATTTCAACATCGAAATAAATGCTATCTTACTTAGGCCAGTTTCAATGGAAGGTTTTTTCATGAGCATTAAATTGTATACCGTATTATCAATTTTGCTGACTTGACAAGGCCATTACGAGGGGAGAGAATAAAGAATTTCATCATATGGGAGAGGAGTTTCATCTCCATGACACTCATCAAGCACAGCTATTAAGTTCTCAGTCTCGGTAACTGTCCAATTAAATTGTGCATTAAGACTGACTTTATGTGATATTTTTGGAAAATAAATATGAAATGTGCATTGGCCTTTGTAAAAGATGTAATTCAACCGTCGGCGTTGCAACTTCAAAAAAAAATTATGGTTTCATGCGTCTAGCCCGGACCGCATTAATAAAAAGGTGGGAGGAAGGCAAAGGGACACAGCCTGTTTCAAACCGGAATACACAGCCCGCAGGACAGAGAAGAAGTTCTGCACTCAGTAGCTGTTCCCGTGTATCTCCGCAACCGGAATCGAAGAAAAGGCCTCTCCACGATGTTCTCTTCCTCCTCCGGCAACCCGGCCGGCGGAGGCGACGAGGCGGCTGGGCGCGGCGGCATAGGCGTGCTTGGTGGCATCGGTGGAGCTCCTGATGGGGATGGTAAGAGATTGCACGTACTTCTTCTAATTTTTTACCCATTTCAGATAGCAGTCAATCGACGATTCTACGTCCGCCATTGTTATGCTCGTGGTCGCAATTGATGGGAGCCTGATATACAGTCTCCATCTGTGATGCATTACAAATACTGCCAAGTTGCTGCCTCGTTAAGATTTCATCGCAACGTTGGTGTTCTTGGATTGTCTGGCTGTGGACTTTGCTGGCGCTTTAGATAGATCAGATCCCGGTGTTTTGGGCCGGGGATTATAGCTCAGCTATCTCTGACTCCAGACCAGATACCAGTGTTGTTGGTGATGTTGGATCTAAAAGTAGAGAAATACAAGATTGAAGCTTGAGAGCACTGCAATGTACTGAAGTTTGCAAACGTATCTGCTCGTGTTACAAGTCCTTTTATGTATAGGCTCTTATGTACCACACTTTGCTTTCAATCGAAATGAATCATTTACATGCTGCAAAATTCTAGTACTTGAATGGATCGAGCAAGGCTAACACTTGGACATCGGCATCTTTACAGCCAATTTTACCTTGTTTTGTGATTGTCTAACTGTATCAATGTAATAATCACCTTGTTTGAGTCAATTACACATGACATCACACGCATGCTCTTAGCTAGCTTTACTTAAGTAACGCATGCATCAGGCTTGTGGCAGGGTATCTAAAACCTGCGGATTGGATAGTATTCCTGCAGTTGCACGTGTCAGACAATTGGGAGAGAATTCAGGTGTAGCAAGATAATAGCAGCAGTGGTGTGCACTGAGTTTGATGACTTAAAATCACTTATTATGGGCAATGAAGTTATGTGGGAGTTTAGAACTGTAGAACCCATCATTTTGATCCTCACTTTCTTTTACATGACATGACCTTTTTTTCTGCATTTAGAAGATCTGGATGTCTCGTCCCAGGGAGAGGACTCTTCTAGGATCTCCATGGAGATTGAAAACTTAAGGTTTCAGTTAGCTATGAAAAAGAAAGAGCTTCAGTACTCTCAGGAGAACAAGAAGCTGAGGGCAGAGCTGGCTCTGAGGGCAAAAGACATGGAGCATCTAATCAAGGAAAATGAGGAGCTAAAAGCCCAGAACGAGGTCCTCCAAAACAAAGTATGATTTCAAATTTCAAGTTACATCTCCTGGTATCACAAATGCTAGATCTGTACATGAACACAGAAATAAATTATAACTCTCAGGAGAACAAGAAGCTGAGGGCAGATCTGGCTCTGAAGGCAAAAGACATGGAGAATCTAATCAAGGAAAATGAGAAGCTAAAAGCCGAGAACGAGGTCCTCCTAAGCAAAATATGGTATTTCAAATTTCAAGTTACACCTCCTCGTATCACAAATGCTAGATCTGTACATGAACAAAGAAATAAATTATGATCTTTTGCAGGGACCTGTAAATTATGGTATTTCAAATTTCAAGTTACACTTCAGGTCCTGTAATGAACATGTCTTTCATGACTACCGCAACTGCCCTAAGAGGCGACAAGCTGCTAGTTCCCCTGAAGAAGAGGACGGAGAGGACTCACTCTACTAGGCTGCAGCCTGTTCACCGCATCCCTTTTGCACCCAAGCATCGGTCTGTTGATACCCAGGAGTTTGCAGTGTCTTTTGTTCCTTGTAGTGAAGGTGGAGCTTACTCTAGTGTCAGGTAGCAGTATAACTAGTGGATTTGCAGCAGAACATGAAGATGTATGCATCTGATCAGTCGCCGTTTTATGTTAGTGTTTGTGATGTTTATGGTTATCTAAATCAGGAGCTTCCGTACAATTATTACGCCCTGGACTTTCTGGTTTAATCATCAGTGAACACTTCAGTCAACAGAAAGTTATGTTCTTTTGCATGATGTGTAAGAAACACTTTTATGTGATCACAACTGCAGTTATCTACTCCCTCCTTCCCAAATTATAGTTTGTTTTAGTCTTTCTATGTTTATAGACATATGATATATATAAGTGCATGATAAAAAGCTAAAACGATCTATAATTTGGGACGAATAGAGTAACATAAAATCTATGAATAAAAAAAAGCTAAAATGACCTATAATTTGGGACGAATGGAGTAATTGATAAGCAACTTCTGCGCTCATGCTGCATGACTTGTGATTGGGTGAAATTACTTCACCTATTTCTTCGGAAGAAATTCAGAACCTGAAATCAGTAAATAACCCTTCAGGCATCGCTCACTGCTGTTTCCGTATAAGTAAAATACCATGATCCCAAAAATAGCCATCGAGATATAACACGAAAATATCGCCATCACACAGCACGTACATTCCATGAACACATGACACGGTAAGTACAACGTACACCCATAAAAAACAGAGGCAATGCCATCCTGAATTTCAGAGCAGAGCCACACCCACCCAAGTACCCAACCACACGGCATTGAAACCTCGACGAGCAACAAAATTCCCATGTCGGCTGACGAGGCTGATGCCGCCGGAGCAGACGACGCCGGCGAGCTCCTCGTCTGGCCGTGGACCGGCATTCTCTCCACGACCGCCGCTGATGAGGACGCCGACGCCGCGGCCACCCTCGCCTTCCACGCCCATCGGCGCTTCGCCGGCGTCGCAACCACCGCGCTCCGGGAGGAGCCAACCACCCACCAGCATCGCCAGCAACACTTCTTGCTGCTCCACTTCGGCAAGAGCTGGGCGGGCCTCCGGGACGCCATGTCGCTGGCCGCCTACTTCACCGGCGCCGGGAGGAGGAAGTGGCAGCGGCGCGGCGAGGGCGACGCCGGCTGCGTCTTCGGCTGGGCGGCCGTGCGAGAGGACCTCATCGGCGACGGCGCGGTCGGGAGGTTCCTGAGGGAGTCCGGCACCGCGGCGAGGAGCGTGGAGGACATCGAGAAGGACGAGGCCAGCGCCGCCGTCATGCTCGGCGCCGTCGCCAGCGAGTACCAGAGGAGGGAGAGGTTCTTGGCCGCCAAGAACGAGGAGATGGCCAGGGTGGTCCAGAGGATGGAGGAGGAGAGCAACAGGCTCCACAGCGAGCTCAAAGGTTAATCCATGCAAGAAAATGCTTTTTTTTTTAAAAAAGGATGGTCCAAATGTCAAATACCATTTTCAAAATTGTATGACCAAAATATCCCTGATTGCTCTCAGAACACGTGTTTAGGATAATTGCATTGGTAATGATCCTAGACTTCTGTCCGAATCTGATGATAACGCAAATGTTCCTGTAATTGTTGGCAGAGCTAAAAGCCGTAGCAGACAATACCCTGCTAGAGATGTTCCGTGGCGCCGATGAGGAGAACAATAAGCTCAGGGCAGAGCTGGATGCGATCAAGGGAGAGGTCAAGTTGAGGGTGGACAGAATCCAGGAGCTCAAGGAATGCAGAACCGAACTGCACTGCAGCAAAGTGGAGAAGGTATACAGAGTTCTATATATCTGCATCGCAGAGTTCAGTATGGATCTGCAGTTCACATAAACATGCATGTGTCTGAACCGACTCCTTGCTGTAGTGATGGATGCTGTCAAGACTCAAGAGTTGTTCACTACAGAAACATCTGTTTACCTTGAAAACTAGAGTCAATGTATCAGCAGTCCATGAACAGTAGCACCAAATCTTCAGCAGCAGAAGCCTGAAAGAACACATTTTACAATTCCATATGATAGTATAGTACCACCTCTCTCCTTCCATTAAAGATTTTATGGATCACTGTCACTGCATTGTCATGCTACACCCGGTTTCCCTGCTGTAGTTAAATTTACAAGCAGCTGGAAACAAAAATAACATCAGTTAAACATCACCTTCATTTACCCCCATGTGTTAGGCTATAGCATTAGTATTTTTTTTCTTTGTTCCAGTATTACACCACGAGTGGTCGCCAAGGCCAATATTGGCAGAACTTGCTTATTACACCAAAAGCAGTCACCCAAGACCAATATTGGCAGAATTGGCTCATTATACCACAAGTGGTCACGCAATCTGTTCCATTTTCTGTGTTTTTTGTCTACCTCTGTCTAACCTTCTCAATACAACATTTTATCTTATGCTGTTTCTGATATGATGGTTCTCTCAGCTAGTTATCGAGGTCAATTCATTGGACATGGCAGATAGGAAGCCCGAGGCGAGTGACCATGCTCAAATGCTTCATGATAAATATAAGGTTTCTTTCCATTTGGATTGAACAGTTAGCAAGACCATTTGCATCAGCTGTTTCACAAATGACCAACCAATTCATACAAATGCATTTACATGCATGTATGCTTTTTAGGAAGAGATGGAAGCCATCAACGCAAAAGTAATTCAACTTGAGAAGCAGCTGGAGCAAAAGGAAGCACAAGAGTCTGCAATATGTCTGCTGAACACGAAACTACAGGCAGAGGAAAACTTGAAGGAAGCATATGGACATCTGCATAAATTAGTGACAATTTCAAAAGAGTGTCTAGAGCAAGAACGTGAAAGGTTTCAAAATGTATACATTGACCTAGCACAACGAGATCAGCTGAACAGAGATGAGCTTCAAGAGACCCGCCAAGAAGTGATCAAGGTAAACGTGTTGTTTTTTTACATTTTCAATTCCACCTGTATGAGCAATGCTATGTATAAAAAGTTCCCTTCGTGGAATGATCATAATGCTCAGTGTTTGGAGAGCATGATGATCAGCGATTTCACAGTTATAGGGATCAAAAGGATGGGACAACTTGATGAAAAGCCCTTTCACCATGCGTGCAAGAGGAAGTACAGTGACAATGATCCAGACGGCAAAGCAGCAAGGTTGGTCTCAAGTTGGCAAGAGGAACTCAAGAACAAATCCTGGAATCCCTTTACCACTTTTTTGGTTGATGGAGAAGAAAAGGTACCTGTTCAATTTATGTACATTGATATCTGGCGTTGCATCTGGAATCTCAATTTTGTTTGAAGAGTCATTAATTAAAGGCCTTGCATCTGGATGATTTCAGGACGTTGTGAATGAAGATGATCCAAAATTGAGACAGTTATGGACCGAGTACGGTGACAATGTCTGCAACGCAGTGAAGGTTACCCTGACAGAGCTCAACGACTACAGTCCTCGGGGACGGCATGCAGTGAATGAGCTCTGGAATTTCAGGGAAGGGAGGAAGGCAACAATGGCAGAGGTGGTGAAGTATATTTTCGAGCAGCTGAAGACAAGCAGTTAATGGTGGAATATGGGTTGAAGCTATGGCACGTCTCAAGCTATGGCACGTCTCACATCTAGAGGTCTCGACGTAAACGTCCTGCAGGGTCTGTCTGTTTTGCTCTTTGCATATAGGACAGGCACCAGTCTGCTATGTATTTGTAAGTCATACCACTGTAGGCTGCAACATCATGCTACTTCTCTCCTAACCTGTAACATTAACGGAACTTTGTATCCCTGTTTCCGTTTTTGTACTATTAGACATCAGTCATGTGCAATTTGGGTCGTTAACACTAGTTCTAGTCCAGTGTTAGTAGTTGCCTCATAAAGGAGATTTCCTTATGAAATAATCATTCCAAAAGATGGACCCATGTCAGAACTTATTTCACTACGGACCTAGTGGTTATCCATTAATCTCTTAATGCCATAAACATGTAGTGACAAGAACCCATAAATAGTTGTGCTATATAAATGATGCAGGAAACCGTAGACATGGGTAGTCTATATCAAGTGATGGGTGTAGACTCTGTCATGCAGTTGAATACTTAGTATATTTGATGGATCAAGAGAATAAAATATAAGTGCAAGAATAAATCCCTGACCTAATGGAACAACCATTGGCAAGAGCAGGGGAACCAGGGATATAAATGGATCCAGATTTAGCATTCAAGTCTCAGTTGATATTTATTGTTTTGCTTTGCTTGTATCATTCCATCAACTTCTGTAACATTTACATCCTTTGACCATCCAAAATAGCACAAAACAAACATAAAATTCTGCTAATAAGACACTAAGATATCCATGTCAAAAGTGGAAGGAAACAATGAAGAGGAATGCTAACCTAGGAAGAAATAGCACAGCATAGACTTGACTCTTGGCTTGGATCTTGTATAAGCATCTTCAGTATATGTGATGCAACACTTTTACTTTAACCAGGACAACTCCTAGTTCCTACTATGGTTGCCTCTATCTCCCTCTCAAAAGCTAATACTTGGGAAAACAATCTAGATATGTACATGTTCCATCTACTGTTCCTTTTTTTTTTTTTTTTGGGGGGGGGGGGGGGGGGGTATAGTCACCAAGCCTTCATTCTCTCAACACGAGTTTATGTTTGCACCTCTTTATCTTTGTAACAGAAACTACTGCCTCTAATTGTCCGTCTTTTATTTATCCAACTGACGTTCATAATACACAACATGCACAAGAAGAATAAAACCATAGAAGCCATATAAGCATTACCAGAGAATCTCAATGTCAACATCAGCTTCCATTTATCTTTTCCATAGGTATGCTGGCATTAATTCCTCGTTAGAAAGTACATACATTCACCATTAACTGCAAAGGTGAACACAAAGATTTCTAATTGCTTCTTGGCTGTTTGGATTGTTCAGAACATATGATGCAGTCTTTCCAGTGCTTTGGCATGTCAGATTTAATTGATTTCCAAGCTGTGAAGACTGCAGAAGAAGCTTATATTAGTAAACTTACAGTGAGGCTATAAATAAAAAATGAAACATGAATTTAAGCACTTAATGGATGCAATGATAACATGCCAATCATATGAAAGTAAATAGTTTCCCCAAGAAAGTTCTCATTACACTTACAGGAAAGGCAGAGTAAAACTGCTAACATCAATACAGTATATTAGTTGAAAACCAATCAAGGCAATATTGTCACTATCATAATACGCTGTTACAGCTTGTGGTTGAGTTCTGATGATTTTCATGATTTTTATCTAAGAGATTTATATAAAGTTAAAAATGCTCAAGAGTTGGCATTCGTGCATATCCCGTGCTAATATATATTAAGGTTTTCTCTTAAACACAATTTGTCCCAACTCAAAGTTAAAATAGTGGAACCCTAAGGCATAACAGTAATGTGAAGAGAAGCAGAGGAAGACCAAAATTGACATGGGAAGAGGCAATAAAAGGATATATGAAGGGATGGAATGTACCCAAAGATTTAGCCCTGGATAGGAATGCTTGGAAAACAGCTATTCATGCGCCCGAGCCCTAATTTGTGGCTCTTGTTGAGTTTCAACTCTAGCCTACCCCAACTTGCTTGGGACTGAAAGGCTATGTTGTTGTTGTTGTTGTCAAAGTTAAAATAGTATCAAATCCAGTGATTGCCACATCAGACATGCATGTGCAGAAAGAGGCTTACCATGCAAGAGTTGTTTGGTGTTTTGCAGCTCCACTTTGAAGTAGGCACACAGCTCAAATAATGGCACCAAGAACAGTGTTGACTAGCATCGAACCCTTGAAAAAGCAACACCAAGCCAACAGTGAACCTGACAACAAAAAAGTTTAGCAAAAGACAGTTGAAACGTAGAGGCTGATTAGATCATTATCATTCTTTTGATCAGTATGATATTTACCCAGAAATTAATATCACTGTAGCAATAACAAAAAGTATGATTTGATATATCTTGAACTTCCGTTTAGTTACGCCCATCGGATATCCAAGAGGAGAATTCTTTTGGTTAATATATCCAAACTGCGGTCGCATTAGCAACACAAAACCAAGACAGAACCCTGATGTAAATCCTCCAAGGTGAGCGAAGTTGTCAACATGTGGAAGGATCCCAACAGCTAAGTTGATGACAATGATCATAACAAGAGTCAAGAGTGCTGCGATCTGATTTTTTATAAACAATAACAGAATTAGAAACATGGAATATGGAATAATTTGTGAAAAGATTGCATACATTTTAGAATCAACCTTGTTCTCATATATAGTCCAATTTGTTATGAGCTCTGACAGCATGGAGCCCAATAGTCCAAATAGTGCACCTGAAGCGCCAACAGATATATTTGACACCATAAATAAAGATGACAGCAAGCTGCCACCAACACCAGAGATCACATACAGTGCACCAATCCTCACTGCAACAGACAATCATTAAATAATGGTCAAGTTATATGATCATCAGGCTTGAAGGAACCATCAACCATCAGACTCCAGATAATGGAAGACGCAGTGTACAGGCACCAAAATGAACTCCAGATAATAAAAAAATGTAGTGTACAGGAATTAAGAATCTGTTTTCCTCAAAAAAGAAGATGACACTTACTGAAACCAAATTCTTTCTCGAGCCTGATTCCGATCAATACGAGACTCAACATATTAGCGAGTATGTGGATAACTCCAGCATGCAACCAAATGCACGTAATGAGGCGCCAGCCTTCATGATCTTTGGTAACTTTACTGGTTTCCAGTGCCCCCATTTTCAACAACCTGGGGAATGACACATATGTTAGTTGAACCTACAAGCTATCAAGATTATATCAATAAGCAGGAGAAAAATCAAAGTACTGCTACCTGAGGGTATAACAAGAAAAAAAATCTCAATAGGGGGAAGTGACCCTAAATACATTATCAAACAATAAGGTTTAACAAAGTTATAGAACAGCACACAATGGTAACTTTGTATGACTGCAATTGCTTCCTCACTGGGTCTAAGATTTGCATATAAACAATTGTTTTATTTTAGGAAGAAAACTATTCAATCCATGATACTGTACATGATATGGATTGACAGGATCTCTCCCATATGCCAGTACAAAGAAATAAAATTTCTTTCTTTGATAAGAACAAGATGGTAAACAAGTAGCTGACTACTAAGATCATCCACTTAGACCACCTTTAGTAATTTAACCCTACGAAAAATAGTATGTAATCTCCAATCTTGTTCAGAACATTACATCAGCCAAGTGTTGCAAGTGTATCAGAAATATCGCATGCAAGTGTATCAGAAATTCCGTTCACCACTGAATAGTTAAACCAGCAAAATTCCCGATCAACTGGCAATTGTTTGGACCAGCAAGTGTATCAGAAATATCGCATTCCAAAACCTCCAACCTCAATTGATTAAAAAAATATTAGTGTTTAGGATATTCATAAAATTCAATACGAACAAACTGTGATGATTATTTAAAAAAAGAAAAGAAAAGGATTTTCGCCGGAAGAGAAAAGGAATAGTGACAGAAATTCCTGTCTCAAAAGACTTCGATACAAGCAATTTCATAAGATATGCGCATTTAAAAACGGAAGGCCATAACGGAAGCACATTTCATACGATCTGCACAATCTCTCACACTGCACGCATCTAAAGCAATAACCTAACCCGAGCAAACTGCAGAAAGATCCAAATTTGGGCAGATTGAATAGTGCATTACGTGGCGGAGGAGGGGCCGACGAGGGGGTTCTCCTTGAACGACTGGAACGCGAACCTGCCGAGCTCCGGCACGAGCCAGCAGCCCTGCGCGGTGGCGCTCTCGCCGACGGATCCCCCTATCGCGGCGCCGGTGGCCTGGGCGTGCGCGGGGCAGTCGTTGACGTACATGGTGAGGACGAAGAGGACGACATTGGCGACGATGAAGAGCGGCACGAGGAACGGGAACCACCGCCGGAACGGGCGGAACGCGGGCGGCGGCGGCGGCGGCGGGCGGCTCCGGTGCTGGTGGTGCGGGCCGTGGCGGCCGTGGTGGCCCGGGCCGTGGCTCCGGTGGCGCTCGCTCTTGGGCCGCTCCTGACCTCCTCCTCCGGTGCCGCCGCCGCCGCCGCTGGTCACGTCAATGGGGACCACCGCCGTCTCTCCCCGCCGCGGCATGGCGCGGCCGGCGGCGGGGGCCGCGTGGGCGGCTGGAACCTGGGTGGCGGCGCGCGGAATGCGACCGCGGGGGGCGGGATTCTGCGGCTCGGGAGGGTCGTTGGCGCGTGTTGCCTCGTGGTGGAGATGGCGCGGAGGAGGGGGGAGGGGAGGAGGACGGGGGACGCGGTGGCGACCTGCCGACCTGGGATGGAAAGGACGGAGAAGAAGAATGACCTCTATTTTTAGTATTTTCTCAGCCGGCGGAAATGGTAAGGGCTGATGGAGCCTAATCATGTTTAGCGATTTTATTAATAATTCGAAAATATTCAGCTTCGAAATATTTTTTCAATTGATTTCTGCTCCTCGGAAAATTCATAAACCTAGATCTTAACGTTCTGCGACGACCATTTCACTCTTGCGTGCTTGTCCACTAAGGGCAACCAAAAGAGAGCATAAATTTCGGGTGATATGATTTGAATTTTTTTTTAAAAGGATATGATTTGAATTTTGAATTGAAAGATGTACGTATGGCCCATCTCAAATCTCGCCATTACTTTCTTCGTGTACTGACTGCTACGAGATCACTATACCTGCTTTCAACTGCATTAACCGCTACGAAACACACGAATAAAGATGGCCAAACTACCATGTCGCTGTCAGCTAACGACTTGGTCCGTGAACTGCCTTTCCTTGACGTACGTGACAGAGAATATCCCGATCAGGTAGATTTGCCCGTCCGCATCACACTGCGTTTGGTACAGCCTGAAAAAGACTGCCAGCCCATGGTCCATCCATGGATAATAGTAACGCACACCATTTTATTGAATTGATCTTCATCTCGACAATTGGCAGAATGTGGGCAAAATTTGAATGTGGGTTTCGGTTTAAAATATTTTTTTTGCTATAATGACCACCACATATAAGGCTAAGTGCTGTCAAACACCAGTCATGCAATCGAAACCCCCTGAGACCTTCCATACACAGCAAGATGAAAAATCAAGAAAGCATTATATCACTTAACAAAATCAAGTTACAGTCTGGTACGCGGTAACCATTAAGCACAATTAACCAGTTGTCGCACTATGTTTGATTCATAAGACATAACGTTTCTTCAGGTACAAACAAACGAAACCTCAACCCAACTCAACATACAGCCTGATCGGATCCAGTTAACTTATAAGCATGACAAAACATTTATACAGTATAAAGGAACTTCTCTGCTTGAAAAATGCTATATTCATGCACGCTCATAGTATATGCCTCCACAACGAAGTTTCTGAACCCATCTGTTGCACCCTACCAGGCAAGAAAAATACTTGGAGTCCAAGCAATTATTGAATGCCGAGCAATTGGCCCCTGCCTGGTGGCAGGGTGTGCTTCATACTAGCTCAGCAATCCCCCAGCAGGCACAACCATCTTGTGCAGGGGTGCTGCTGGCTGTGTATGCCAGAGTGGATGGTCTACAGGTACTTGACCATCCCACGGCCTTCCACACTGAGCTTCGACGCCTGAAGGTTTTTCTTCTTGGGCGCTTTCAGCTGCTGCAATTTCTTGTTCATCTGCAATTCCAACAAGAACAATTAATTGTTGCTCAGTCAGTCCCACTTCATCAGTTAACAAGCATGGCAGAACCTAAACCAGCTGATAACAGGCAGACAAAACTAAAAAGTTTTGATGATGCGAGGAAGACCTTCAGCCGGCGCTGGTCTTGGACAGCCTGCTTAGCACGAGCCCGTATCTGCTCAGGATCAATTTTGGATTGTGGACGAATGACAAAGTCCAAAGGCGAGGCTTCTGGCCTAGAAGCATGCTGCCTTGAACTACTTTGCCCAGACTTGCGTCTAAATACAAAGCATAAAATAGATTAACCCAAAAATTAGAAAATGGTGACAAAAACCTGCATCCATGCATCAAAGGTAAAAAAATATGATGAATTATCAGACTTACTGTGAGAAGTCAGCATCAAGATCATCATCTCTAGATTCCATTCCAGAGCTACTTGACGAAGGCCTTCATGACAGAAAGGATAACCAATAAGAATACAACATACGTCTGTAATATACAGGATAAGAAGACTGCAGTATTCAGATGGCCAATAACTGCATGCTCTTACTTCTTCATTTGTGGCCGCCTGTAAGGTGCTCTTTCATCATCATATCTCCTCATATCCTCAAATCTTGTGCTCTTGTTGAATATTGGTCGACTCTGAATTTTTTTTTTACAAGTACCAATTAGAGAACCCTTGACAGTAAACAAGCGCACAGATGATGCGTGTACTGTGAACACAGACTTACCCATTTGTCAACCAGCTCCTTAGCTAATTTCCTATTTGCAGTAGTCTCCTCATCGGATTTGGACAAAAACATAATGACCTAAACATGCATCATGGATAGGTTTAGCACATAACACATAATCTCAAAAAACAATACATCAGAGCGACCACGGCACCACGCAAGCCAAAAAGAAGTGTACCTTTCCCAGACCACTTTTCTTAAGCTGCTCTCTTCTGTCATGTTGTTCCAGGTCAATTGGAAACTACAAGAGGCATAAAACTTTCATTAGCAATTAAATTTTTAGGAGCCATCAAAACATAAACCAGACAACTAGGTTCTTATGCAAGAACAAGGTTCTACAATGCAAAATGTAGAGAAGGAAATAGGTGCCTACATCAGCTAATAATTTCAGCACAGCAGATCGAATATTCATGTTTGGCATGCTTCCATCAGGCAACGGCTCGAGCCAATTTTTTAGAAGTGTGAGAACTCCATGATCAAGAAATTCCTGCTGAAGATTCTTCCTGTTCAACAGATATGAACAAAAAAAATATTAGTGTTAGCTTTATAAAAATAGCAATAGGTACTGACAATACAAGGCTCCAGATATCTTACTTGGAGAGAACATCTATGAGCAGAGGAAGCTTCACAAGTTTGTTAATGGCTGGTTTTGATTGCCTGTTCAAGTTTGCATCTTCTTCAGCTGCTACCTCAAACTCAGCAATGAATTGTTCCACTATAAGACCAATATCTGCACGTGGGCGATCATTCTTCTTCTTCTTATTATTACCCTTAAAGAGTCGCTCAATTTCGTCATCCTCCTCACCCTCCTCAGCCTATAGTAAAGAATCAATCCATATTATCAGTGATAATAGGGAAAAAAAAAAGATAAACCATCTGGTACTATTCTGTAGCAAGAGTACATATATTGATTTGGACAACTCATAAGATGGCATAGTGTCATGGACAAGAAATCAGCAGATGTAATCGACCCAACAAGGGTACGACACAACCATGGTTTTAGCTTTTATCATAAGACTAAACCCCTAAAGCTTCTACAAAATTCAGTAAGATTATGAAGTGGATCTCTAATATCATGCTTTGGTTAATAGGGAACTGCAGCCAATTCCTTTGGTTAATATAGTCACTACAGTGATTCGCATGCAACACAACAGAGGTATGATAAAATGAACTAATGGACATTTGATTAAACATCTACGAGTACTATGACAATTTGTCTTCAAAGAGTGCAAAAAATATGCTCTGGGGCACCTGAGCAATTAAGAGCAAATACCTGTGCATAGCGTCCAGGAGAATGCCGCTCATTATCACTACCATACCGATCAGCTGGATCAACCCCAGTGTCATCAATGAAATTATCATCATCTACAGTTCTAACGCCTTCTTGGTCATCCTGCTCCACCAGATTTAAATGGCATGTGGTGAGTGTTAGTATGTCCAAGACAATGGAAGTAGCAGCTAAAAGGAATTAAAAGCTGGTAAAGTGGTATTGCAGCTAACAAGTTACGATGATCTGATTTGATAATTGATATGCACCTAACCTTTTTACACAACCCAATCTGCGTAAGCAATTTTCTATAAAGAAAAAGAAATGCAAGAACTGAGATAAAAACTAATAATGATAACCCACTAGATGCATTATCACCTTAAACCGTATCTCTACAAAGAAGCCCTCAATTGCCATGTCATCTAAAAATAAAGTTAAGGTATCTTCCATAAACAGAATTCAACGGAGCAGCATTCTAGTTATACTATCTTCCTTGGAAATAAGATATCACAAACAGATTATACAGCTCTATAAGTTCTCTCATAAGCAAAATACTAACTTGCAAAATTAATAAGAGGCATATAAATAGACCATCATATAACCAAGCACCACATTTGACATCTAAATAGCCTACAAAGTTTACTTTAAAAATACTACATGAAAATAGTGGAGATGCTATCTAAAATACACCTGATCACAAAGGACTGGCTATAAACATTACAATAGAAGAACAATCTGAATTCCCTAGGAAACAAATAGCTTCTGGATGAACCAACATCACTGCTATACAAACTAAATCAATGATCGCATCACCATCAAGAAAAACTCAGCCAATGACCACCACTTAACAATTCCAAAGTCAATTGACTGATAAAAATTTCTAGTATATTGCTAGGAAGCATTATGATATCCTTCAAGAGACACGAGTGATCTCTCTGATGTCAACAGAATTTCAATTTTCCAATAGCCTTTCACACAAATCTCAGGGTAGCTCTAACGAGCTACTAGAGATACACACAGAAAGGGCATCCAAGAAGTAAGAAAGTCAACTAGAAGTGAAAATAGCTTAATGAAATTGAGACATAGAACGCAATCAAAATTACCTCCGAGTCACCACCGGCAATGGTATCCCAGAGCTCCTGGATCTCCCTCTCTCCATCATCCTGGACCTCCCCGCCGCCACCCCTCCCCCCTCCTCCTGACCCCCGCTTCTCCCTCGCCATCCCACTGTCCCTCCCCCTCCCGTCGTCCTCCCTCCTTCTCTTCTTCTCCTTCTTCTCCTTGCCAGCACCGCCCCTGGCGAGGTCCCTCAGCGCCGACGAGCCCTTCCTCTTCTTGGCCTCCGCCGCGGGGTCCGCGTCCGCGTCCTCCAACCCAAAGTCCTCCAGCCCGTCGTCGCCAGGCATGCCATCGCCGCCGCCGCCGCCCTTCTTGAGGAGACGCTTCCGGGGCTTGGAGGAGGATCCCGCCCCGCCGTCGTCGCCGTGGACGGGGGTCGGGGAGCGCTCGCGGTTCCAGTCGTCGCCGTCGCCCAGGTCGTCCTCTAGGCCCACGTAGGGCTCCGGCTCGGGGGAAGGATCCCGCGCATCGGGGTCCATGAGCGCCTCGCCGTCCTCGTCGAAGAGGCTGCGGGGGCGGATCGAGGAAGGGAATCAGGGTGAGACGACGAAACCCTAGGGAGAGAGGGGAGAGGGAGCGGAGCTAAAGGGATACTTACTCGTCCATGGCGACGGCGGCGAGCTGGGATTCGAAACCCTAGGTGAGGTGAGGTAAGACGAGCTGGAGGGAGGCGAGGAAGAAGAGTCGTCGGTGGGAGAGAGGAGAGATCGAGTCGGAGACGGGGAGGAAAGGGATTAGGAAGGAGACGGGGAGGCGGCCGGACAAGATGGGCTGGACTATTGGATGTTTCTGACCCGTCGGCCCTCACGGACGGATGGCCCGACCCGCTTGT
>NC_028454.1:8642658-8646628 GCF_000263155.2 Setaria italica | reverse complement strand
CCGCCCCCCCGGGCGGGATTCTTGTGTGTGTGTTGTTGGATCTAAATGTAAACTAAAATGTTCGGCCTATTTTGGCCGGCAACGTATCAGGAGGTCAATCCAATGGATGGGTGAGAGATGGGACTATTTTGCGCTCAAATCCCCCCACCTGCCAGCCTTTATTTCTAAAAACTCCCTGCCTCCTAGCATGTGCCCACAGGGATTCTGCCACACCATTCCCATCGCGACCGAGCGAGCCACGAGTGCGCCGCCAGGTTCCTTTTCGCGTGCCCCATCGTGAGCGAGTCGCCGAAACGAGGACTACCGCTCACCGGCCTTGCCGTCCTCACCAAGATCCTCCTGGAGGACGTCAAGGAGATCTTCAAGACCACCACCAGCACCACCTTCATTATCCCGACCACTGGTACCTTAATCTTCTTCATCTGCCTGTGTTCATGGAGAGATGCCGATGCAACTCGATCGTGTGAGCACTGAGCACACTCGTCGTGGCTCGCGTTGCAGGGACGGGAGCGTAGGAGAGCGCACTGATGAATACGCTGTCCCTGGGTGACCGCATCATGTTGTTCCTGATCGGCCAGTTCAGCCTGCTGTGGATTGACCATCAGCAGCGCCTGAGCTTCGATGTTGACGTGGTGGAGAGCGACTGGGGCCGGGGCGTCGACCTCGCCGTCCTCGACTCCAAGCTCCGCCAGGACACGGCCCACACCATCAAGGCCATTGCTCGACCTGGTGTGCTCGCCAAGTTCGTTTTTGTGTGCGTTCGGCCATCTGCGAGGTCCTGTTTGGCTCCGGCGTGTGTGTGAGTTGTTTTTCGTGACCTTTCTTTTTCGTGTGTGAGTTCGTTTTCGTGGAACAGTTATAGTAATGAAAACAGTTGTAGTAATGCCATAATTTTGGAACATACACACATCCGAAATTCAGCAAGATCCTGAAAGACCAATGCTCATCAGTCATTACTATCCTGTATTTCCACTTACACACCAACTAATGCACAAATCTGACAAAAAACTGGGGAATCCTTGCATCAGTCGATGCTAAGAATCTGACAAAAAACTAGAGAACAAAACATCAGAGATAAGATAGTTTGTGGCAAAGGCTTGTTCAGTTGAACTTATCCATCACAGATGGCTTATGCAACACCAGACACAAGCAGTGTGTGAAGTACAGGTACAGGTAGAAGTGCATGACCAAAGAATACTAATTATACACATCTATTTTGTGATCATCTTTATGCCTTTTGAAATCCAAAATTAACACAAGACAACAAATTGCTCTTGTTACATGCTGACAAACTGTCATCAGTTCATCACTTCTTTAGCAAAGCTCGAGAGTACATCCTCTTGCAGTATGGACTGGTCCTAAGTAGTTTGCGTATGGGTGCTGAAGCAACTGCTACAATTGTGGCATGGCATGGCATGGAGTTCGAGTATGATCTTCGCCTTGTCAGCCTCCTTTAACACTTTCAGGCATTTCTCAACCACATTGCTACTGAACTTCTGCATGCACAAGTGGATGTACCTGCATTCAAACTGCTGTGCAAGACTTGAATTTGCATTTGGGATCTTCAAGTACATAAAAAGGTACATAAAAATGTAGCAAACTGATTCTACATACTGCTTTTGGTAGGGGCGACGGGCCTGGCGGCGCTCGCGAGGGGGCCTGGCGAACGTTGGACGGCCAGAAAGCGGGCGGGGGCAACGGGGACCAGGCTGGCGAGGGCAGGGGCGACGGGGGCCTGGCAGCGGAATCCCCTGGCGGCCCTCGCGAGGGGGCCTGGCGGTGGAATCGCCTGATGGAATCGGAAGGGGCAGGGGGTTTTAGAAAAAAAAAAGGCTGGCAGCAGGGGCTTAAGCGTAAAATAGTCTCACCTCTCACCATATCCATTGGATTGTCATCCTGTGATTCTGGTTTCTAGTTTCCAAATTTGCACAGATTAGTTAGTTTGCACCTGGTCCTGATACGTTGCCTTAGTATTATTATTATTTTTTACGCGAACGGTCGGCTCCGCTGGGCTCACAGCCGCCGCTCGAAGTTACCATTCCCACCGCGTGCCACTCGTCGGTCGTCGCGCGCAATCCTCAACCGCTAACGAGATAGGGGTGTTTGGAAAGGGGTGTTAAACTTTAGCACCTCACTTTTAGCACACTTTTAGCACTTGAACTTCCAAACAGGGGTGCTAAAAGGTGAGTGCTAAAGTTTAGCACCCTTGTTTTTTTTAGCACACCCAAGGGGTGCTAAAAGGTGCTAATGGGTACTAAAAGTGGTCCCTAAGACTACTTTTTCCCTAGTTGCCCCCTCTCTCTCCTCTCCACTTTTTCCCAAGCTAGTCATAAATGAGGACAATGTAGTCATTTCTCACTATCCAAACAACCCCAAGTGCTAAACTTTAGCACTCCATTTGAGGGTGCTAAAAGTTTAGCACTATGCTAAAATTTAGCATTGTGTATCCAAACGGGACTATAGATATATTTCTGAGGGAGAAGATGTCAAAGGTGAAGTAAAATCACTTCATTGTCCTTTCTGCATGCTTGGAAAATGAATAGTGCTTTCTTCTCTTTATCGTCTGTCATACGAGTACTAGTGTTTTTTTTTTGTCTTACTACACTTTAGTTATGAACCACACAAACCCTAAAGCGGTTACTGAACCACACACACCCTAAAGCAAAGCTTGCCTATGCGAGTAAAGAATATTTGCTCCAGGAAGTAGCACTGGGGTAGTGGGGGTGGGTAGGTAAGCTATACGATTGGGATGACAAGAGAATCTGAGGAACGGACAGCACATGCATGCACAGGTGGCGTGGGATTAGTAGGTAGCTGTAGCTTATACAGGGTGTGTTTGCAAGGTTTCGGTTCCTGCAAAAATTGATTCTGGTGGTCTTTGGTTGGCTCGAGTGTAACGTTGTAACGTTGTAACGTAATCTAATTACTGTACATATATTTTTGTTGTGGTGGTTTGTAATCAATTGACACTGTAATCTAATCCTTTATCTAAATAATATCTATACTATACAAGCTTGTTACCCTTCTTCCCCCACCGTAATCAGATACAGCACCCACACCGTAATCTAATTGCGTTACCAGAATGCAACCAAACAAAGAGTGCAATCACACATTCCGCCACCAAATAACACTATCTAAGTTGAAGCGGTTTTAAGCATTTGGCAGAGCAGACTCTTTTTTTCCATGAACGGATGAAAAGAGGTCAAATATGCAATGGTGTCCTTCCCAATTTGAGTTGGTTGTATACAGGACTTCCATATTTTCCCTCAATTTATAATTTGATTTCACATGATGAATCAGCCTAAATACCTTTTGGTGGAATCTCCAAAAAGGAATTGAGATTATTCTAATTAATGAAAATGGTCGCAGTCAATTAAGTATGCACGCATCCGGTGTTTTTTTAAAATATAATAGAGTAGGGGATGGGCATTTATAACAAAATAGTTTATGGGGGAGGAAATCAAACCCCAAGTGACATGCAGGGTGGTTTTTACATTTATATCTTAGTTTAGGTATGCCACACTAACTTTAGACATGTTTCTGAATCAGGCCTTGCCGTGCAAGTTGAGATCTTGCATTGGTTCTTTGTTAAATGATTTTGATTTTTTTCACAATCTGTTTACCATGATGAAATTTGCAACTTGATAGGGATCCTTAGTTCAAACTGTAAATGTTCTCCTTTCTTTTCAACTCAGTAAAATTGCAAAATGTTGTTACAACAGTTGGTAGAAATATAACATGCTGGACCGGCTTCATTTAGCCTGCTCCTGATATATTTCTGTCAGTCTGCTACAGCTAGCCTGCTACCATATTACCTTCTGAATGGTCATTTGATCACATTACATGGACCAAAAAGTGTTGTTGCAGCTGCGGTTGATGACTTTTTCGATGTTGGGGCATCAAATCCTTCAACTTAATTGATGTATTTGTTCTTTCTTAAGTAGCACGGATCTCTTATGCCTAAGGCCCT
>NC_028454.1:8641453-8642558 GCF_000263155.2 Setaria italica | reverse complement strand
AGCCCCCCACTAATCATTTAGTCACTTGGGGGTAGCTAAAATGGACTAAATGGACTAAAAAGTGGTCCCCCACTACCACTTTCCCCCCTGCCCCCCTCCCCTCTCTCTCTTCCCCTCACTCTCTCTCTCTCCCCGTCTCCTCACCCGAACCGCTCGGGGGCCGGCTCCTCACCTCCGGCGCCGGTCCCGCTGCCGCCGCCTCCGGCCAGCTCCGCCGCCACCACCTCGCCCGCCGCCTTCGCCCCGCCGCCTCCTACTCCGGCCCGCCCCGCCGTCGCCGCCGCCTCCGCCTCCGGCCTGCCCCGCCGCCTCCACCTCGCCGCCGCCTCCGGCCGACCTCGCCGCCCCACCTCCGCCTCGCCGCCGCCCGCCCCGCCTCCACCTCGCCACCGCCGCAGCCGCCTTCGGCTGGCCCCGCCCGCCCCCGCGACCTCCGCGCCGGCCCCGACCGCCCCCGCGATCTCGCCTTGCCGGCCACCGCGGCCTCGCCGCGCCGGCGGGGCCGCCGCTACCTCCGCTGTGCCTCTGCCCCGCCTCGCCTCGCCTCCGCCCGATCCCGCCACCGCCGCCGCGGCCGGACCACGACGCCATCTCCGCCTCGCTCGCTCCGCCCGGAACCTCGCCGCCGGACGGCGTCTCTCTCTCTCTCCCCCCGCGAGGTCTCCGGCGCCGGCGCCTGCTCCCGCGGCGGCCGCCAGAGGGCGCCGCTGTGCACCGTGGCGGCGGTCCTATCCGCCGTGCTGCTGCTCGCCGCCGTGCTGCAGGCGACGGAGGGGCTAAAGGAGGAGCGGGTGGCGGAGGGGCAGCTATGCAGGGTAGAAGGGTCATTTGGCACAGCAATTGCTAAACTTTAGCCTCCTTCCCAAACACCCTGAAGGGCTAAAGTTTAGCACCCAATTTGATGGTGCTAAAATTTAGTCCAAGGCTAAATTTTAGCCCCTTCTTCCCAAACAGGGCCTAATTCATCTACCATGCGTTTGCCAATGATTTTCATAGGTTACGTGAGCACCATGAAGAGAAGTTCTACTCTCAAGTAAAAATAGTATTATACTGAAGCGAGCCAGCTTGGAGCAAAGGCTTCTGAAGCTAAAGACAGTAATGCTGC
>NC_028454.1:8618077-8641325 GCF_000263155.2 Setaria italica | reverse complement strand
CCATGATCTTGAATTGCATTATGTTATAGATGAAGTATAACGACCCAAGGTGGAATGCCAAAAATCAGTATGTCACTAGTTGAACACAAGCAGGTGCCAATAGTTGAAGAATACATGACAATATTCTAAGAAAGTAACATACACTGCTGCATAAATGGCCTTCACCGCCGGTGCTGGGTTCGGCGGAAAAGGTATCACCGCCGGACCATGAACCGGCGGTGATGCTGATTAAAAAAATAAAAAAAGAACCCCATCCGCATCCCACGCTGGATCCGGCCGCCGGAGCCCCGGTCGCCCCCGCCGCAGTACCGGGAGTGAGGGAGGGAGAGGGAGGCGTACCGTCGTCGCCGCCTGAGCCATCATCGCCGCATCTTGGCCGCGCCGCCGACTGCTCCTCGCCACGCTGCTCCATGCCCCGACCGTCGCGCTGCCCCCATGCACCTCCGCCACGCCTCCAAGCCTCACGGCATCCCACCGCCGCGCCTCCGAGCCTCGCCGCATCCCGCCGCGCCTTTCCTTGCTGGCCGCGGCCACTCCTCGCCCCGCCGCCGCTCCTCGCCACAGACACGAGGTGAGGGGCGAGCGGAGGTGGGGAGGAGAGGGGCGGCGAAGGGATTTGGCCCGAGAGCAGTGGATCAAGAGAGGGGAGGGAGAGAGAAGGGGAGGCGAGCGGAGGAGGGAGAGGGCAGGCGGAGTGAGGAGAGAGGGAGGGCCGATGGGTGATGGACTTTTTCGTCGCTTTCTGACCTCCTACAGCCTCATTTCCAAGGAGCCGGCTATCACCGTCGGTTAATCTAAAATCATTTGTGTTAATATGTTATTAGATCTAAAATCATTTGTGTTATGTTATTAGGGATAACTGATATACAATTGCACACACCCATCACACGCACATGTAACTTACACTAGGCAACGACAACAATCACCTCTACTCCTTCTATCCTTTTTTTAAAGTGTCGCTTGGGAACCATGTTTCCCTTACAGTCATGCTTCCCGAGTGACACTTAGAAAAAGGACGGAGGGAGTAGGTTGGTGAGAGAAAAAATAGGATGGCAAATGTGGTAGGTAAACTGCAGTAAAATGCATCTTATGGATCCAAGGTGTAGTTAAACGTTCGTGACGACGGCGGAACCTCCAAGTGCAAAAATAACTACAACGGGCGCAACGGAGGCGTAGAGGACGGCCCTCGCAAACGCGCGACGGCGGCCGTGTTCTTGGCCGGAGCAGGACAGCCAGAAGGCTGTCGACACCTCGGCCAGCCCGGCGGCAAATATGCCGGCGAGTGTGAGGTAGTAAGCCATCCTGTGGCCCTGGAAGACCACTCCCCGAGGCGGCCTGTACAGCGCCGTGGCTACGTCCATGACGAGCGTGATGAATCCCACGGAGAACAGCGACCGCGCAAGCTGGCTCGAGGTGACGAGCTCGCTCCTCGCATCTTCGGTGAACAGCTCGGTCGTATTTATGTCGATTGCAGCAGCACCATTGTTGCTGTTGTCGAGCTCGAAGGTGGGCATGGTAACGCAGCAGGGATTATGGAGGATGCGAGCGAGGCGATTTTGGAAGAGGGGAATTGCTGGGCGCAAAGCAACAAGTAGTGGCAACTGAACAGAACGAGGAGGCACCCGGATATTTATAAGTACCTGTCCAGCTTACCTCACCGTGGTGACGCCGAAAGCGGTTGTTTAAAATTCCTTTTCCTGTTCAAGTCCGCTGCAACAAAGTCCACTCTTCTCTTTGCTTATTTTTAGCAAGTGTCACGATACTAATTAAGAGTATTAAACGTAGGCTATTTACAAAACCCATTACATAAGTGGAGACTAAACGGTGAGACGAACCTATTAAGCCTAATTAATCCATCATTAGCAAATATTTACTGTAGCAACACATTGTCAAATCATGGACTAATTAGGCTTAATAGATTCGTCTCGCCGTTTAACCTCGACTTATGTAATGGGTTTTGTAAATAGTCTACGTTTAATACTCCTAATTAGTATCTAAACATTCGATGTGACAGGTGCTAAAAATAAGTCAGTGGAAGAAAACGGGGCCTGAAAGCGGAGTCTGTCTCCATCGCAGGGACCACGACCACGCTTTTAGATCTGGTTCCTGTGTTTCGTTTTTGCTTTCCTGTGTGTTAGGGATCTGGTTCTTCAATTCCCGTGCTCGTGGATTCGGTATGCAAGCTTTGACACCTGCGAGCAGATTTTGGCTGTTGGTTATGCTTGCGTTCATGGGTTTCTGCATCGAGTAGTGCTATTGTTGCTGGATTTTCGTCTCGGTGTTTTAATTTGTGGTTGGTGAACGAGGCGGCTACTACTAGTATTGGGGTTCTGTTTTGGTGTTCCTACTGTTTCTATCGACACGCGGATCCATGTTGATCCCCGCTCGACTCCTCCAACTCGTTATACCGGGTCTTGTTGATCGTTTTGATTTCGTCTACATTTACTACTCCATGCATGTACCGCAAATTTGATGTGATGGGGAATTTTCTTTTTGCATAGTGCCAAAGTTGGGAGTTGGGGGTGAAGCAAACAGGGCTGGATTCTTTTGGGCCCCACGTTATTGCTGGTTTCATTCTGCGCGATGTTGTACCGTGTCGGGCTTGCTGCACGTGTACCGGGAGTATCTTTCGACATTGGCAGACTCTCATAGACAAACCCCGACCTCAGCTGACGAAAGATGGGCTGGGCACAACTATTGCAACCACACGATGACACGCTTGACCACTCCCCGTTTTGCGACCGGGGACATGACATGTGGCATGATAGCGCCATTCCTTCTTGCGCTTGACACATGGAGTTTTTATTTATTTTATTTATTTATTTCCATTTTATAATGAGAGAAAAACTTCACCTTTTTAGTACTTTGCATGGCTCTTCGTTTAATGAAAACAGTAAACGACCAAAGTAACAGAGGCCGTATAAGACAGGAAAAGATATGAATGGAGATCACAGGTAGGCTCATTGCATATCATGAATAAAAAACCTAAAAAATACCGTGGGCCTTGGGCCAGCCCAAAGTCATTAAGGATGGTCCATGGCCCACCATGGATACATCCTTGCGGAATCTGTCAACGGCCCAGCCGAGGCCACCAGCCCACCACATGCTACTTAATTTGCTTTGACAGGCAAAGATTATAGATATATCTGTGTGAGCTAGCCCAGGGGTACAGTAGCGGCACCTGGGATATCCCTCTTCCGAAAAAATTATTGGTTTGTCTTCAACTGTTTGAGATTCGTGTGGAGCTATGGATATGTGTCTGCATGGGTGGGTGGCTGCATGCATGGTTAGTTGCTTTTGAACAGTGGTGGATGAGTGAGATTCCTTTTAAATTCGAAACTTTAATCTCATTTTCTCCCAAACCGTAAATATGATTCCGATTGAACCATAATATTTGTTGGAATTAATACTCTATAAAATGAGATCCAATATGTCTATGTTTTGTTGTATTTTTAAAATTAACATTTTAGATGAATTATCTCAACATTTTTTTTATTAAAAAGAGTTGGTGAACGTTAAAAAAATGTTGGTGGACAGTTGCTTTTGCATAGTGGTGGATGAGTGAGATTCAAAACTTTAATCTCATTTTCTCCCAAACTGTAAATGCGTTCTGGATTCCGATTGAACCATAATATTTGTTGGAATTAATACTCTATAAAATGAGATCCAATATGTCTATATTTTGTTGTATTTTTAAAAATCAACATTTTAGATGAACTATCTCAACATTTTCTTATTAAAAAGAGTTGGTGAACGTAGAAAAATGTTGAGCCAAAAAATGTTGATGGATGTAAAAAAATAGTTGGTGTGTGTAAAAAATTGTTGAGCAATAATGTTGATGAATGTAAAAAAGTTAAAGAAAAATGTTGGTACATATTTTTTATAAAGTGTTGATATATTTGTTTTTTAAATCAACATTCAAAAATGCCCTATTTCAACATTTTTGTATAATATTTCAACATAAAAAATGTTGAAACAATTTATATGAAATGTTGAGTTAGATTTCAATATTGTTGAATGATCATAAAATGTTGATTAGTTTATATGAAATGTTGAATGAGATTTCAAACTATTGTTGAATTGAATAAAAATGTTGAATCAATTTACATGAAATGTTGAGTTAGATTTCAATTAGAGCCAATTCCGTTAGTGTCATAGAAATTTTGATGGCTTCCTTGTATACCACAAAATTTTGAGAAATCCCTTCAGTGCTTCGGAATTTTGATTTATGTGCCATTCCATCTATATTTCCATCCATGTGCTTGGGTCCGGAACGAGACGTGGAGGGCAGGCGCAGCGCTGCAGTTGCATCGGCGTGGAAGTAAACGGTGAACCGGGCCTCGTTGCCGGCGAAGAAGCGCTCCCAGAAGCGGCGATCGGAGGGCGGCCGCGATCAGAAAGCGGAGGCTAGCGGAGGGCGGTCGGCGGGCAATTAACTTGCATCACGACGTGTGGGGCCTTTCGTCGGGAGTTAGGGGATCGCGAAAATAACATCGAATGGCGCGCTTATTGTTGCGGAAGACGACCCAGTCAGAGGCCCCGACGGCTTCACCAAAATTCGCCACTTTTGTTTTCCTAGTTGTAGAGATAGAGAAGAGATTTTTCTCATCATTTTAGAAGGGGTGTACGTAAGCCCGTGCTCAACTTTTTCGTTCTGCACCTTGTTGTGTCTCTGTCCTACCTTTTGCTCTGTTTTTCACCGTATATACCTGCTGGCTCACTAGTTTTAGTTTTGGGACCCAGGACGTGAGAAAATTACACAGTGACCAAAAAATAATGAG
This sequence comes from Setaria italica, assembly GCF_000263155.2. NCBI lineage: Eukaryota > Viridiplantae > Streptophyta > Magnoliopsida > Poales > Poaceae > Setaria > Setaria italica. Next base: position 8,636,544 of record NC_028454.1, on the reverse strand, counting down.
ATGAACCAACATTTTTTTTTTTGTATTGGTTAATAATTTCGAAACCGTATCATCTCCCTCTACGTCCTTGTGGGAGAATGTGATGGTGAGCTCTGAGCTGCGTCAAGATAAAAGCAATATGCGAGACATAAAACGCAAGACGACTTGCATGGTTACATTCTTGCACAGCATGACATACACGGGCTTAACATACAGCGACATGATATATGATACAGGAAGAAACACTCTATCGACTTACTCGACCACCAGGACTCGAAACAAGCGCATAAACTGCATTTTAATATCCAACGACCTGGTAGTAGACGATGACGACACCGACTACAAATACACCCGAATGCACAGTAAGCAGGGCGATTGTGTGAAGGCTCTTAATGGCGCCGACATGGACGACGAGCTAGTGTCCGGTGGCCGGAGGCGACACGATGGTCGTGGTGCGACCTTACTAACACTCGACTAATGAAACAATACAATTCAGACATAGAAACAGCAGTTGCATGCATTGTGCATACGTCCTGAACCACGCATGCAGCTGACGACGACGAGGACGACGACACCGACATGATCGTAAGAATTATTCAGCTTCCTGCCTGCCGGCCCCTCGAAGAGAGAGCAGCAGGGGGCCTGCAAACTCACCACAGCAGCAGTGAGGCCACCGAGAGGCCGACAGCGACGGCAAGTGCCGCGACGGAAGAGTAGACGACGAGCCTGCTGCTCGCAGCGGCACGGCGGCCGCTGGGGTCGTCGGACACCCAGACGGCGGACATGACGCCAGCTACCCCGGCGAAGAAGGCTGCCGACAGCGCGAGGAAGTAGGCGTGCTTGTCGAGCCCCGGCGGCGGCCCGCTAACGGCCAGGGCGATGGCCGTGCATGCGGTGAGAAGCCCGAGCACCCAGCGCGCAGTAGGAGTACTCTTTGACGCGGCGGCGCCGACGGCCTCCGGCGCCGCCTGTAGCTGCTGTACAGGAGCACGATCAACGGGCGTCGTCATCTTCAAGACTTGAACAACTTACTGATGTCGCGTTGTTTTGGGATTAAAACAAAGAGTGAAGCTGAGTGATTGGAATGGTGCATGAGATCGAGATGATGACCACGCGCCCACGCCCTTCTTATAAGCGTGCCCGGCCAACCGATCCGCTCGTCGTCGTCCCAAATCAAAAGGCAAGAAAACATGAGTGTATGTACTACAGGAAGCCACGGCGAAACTGCTTTCTGTCGTATAGTGTGTTCCTTCACCGGTTGCGACGATGCTTTCTTTACTTGCACAGTTGCACCTGGGACAACGTACGGGGCTCAACGGGGATGACACGGCATGCGTCGCACGGGCCTGCTGCAGGCGTGTGTCCCTCTCCACGGCATCGCCTTTTGACTGCTCAGCCAGTACTGTTACGAGGCGAGGAGAGCAGCAATACACAATCCCGAACACAGTAGTCGATCACTTGACAGAAAAGATCATTTCCCTCCGGAGGCAAAGCTAGCAACAAGCCAGCGACTGTTTTAGGGAAAGGTGCGGTCGGATGCGCGTTATTATAGCGAAAATAAAAGCACTACAAGACTCATCTTTCCCCAATATAAACTGCTCCCTCTGTTTAGATCATTTTAAATTTTTAGGTACATAGTTTGCACTTAGATATAGTGTATGTCTATATGCATAATAATATCTATGAACCTAGAAAAGTCAAAATGACCTACAATTTCGAACGAAGGGAGTAATGCACTAGAACTGTTGGCCATCCTCTATATGCATGTTTTAGCCCTTGTTTACTTCCCTCCAAAATCCCAACTTTGGCACTATGCAAAAAGAAAATTCTCCATCACATCAAACTTGCGGTACATGCATGGAGTACTAAATGTAGATGAAATCAAAAACTAATTGCACAGTTTTGTTGTACTTTGCGAGATGAATCTTTTGAGCCTAATTAGTCAATGTTTGGGTAATAATTCACAAATACAAACGAAATGTTACAGTTGCGCATTTATGGTAAAATGCCAATTTTGCCACTCCCAAATTGGGAACTAAACAAGGCGTTAGTCTGTTGGAGCAATTAGATTATTTAGTAATATCTCATAGTGACATGTACTCTTTCTGTTCCAAATTATAGATCATTTAGCTTTTCTAAATTCATAAATATTATTATGTATCTAGACATGCACTATATCTAAGTGCATAGAAAAAACTATTGATCTAGAAAAATCAAAACGATTTACAATTTGAAACGGAGGGAGTATATTTTTAGAGTTGAGAACTATATATCTCTGACCGTTGGTGGTGGCCTAGTTAAATTTGGTAGCGTCTACAACCAAAAGAAAGAAGTCAGAAGTGCTAGGGACACTAATGGATGTTCGCTCAGTCTATGCAGAATTGCCCCGTCGCATTCCCATCAAGCTAGTACGTAGCACGTGGATAAGTGTTTATGTATCACATAGACCAATTGCTAAGGGGCTATTTGGCAGAGTTTCTACTTCTTACATTAGCTTCTAGGCTAAATCTAGAAGTATTGCCAAAAAAAATTTCGGAGAGAAATGATTCTATATTGATCTACCGGGGAAGTGACTATTTTTACCGGTCCCTAACCCCCTTCAGTACTGATTGTATAACCGGCACTGCTATATCAGTACTAAAAGGGGTCCTTTAGTTGGGTCAAATAACCGGTACTAAAAGGTACTCAGACGCCCGCACACGTGCATCGCCCCAAGTCACCAGTCACATAATTTTCACACATAATATGCGCGTGCGCGCTCCGTGAGATTCAAACTCACGACCTCAAGTCTCGCGCGAGCCTTCCTTACCATCTCACCTACACAACACATGTGATGGAGGTAGATATATTTTCCTTTGGAAGTAACCCGTGGAGAGACCTTTAGTACCATGTCATAGCACCACCCGGTACTAAAAGTGACCCTTTAGTACCGGATGGTGTTATGACATGGTACTAAAAGTTCCAGGACCTTTAGTACCGGGTCATAACACTCCCCGGTACTAAATGGGTTATTTTTAGTACCGGGTGAGTACAGGGTAGTGTTATGACCTGGTACTAAAAGGCCTCCACCCCTCTCCCCCACAAATTTGAACCCGGTACTAATGCTACCATACAACTGGCACTAAGACCAAGAATTAATACTCATATTTTTAATAGTGAATAATCGGATGGTGGTCCATCCGTCCATGCTTGTAATCCCGGCAGGGATTCAGTTCAGAGCCCTCAGCCCTGGCATGCAGCTTCCCTTTGCACGCACGATCGCTTTCTCGTGAAGAAAAAAGAGTATGCCCTGCCCAGCAAGCTTTTACGTACATCTCTATCACGCACATACATGCAAGGAGGAGGGGATGATCCTTATCTACTAGGTTTAATTTGTTTACGTGACGCCATGCATCGTTACTGGAAAATGCGGTATTAGTCTCAGTTTGTAGAAATTAAAGATCTCGAAACTCTATCCGGGACTAATTATTCGAGAGAAAGGGAGGTCTTTTAGTCCCGGATCATCCACTCGGGACTAAAGGGAGCCTTTAGTCCCGGTTGGTGTTACCAACCAGAACTAAAAAGTTTCCAAAAAAAATAAAAAAGCTACCACCCCGGCCGGCAGCCCTCCCACGCCCGCCTGCCACCACCCACCTCTGCTCCACCTTGGCCCACCTCTACTCCACCCTCGCCCGCGCCGCACGCGCCACCAGCCTGCCCACCTGCCCGCGCAGAGAGGGAGGAGAGGATGAGGAGACGGAGGAGGGGAGGGGCCGGTGGAGAGGATGAGGAGAGAGAGGAGAGGATGAGGAGAGGAAGGAGATAAGGAGGGGAGGCGCCGGTGGATAAGGAGAGTGCTGCGCGAGATAAATTAAAGGAAGGTAGGGTGAGGAGTGCTGCGCGTGGGAATGACGTTTTGTCCCGGTTGGAGCCACCAACCAAGACTAAAGGCTTCCTTTTATCCCGGTTGGTCTATCTAACCGGGATAAAAGATTTAGTCCCGGTTGAAATTACCAACTGGGATGGGGGGGGCTTTTGTCCCGGTTGGAATTTCCAACCGGAACCAAAGGGAGGGCGTCGGTATGAGATTTTTTAATCCGTTACAATCGGGATTAAAGGAGGGTTTTAGTTCCGGTTGATCTTTACAATTAGGACTAAAGCCTCTCCCGTGGGTAGCCTTTGGTGCCTCATTTTTGATCTGGGACTAAAGGGACTAAATTTAGTCCCGAGTCCAAATCAACTGGAACAAAACGCTTAGATGGAAAGTTAGTTCTGTACTAAGCATGCAGGCTCGGCAGTACAGAGACAGACTAGAGAGCGAGGGATGCATGGCGGTGTAATTCACAAACCTAGCTTCTGCTACTAGGTGGGTCAGTCAACAACGGATCGCGTCCAGATATGGGACTATACGTGGCAAAGTAAACAAGATCGACGAGGAGATAAATATGATGTGACTGGTGGGCATCATCATGCATCCACGTCGTAGTCGTACGTACACGCGCGTGCTGACTTTTGCGTCAGAATCGGGCTGGTGGTGATCCGGCCAGATGCATGGGAGACGGCGAACCCAACGATGATCGCTGGTAGGTGTTTGGTTTTGCTGTTGCTTGATGCAAGCAATGTAGCTACATGGTGCGGCTGCCTAAAATAATAGTTACACGATCCTCCTTACTTCGACAAAAGTAAAAATGTAAGATATCCGAAGTGGCAAGTCATTTTGGACAAAACAATAACTTACTCATTTTGAAGAACTTAAATTTGTTGGGCTTTAGAGGGACAGTGGAGACCTTTTATGGGAAAAAGGCACAATACTCTTGTTTTTCTTTTGTAATAACCAGTAGTGTGTGATAGATGGTTACATGCCGTTATCACAACTGGTTTGTGGCACGGGAGAATATAACTCTTTGGCTTCCGGTTTATAATCGGAAGTGATAATAACCGAGGCCGCGCGAGGGGATCACTCCCAGATGTGCACTCATGCACGGTACAAGTTCTGGTTAAGCAAATCACAGAGAGTGATGGTTGTCGATGTGCGTGGTGAATCTTGGCACAGTGTCTGACATCGTTGTCTCAATAGTACTCCCTCCGGACATCCAACAAAGGATGTAATTTTAGGAATAGGGTCGTGTCCAACAAAAGGATGCAATTTTAGATCTAGGTAGGGCTGCAGGCTAGCTGTTGTGCGACCTGCTGGGGTTAAAAAATCTGAACAGAGACGTGTCAGGGGCTGCAACAAGAGTGGTGTGACCCAGGGTGAGAGAGTGAAGGTCTTGATCCACTTACGTAGTGCGCTTGGGAGACAATGGGAGATAGAGACATGGGAGACAGAGACAGTAAGGATCTGCATCCTTTCCCGGACGGAGGGAGTACGTTGTAGTTCTTTCTGCAAGAGATGTCTGCAAGAGATTAGCAAGGATCTGCAAGAGATTAGCAAGCTTCGTTTTCCAGATTCGCATGTCAGATATTCGAGATCTACGCAAATCCACACTGTCTCCTTGGTCCTTGGATCACGTACAGTATCTCCGTTCTGCAGTTGGCACAGTGTATGGCCTACTTTGTAGCTACATGTACTGCAGGAGAGAACGACCGTGTCGCGTGACAGCAAAATGCATGGTCCCAGATTGATTTGCTGCTGCATTCAGATCTCAATTGGATCCTCATAGATTGAATCCACAATAGATATATTTAGCTGTTAACTAACGGATTGAAATATGACCTAAATTAAGTTATAAGTTTTTTTTCGCTTACCTTAGGTACGGTATATATATGTTTTCTTAAAGAATGATACTTTTTTGAGAGATTTTAAAGAATGATACTCCATGAGTAAATTAGCACTCACCGTTCACGGCTAAGCAATACTTTCTCCGTTCCAAAATGGAGGTCGTTTTGACTTTTCTAGACATATAGATTTTGTTATGCACCTAAGTATAGGGTTATGTTTAGATACGTAACAAAGTCTATATACCTAAAATCGTTAAAACGACCTACATTTTGAAACAGAGGGAGCAACATGAAACTTCATGTAATAAACTAATAACTGTAGATTTATGTTTTTCAATTCGTCATGAAAAATACTTTCATAATATATAGTTGGTATTTGTTACTAAATTATACGAATTTCTAATAACTCACGGTTAAAAATAAAAAAAACATGACTTAGAATAAATTTTAAAGGACAACTAATTCGAAACATAGGAAGTAGCATAAACTTATAAAAGAAAACAGACAAGCCCTAATGAAACGGATCGGTCGGTTTCCTATATTATATATAAGTTAAATAAAGCCAGGTCAAAGTCAATATGGACCATGCACTGTCCAGGCGATATTCTCACTAGATGCGCACGTATCCGTGCAAATTTTCTCTTGTCGATTTTGCGTATCCTCCAACGACCGAGGTGGTGAACGATTCCCTACTCAAAAACATCGATCGAGTCACTGTTTCAGGACTAGCAGCATGAACTTTCCTTGCAACATACAGTCTTTGTCTGTCTCTGAGTCTAGGAATAACAGATCTAAAACTAGCTTAGGCGTACTGGCTAGGCCGAGCCGGCTCCAATGCAAGAATCAAGGACGCGTCACTCACATGAGCAGTAGGCTAAAACGAGGAGTGTCCACGGTATACTCTCCTACTAGCTAGGAATATTTTGCCCTAGGAATAATAGGACGTATTGTAGCTCGGTAAAACAGTAAAACCATACTAGGACTATATAGCACATGAACTAAGAACCTTACAGCGATTTATTAGCCTTTCACCAGTTGAACAATAATTACATAGATTTTCATGCTATTGCTGAACCGTTAGTGCTATTTCACGCGTGTGAATTATATTGATGACATCTGTTGTCATACAGGGTTTAATGCTCCGTTTTATTTATAAGCTAAATTAGTCTATTTATATAACAGTTGGCACGAAATGATTTGTTTTATGCTTATTTCCAACTTAAATTTAGAGTAAGTTTCATATAAACTTACTCTAAATAATAAAGTTTCTTCCTCTTAATATAATGAAAAATGTGCTAAGGCACGATCGTGAAAAAAATAAATAATAAATTTTGGTTGTAGAAACGGTTGCAAAATTACACCTTTTAAAACCAGTACCACAAAACTACAATTTTTTTATTCCCAAAAGAAGTACTCTTCTATTGTCAGTTCATGTCATGAAAACTACAAATCTGTGCTCATTCTTACATAACAAAACTACACTCTTTCCATGGCTTGAAACAGTTCACAGCCGTGCCCTAGGATAGCATAATTCTAATACATCCTATGGGGAATTTGTGATATAGAATGACAAAAAATATGTAGTTTTGCAATATAGTGTGGCAATATATGTTTAGTTCTGGGAAGTTGATTCACATTGTAGTTTTGTGAAGAGTGAACCTTGAGTTTATTTCCCCTCTATTTGCACTTTTTACAAATCAAAGCAGTGACTGGGCCGGTGCATTGCATTACCTATACTTGTAATGTGGTAAATGAACTTACTAACACATAATTATTTTATATTTGGTGATAACGTGGTTGAATTCTATTTCATCGATCTACGTTTCTAGACATGTGAGAATTACTCTATTTTATTACGTTACGGGTTTTAGATATGTGATGCTCTATTTTTATGTGTTTCAGTTTCAGTCACGTGAACTCCGATGCTAAGCTCTGGCTATATATTTTTTTCTCTCTTGGTATAACCTATCCATATGGATTCGAGTCTTCGGAGATGCTCATAGGGATAGTGTCACGTGTGTATTCCTATGTGTGAGTAGTTTATGCAGGCATCCACGTCTATAGCGTGTGCTTCGGAAAAAATCATATTATTAATATATAAGGTTGACTGTTAGTCGTAAGTTGTTTGAAAAATAATAGTCATAAGTTAAATTAATATATAGGGTTGACTGAATTTATGCTATCTTATCGACATACTCCTACGTGTGACGCTCGTACGTATACTCCTACGTATCGACATACAAGCTAACGTGGCAAGAGGGAAGGAGGGAAGCCAAAGGCGCGGCATCCCCCCGGCCCGAGCGCGAGCGGAACGTGGGGACGCGCGCGACACCCGTCGAGACGCGGGCCCAACGATGAGGGCCCCTCGTTCACCGGTGTCGCCTCACGAGCCGCTCCGCTCGCGCGCGTGCACGCACCTGGCTGGCTTCGGCGGCTGCGGGACAAAAATGGACCGGCTCGTGCTGTCCCGTGGCGGCCGCCGCCGCCGCGGCGGGGTTCGGTCGGCTCTCCGGCGCCGGATGCAGGGTGCGTTGCCGCCCGCCGCGTCTTGACGACGCGGCGGCGGGTTTCTTCCGGTCCGCAGCCCGGCAGCGCGCTTCACGGCGGCGGCACCGGTTTCGGTCAGGAGCTCAGGACCGCGATCTGATCGCTCCTGCGGTTGAAAGGCGGGTTGTGAGCAGGCCAGCCAGGTGAGTCAAGAGCGAGGTTCTTCTCGATCGATTCCCCCCAACCTCTCTCCTCCGGACCATCTTTAGGTTACGACGTCGATGCAAAAGACAAATGCATCCAGTTCTTTGTTCTTCTTCTTACTGAATAATCTGTATCCGGTGACCCCGGGGTTACGGATTTGCTGATTTGCCTTACAGTTTATTACACGCATGGCATCATGCTGGTTCCCTGACGGGGCACTGTGATTTCTATGTTCTCAGGACACCATTTTTCTTATCTAGACGAAATCACCGTGGGCATAATTTTTTTTCTTCACGAAATCAGAATTTATTCAGGCAAAAATATGAATGGACGACGTAAAAAAGGGAACCGTGCAACCTTTATATTAAGTGACAGGTCACGTGATACTAATCCAATGGATAGGATTAGAGGTGAAATTATTTTGCACTTAAGCCTCCCACCTGCCGGCCACCTTTCTGAATTCCCCTTTAAGCTAGGTGTCCGTTTCCCCTGCTCTTTCATCGCGAGTCCGTGTCCCACCCCCACCATGCCCGTGCGCCCCTGGCGATTCGTCCGGCGCCAGTGTCACGCGCCAGTGTCACGCCGCCGCCCGTGGCCCGCCGCCATGTGCCCGGCGACGGGGTGGCCCATGGGCACGTGCCCGTACATGCCCATCGGCGGGCGCGAGTGGTGGTGCTTTATGCCCGCGGGTCCCATCAGCATCACTCCTGCGGTGGCGGGCCCGCCGGTGATCGGGGCGCTGGCCACCGCGACCTCCCTCGTTGTGACGCTAATGATGTCGTGGATGCTGGAGCAGCACCGGTCGCCGGTGATCGTAGATATTCCGAGTAGTAATTGGCGCTTAGTCCTCGAGCCTGAGAGCTAGCGGAGCCATTTTGGGTACGTTGAGCGTCTTAAAGAGTCGTCGCCGAAACTTGACCTAGAGATGTAAACATTATGTAGCATAATGTAAAAATTTAGAACTACTGAAATTATTTAGTGATGAAATGTAAATGTTATTTATCATGCTCTTGTTTCGGTCATATTTCTCCCAAGTAGTTAGCCTGTTGCATTTAGGCTCTCAATCCGTGTTTAGCCGTTGCCACTACGTGTGAGATTTTTACCTTGTGTACGCGTATTGTCACTACTGCTATGTGTCTAAGATCTTTGTCTCATGTATGCGTCCTAGCGATTAGGCATGACAGAAGATCCAAGACTTTCACGGATTAAGGCGTGTTCTGCTCGAGTAGATTAGCCACCGCTAAGAGGAGACATTGAAAATAAATAGTTGTTGTTGCAAAAAAAGACTGTGCGATTGCGCGTAAAGTAGTCGTTGAGACTTTTCTGCCTTTTGGCGAGGAGAACGTGTATTGCTGCGCACATGATTTGTGCCTCCTTAGGGTGTAGCCAGTGTGAAGCTCCAGCACTCAATACACCAAACCCGTGGCTATAGCCTCCGTAATTCGGTGTACCAAGCCTGTGGTGGTGGTCAACGTACCCCAGGAGTAATCGGCGAAGTGTAGCTCTGAAGGTAATTCCCGTCGAGAGGCGTACACAAATAAGTAGTCGGCGCATTGGCCAACCACGCTAAAAATAAGTCAGAGAAAAATAATTATTAAAAAAGTGACTAGCTTCATTCATGGATGATTGTCGATGAAGCTGTGGCGGTCGTCGATGAAGTCATGGTGGTTGTTAATAAAACTAAGGGCCAGTTTCAATCAAATGGAGGCGCCGCAGGTAGCAAGAAGGGCGAGGAGCGAGCAATAGCAGCAACGTTAGCAAGCATCGAGGTTGTTCGAGCGAGCGAGCACTACTAGAGAATTCACCTTCCATCCAACCCTTTTTTTATCCTGGTTGACTTTGGACCCGGGACTATAGTACCTTTAGTCCCGGGTTAAAAATGAGCCAGCGAAGGGGGAGGTTTAGTCCCGGTTGGAACGACTAGTGGAACGGGAAGGTTTTGTCCCGATCGGAAACACCAACCGGGACTAAAGGCTCCCCCCTTTAGTCTGGGTTGGAATTACCAACCAGGACTAAATCTTTAGTCCCGATTGTTAATTCCAACCGGGACTAAAGAGGGGCCTTTAGTCCCAGTTGGTGGCTCCAACCGGGACAAAACGTCCTTTCCATGCGGCCTCCCTCTCTCTCTCTCCATCTTATCTTCTCCTCATCCTTCCTCCCTTATCCTCGCGCAGGCAGCGCTCTCCTCCTCCTCTCCCTGCTTTCTTCCGGGCGCTTCCTCTCTCCCTCCCTGGCTCCTCCTCTCCTCCCCTCTCCTCTCTACGCTACCACCGCCCCCTCCCCTCCCTCTCTTCTCTGCCTTCCTCTTCCACCCCCTCCCCCTCTGCTGCCCCTCCCCTTCCCCCTCTGCTCGCCCCTCACTAGCAGTGAGGAGCGGCAGCGAGGCGAGTGCAAGGCAGTGGCGCGCGGGGGAGCAGCGCCAGCCAGTTGGAGGCGGCGGGCCGAGCTGGCGCGGCCGGGCTGCGGGCAGGCTGGCAGCCGGCGGGCGGGCGAGCGGTGTGTGCGGCACGGGCGAGCGTGGGCGGAGGCGGAGCAGAGGCGGGCAAAGGTAGAGGCCGGTGGAGTGGCGCCGCCGGCCCACTTTTTTATATTTTTTAACTTTTTTAATCCCGGTTGGTAATACCAATCGGTACTAAAGGTGATCTTTATTCCTGATTGAATGATAGAGGGGAACATTTTATCTAATCCCGGTTGATCCTTCGGGAACATGTGGCTTACCAACTGGATTTACAGTAGTGGAGCGGCGAAGGAGGAGAGATAACGTGTCGGTGTCGTTGAGCAGTGCGGCACAGCGCTCGTCCGCGAGCGGCAGATCGGCGTGTGAATGGCAAGCTGCAACAAACCAGCAGGCCAGCAATCCTGAGGTGCCATGGCTTCAATCATCGTATATATGGATGCAATCACGGCGACGGTATCAAGCTCGGCCGTGGGAGGTGATGGCAGAGGATATGGATCATAGTCCCAAGTCCCATCGCGGCTGCGTTTAATTGCCCGGCGGTAGAATCCTCCAGCGATGGAAGCAGACACAATGCAAAACTAGTAAATCCAATTGTGCCGCGGCAGAATTCTCCACTCGACGATGATTACGGCGGCTCGATCGCAGGGCTCGGCTCTGCAGATCGGCGGAAGGAGCAGACGGATGAGGCCTTGGGGACGCGTGTCGGGCATCTGGGCGGTGTCGCGCGCACAGAATTTTTCTCCAGAACGAACGGTGGCGCCAAAAGCACGCGACGGCACCTGGCGGACACGAGAAAGCGCCGGGGGCATCGAGTCGCGTCGCGTCCATCGGCCCCGTGAGGTGTCGCCCCGCAACTCGTTGGGCCGGGCCACCACTCGCCGCCCCCCGCCCACATACAAATGGACCGGCGGCTCCATCGCTCCCGTGGCCGTGGGCTCCGCCGATCGATCGACGGCTCGCTCTGCCGCGTGCTGCAGGCGCGCGCGTCGCCGCCGCCGGCCGCTTCCCGACGAGCGCTCCTTGCGGGTTGATGGCGAGTTTGCAGGCTTAGGTGAGCGAGGTTCTTCGAAATCCCCAACCGCAATTTCTCCTCCTCCGAGACGATCCATCTCCAGGTTTGCGCAAGCACAATCCAGATCTTTACTATTCTCCTAGTACAAAAAAAATATTTGCAGCCCGCAGGGTATATGCTTTTGCTGCCTAAGTTTACACGAACACATCGCATCTGGTTCCCCGTCAGGAACAGCGATAGGTTCCTCAGTTCTTGCGAGATCATTTTTGTTTTAATTAGACGCAATCTGCGGTCATCGTATAGAGAATCTGTACAAGACCAGAATATGGCCAATGAGCACCAAACACTCAAACAGCAAGCCGGCCCAGCCCAACGTCCACGTGTCCAGCCACGCACGCACAAGAGCTCCTCCAACACAGGTATGCAATGCATCAGCAGTTCAGCACAGACATCTCATGCCAAGGCTATGGTGGCAACTGTTAGCTAGAACTCGTGCACTCAAACTCACCAGCACAAGATCGTTTTGGTGCTGCAGAAAGAACCAGCAGCGTTTTCTGTTTATTTGATTGGTATTTAAACTACCTCAAGGAAGATCACGGCAGCTATTCTGCCGGAACGTGACCGTGCCATCCCACGGCCGACGCACACGACGCTAGACGCGCTCTGCCTCACGACGCAGCGTGGCGAGAGCGAAAGACTCGGTCTGCTCCAACAGGATGAGCAGCTCCTACTTACATGGAGGAAAACAAATTATCTGATAAACCAAAAATAAACTAGATTACCTAACAGCAACACAAACCTTGGTAAAATTCCAATATGTATTTTCAAAATAGAATTCCAATTATTATTGATGCCATAAACAGACCTCAAGAACTATTAACTTGCACCTGCTAAATCATAACCATCAGCTTGCTAGATCGAACTACCAACTGCCTACTGCATTCAGATCTGTCAAGCATTCATTCTGATCAGTTACAGCACCAAACTTTTTGCCATTATAGGTAGGCTGCGTATCGCAACAGACCAGGGGAGGATGGGACTAATCCCCTCAAGGGACGCTACAGGTTGGCAGATCCAAGCTTGCAGTTGCAGAGCATCATACAGTCTTACAAAAGCCACAATCAGTAAGTATTGATCCCAAGGGGGAGCACCATACGTGCACGCCCCGTTTCGTTCACCAGATGCACCCTGCTTCCGTGCTCACGGCGTTCCTTGCTCCTCACTTGTAGTTCCATTACATTTCTGGCCACTGGTACTCGCTCCGCTGTTTTGTTTCGCCAACATCTGCATCTGATTACCATACCAAAGCAGAAATTAGCATGTCATCAATGTCTTAATTGCTTTATCAATTTATTCAGAATGACGAATATATATCCTGTGGTTTAACTGACTGATCATTTCAGGCAGCAGGCCACACCATCAAGTTCACAAAAGCTCACGGATAGCTCATTGCCAGTGCTAATCCAGTAAAGCAGTATAACCCACCTGCTGTCTCATTCACACCAAAAGTATCACTGAATTTTCGTTTCAAAAAAAGGTATCACAGAAAATTTATTCACAAAGAACAGGTAAAGCAGCATAACCCACCTGTTGTCTCATTCACACCAAAAGTATCACTGAATTTTCGTTTCAAAAAAAAAAGGTATCACTGAAAATTTATTCACAAAGAACAGGTAGAAGATGGTTCCTAGTTTTCTACACATTTTGTTCCCAACAGATCGAGTTTCTGACGAGGGTTTTCATGCAAGGCCTCACATTTCTGCACTGAAGAGGTTAGATTGCTCACGCTTGTACAGTAGCATCATGTCTAACAGTACAGTGTTGCCCATTCCAATCCAATGCTATTTCCAGGAAAACTAGCATTTACAGTCATGGTGCCGAGGTAGGCCACACTTTAAAGAAAACAACAATTATCAACATTCAAAGGAACGTGGTTCCCTGCATTCTTCATTATCAGATTATCAGTAACCAAAATTAAGAACCACTACACATAGTCTGAAATGCATTCGTGTCTATTTTCCCTTGTCTTACTAAATATCAGTGAACAAATGAAGCTTCATCAAACCATACGCTACCTGAAGTTAGCAATATCCATTGAATATAATGGAAAATTATTAATGTTAAAAAATCATCAGGGAAAGTATGTGTCTCGTTGAACGGCCCAGCTTGAGTCAAAAGAAAAATACCAAAACAACCGGGAGCTGCGTCATTATTTTATTTATATCGCCAAAGCTGCGAGATGCTGAATTAGCTACCAAAATCACCACAATTTGGACTCTCTTAACATACTAAGGCTCAAAGATGGCATCAAGAAAACAGTTCCGCTTTGATCTCGTACCTTCCTGGATCTTGTATCCCTCAAAGCATTTCTCAGAAGATTTTCCAGCTTCTCTAGGTCATTGGCATCTGAATCGTCAGCATTGCTCTTGGAAGACCTGCTAGTTTGATGCAATTATTATCATTTTATCATTAACAAAAAAAGTAGAGTCAGTAGAAATTGTGATATCCTAGTGTAATACCAGGTTGCAATCTCGCTAAGCGTCGACTGCAAATCTGAAGAAGCTCCATCCTTGTTCTGAACCAAAAACACACCCTCGTCAGCTAAGTTCAGCATTTTTATTTCTTTTATTTTGCATTTGCATAGACTGTACAAACAGAACATTATGTATACTGCAAACCGAGCATGTGTTTGGTGCTGGCAACTGGAAGTGTCACATCATGTAAAGACTGATGATTTCTGTATATATAATCCAAATTTGTGCAGCTGTAGGCGGCGAGCTATGAATTGAAAGAGCGCTATAGTGAGGTCTTTACATTGTTTATATTTCGATCTCCATCCTCAGTTTTTCCGGCTCCAGAAAATTGCTTATAGCGGTTATATGTATCTTCTATGCTGAAAAGGGGAAAACAGAAAAGGGATAACATATTAGCTCAATGCATAATGACCTCTTGGAATATCAGTTTATGTTCACCTAATGAAGCATAATTGCAGCTAGTTTCATTGGAGGAATACACCTTATTACAATATATACCCTCTCCTGATACATTTCAAATTTCAAGTCAGAATTTGACGCATCAAATAACCATGCCATGATCCATCACGTTCCACACTGATTGTTTAGAGTTTCATTATTCTACAAAAGTACTATTCTAATCTATTTAGTTCTCATAAAGGTTTGCATTACTCTGGAAGCTCAAGAGTTTCCATTTCTAGTTTCATGATCACAGAAAAATATAAAAATCTAGCTGTAATATTTTTTTCCATCCATCCTGTTTAGTTTGTTGAATAAAAGAGGAGCTGGTAGTTAGTTATGGATGTCCATATTCAATGCAATGTCCTATCAAACAAATACACTAATAATGGAAAGATTTAGGACAACTTCTGTTAACAAATTTCTTCTCATTTGAACTTATTTGCCTTTTCCTCCCTTGAATCAGAACACGGAGAAATCTATTATGTGTTTCAATTACTATAATTTTGAAAATAAGCCATATCTAGTGATATGGGTTCAAATGTAATAGGAATGCTAAATGCTCCATGCATATTGGAATAACTAAGTCTTTTCTCGTTTCATTCATTATTTCTGACAGTAAGTACAAAATTGCCGATGTTGGCACATTATATAGCTAGCTAAGTTGGCGGACACTCTTGGAAGAGCCCTTATTATCAAGCCATACACCTAGACCGTCTAGGTTTTCTTGTGAGCCAAAAATTAGTAGAGAAATCAGGAACTAGGTGCTTGATTAGGCTTTTGCGCCATCTCTCTACTAATTGGATTTAGCATTTTCGCAAACTTTCTTCCACAGGCTCTAACTCCAACTCCAACTCCAACTCCAATTAAAAGATAATTATAATCATGCCCTCAAACCATCATCGTGCCTTTACGCAACTGGCTAGAGAGGGAAAAAAGGAAACACCAAACTACCAAGAAAAAAAAAGGAAGGAAGAAGAAATCGGGGGAATGACGAGAAATCAGGCTAATGTTTAGGTGGGCATAGCTTTGGCTTTTGTTAGGGTTAGAGTGGCCCAGCTAATGCACATGGTACTATACAAGTTATTCCAACTTCAATTAAAAGGTAATTACAATCATGCCCTCAAACCATCATCGTGCCTTTACGCAAACTGTCTAGAGAGGGAAAAAAAAGGAAACACCAAATTGGCAAGAAAAAAAAGGAAGGAAGAAGAATTGGGGGAAGGATGAGAAAGTAGTGACGTCAGGATGTGCTAGCTGATGTGATAATGTTTAGGTGGGCATAGCTTACCTTACATGCTGAAAGGCTTTTATTAAGGTTAGAGTGGTCCAGCTAATGCACATGGTACTATACAGGAGGACTTGATGTTATTTTTACTGCTATGTGTTTATAAGTGAAGACCCTGCCAATTTTTTTCCCCTCTCATCTCTCTATTTTCCTTTTTTCTGTTTTTTCTTCCTCTTTTACTACATGTAGAATTGTTCCTGGCCTAGGTGTTGCCCCTTGCTCGTAGCCACTTGAGGTTGCTGACTACGAGAGCGCATCAAACATATGGGCCGGGGTAAGTCAAGTATATACATAATCCAGGAATAACCTCCAACGATGAGTTTTCGGACAACAAAAAAGGAGCCCCCTGTTGATGCATCCAGAGAAAAAAAGTGGAAGTAAATATGAGCAAATACACATGTGAGCTCCCGGGCATCATGTCCGCATAAGAAAGGAGCTTTCTCAAGTAAAATTTGCACATGGACAACAAATCTAAGGAGAGTTAAAGTGTGTAGATTTGACTTTTAGCTAAGAGGTGGAAGAAGAGAGCGTGATCAAAAGAGTGTTAACTTTTCATAGCATTTATTATCCTTTATCATCTATAGAAAGCATAAAATGTGCTAAATTTATATCAGTTGTAAACCCCTATAGCGTTATATTTGTTTCATGCGGTCATAATTTATCATTCATTTTTTGGATGAAAATATAATAATTTAAAAATTATATTTTGCATAATAGAAAATTATATTATATCATGACAAAATTTGAACTTGGGTTTTATCTTTCACACGGGGTCCAGGATTATAAAAATGTTTGTTCAACTAACACGTTAACTAAAATTATTAATTGGCTTACTGTAGATGCAAGTGATTAATGGCGGCATGCCACCAACAAAATATGTGTACCAAGTGAAAACAGACAAAAGTGATGAATGCATAACTATGGAGTAATATAATATATATGTAACTACAATTTTATCAAGTTTCTCATTGTTGGTTATAATATGTTTTTGTACCCTCGCTATTAGGTTGGTGCATCTTTTGCTATCATTATCTTGATGTTTTTTATACTCATTTTTATTGTCTGTTTCCTCTTTTCTATGCGGTGGTCTTGAATAGTTACTAATAAATCATATTTAACCATTAGAATTAATTAACTTCAATCATAGAAAAAGTAAATAGAAGTTCCTAGTTACAAAAAAATATTCTGGTATATTTGTTTGAGTTAGTATATGATGTAACGACAACATGATAAACAATCTAAAAAAAGTTTACACTTAAAAATACAAAATTACAACCAAATAAAAATACATCATGGTGATATATACTCATAACAACTAAGCAACTTCGGCATCACCAACATCTTCACCATCACATGCAGTTTTCTTGTTGTACTTGCACCAAATTCTTGTGTCTGGAAAGCTAATTGAAAAAATATGTCTCTACCTAATTCCATGTAGGTTGTGGAGTATGATGATGACGCCCGTGCAAATAAATGGTGCCAACGGCTCACGAGCACCGGAGCACGCTCAGCACGTGCGCATGGCGAGAGGAGACAGAGTTCGCTGCTGTTGCCGGCTATTCTGAAGCCAGTGGCAGAGCACACCCAGCCGGACCTGGAGAAGAGCAAGACAAGATCCGGAACAGGTGCCGCGCCATGAGTCCTAAAATGCACAGGGCCATGCAATGCAAGGCGGTATCCCAACTCGGGGGACGGTCTCGAGCGCATGGTAGCGCGCAGGCGCGCCGCCGCCGCCGCCGCCGTCCGTAACGGGATCGAAGGCAACAGCAGCTCGGGCGATTCGGGCGGACATCGTGCTTAGCGAGTAATTTCACCCAAAGGGGTGGGGAGAGGGAACCGTAACCTGGTGGAGGCGTACTCGTGGAGCTTGCCGGCGGGGGAGAAGATGATGAGCGCGACCTCGGCGTCGCAGAGGAGCGAGAGCTCGAAGGCCTTCTTGAGTAGCCCCGCGCGGCGCTTGGAGAAGCGCACCTGCCGGCTCACCCGGTCCTCGATCCGCCGCAGCTCCATGCGGCCGCGAGGTGGCATCGCCCGCCTGCTGTAGGAATCCGGTGCTCGGCCAATCACAATCAATCTCCTCTCGCGCCGTCGCTGGGAGCAGAGCGGGTGCGGCGCAGCGGAAGGGGGTTGTTGGCCGACAGCGCCGACTCCCGGGGGGGGGGGGGGGGGGGGGGGTTCTTTCCATCGATGGACATTGTTTTGGATCAACCAGCTCCCAAGGGTGTGATGAATGCTATTTAGGATTGCTTCTCCTCCTTGAGGCTTATCATGATGATCTCCGGAGTAGCAGTCAAGAAAACATAGGAGGAGCTCATCCCTGATCGGAGTCAACCTCTCGCTCAATTCAGAGTAGTTAGATGGGGTCTT
>NC_028454.1:8615949-8617977 GCF_000263155.2 Setaria italica | reverse complement strand
AACGTTATATTCCGTTAGACAGTAGATCTATTATTCTCCCCACGAGCTAGTGCCATACATAGGGTATAAATTTGCAAATTCCCCCCTAAGAACAACACCCGTAATTGACCCTGTTCGTTGAACTTTCAGGATGGTAAATATAATTATTTCTATAGTAGAGGGTATTTGGAGGATATCCAACTGAGCTTGGGGGGGGGGGGGGGGCGCGGTGGGCCCGCAGCTCAGTGACCGTGGCGCCGGGCCTTTGGGCAATGGGATCTTTACGGCGCTCCTCCCCTCCTGCGATGCAACTATATCGGACATTGTTGTCTTGTTGGGGATAGCACGTGGTAAAAACTTCCAGATTAGGAAGGAAACCGCGGGCGCGGGTGGGCTGATGATGAGGTGGGCTGGGGGCATGCGCGACAGCCGGACCAACGCGTGGCCCAAGCCGCGCGGCGGGCGTACCTATCCTCCAAAGTCGGCCCAGGCGGGGCCCGCGGCCCTCGTCCCTTGTGTCATCTGTGGTGGTGCTGTGCGGTGCCGCACGAGCGCGAGCGTGGCCGCCGGATGCTACTTGCCCGCCATGCAGTGTAGCCGCTCGAAGCCTGGGAACCGCGACCTACGGCCAAGCGGCGTCCACGTCCGCATGGTCACGCGTCCAGCTAGGATAGGACGCCTCCGTGTGCCCCGTCCCTGGCCAAAAATATCGCGGCGCGGATAAGGCCATTCTCGTTGGAGAGTTCTATTACACCGTTCCAAAAGTACCGTATCATCTTCAAAAATCTAATTTGATAAATGAAACAGTCTCTCATATTTAATTATTGTATAGTACTGAGATCAATGTACAGTTCATGTCAGTATTTAATTATTGTATTGTGTTAAGATCAAATATACGATATGAATATGTAACCACTTGTAATTGTATTATTAGTAGTGGCACAATAATCATGACCACACAGGATCGATAAAAGTTATGAATATGAAACAAATTACTTTTAATGGGTTTTGAAGATGAAACAAATTACTCTTAACGGTGGTTTCATCATAGTTTTAAAGTCTAGGTAACCGTGTACACAGGATTTCATGAAACCTAACTCCTCCCTCTTCATAAATTTTATGCCATGTCACCATTTTTACCTATGTGGTATGTTATCTAATGAGTTTGAAACCCTCAGGCTAATCCTAGTGGGAGTTTTATAGAGGTTTCATGCACATTAAATACAGTGACACATCAGCTTATCTGATGATATGGTATGGTAGTTATGAAGTGAGAGGGAAGGAGTTTCATCAAGGTGAAACTGTGTATACACTGTTTCCAAGACTATGAAACCTGTTGAAACTTGCATTGGAGGTTATAGAGTTTCATTTCATCTGACATATTCAATCACATGCCTCGTAATTAAATGTTATGGGCATCCTTTAAAATCGTGAATGAAACTTTGCATCAGGGGGTATTGTTTCATTCATCAACTTAAAGTGTTTTAATGATATGTCATTCTTAGAAACTGCGAGATAAAATTTCCCATTAAGAACTTGCATTCGGAATAGCCTAGGGAGCGCCCTCGAGAGGTCGGTTCAAATGCGCAGGGCGACACCGGTGAAAGATTTGGATTGGGCTTCTCTGCTCAAAGCAGACTTGTATCTTCTTCACTGCTGATCTGAGATCAGCTTGGTTAAGGCAAGGGACAACGAAGCTGAGATCACCTCGGTTAACGCAAATAGCAGTAAGGTGGTGTGTCGGGATAGATCGTCAGTACCGCAAGGAAGCGAGAAAACCGACTCCTACTGGGGTTCATGGCCCACAAAGCGAAAGGAAATCAAGTCCAGTTACAGCAAGGCTTCTTGGGTCGTTGAAATGGAAAGGCTGTCATGTAACTGGGCCGGACCGCATATGTGCATCACGTAATCATGTGTGTTATCACCGGTGTTATCACCGAATTTGACGATTTTTTTTCTCTTCTGCTTTATTTTCGAAGGAGGACCTACGACGGGGACCACGCGGCCGAGCGGCGACGACTGGCAGCGGCCGTGGGTGCCGGCGCCGCG
>NC_028454.1:8588621-8614409 GCF_000263155.2 Setaria italica | reverse complement strand
GCTGTGCAGTGCACGAGCCGAGCTCGTATAAATAGCCCGGGCATTGAGCTGGAGTGAGCGCAAGTCGTGTGCCCGATGTAGCTCGCCAGCTTGTTCTTTCGCCCTGTTCCACACTTCCACACTCTCCTGAAGCCAGCCAGCCAGCCAGCTCTTGCAGCTACCACCACTTTGCCCATGGCCGGCAGCAACGACGACCCAGGATGCTGGCGGCCTGGGCCGGGCTGTGGGTCTCCCGCAAGCCCGGCGCACGCCGCGCCGCGGGGAAGGCCGCCCTCTACGCCGCGGTCGCCGACGGCCTGCTTCCGGGGATCCGCCGCCGCCGGGAATGCATGACCGCTTCTGACATTATGATCGAGTTTTGACTGTCTAGGTGGCAAATTCGATTTCCGAAAGTCGTGGTACAAACTGTTACGTAGTCTATCTAGGAGTGTATACGAATCTGCTGTTCGGACAAGCGCGAGGCCCAACGTGCGCACATTTGTTCTGTTTTGCCTTGTGCTCTGTTCTTCCTTCCCCTGTTCTGCTGCCGTCTACTTGTCAACTTGTTGACACTACGATCGCTGCACCCCGCGCTTGCTGTTCATGATCAGGAGAATCGGAATGCCGTGACCATGGAACGAGTCGTTGGGGGTTTCTTACGAGGTACGGCTAATAAGCAGCAAGATCTCAGCGACAGTAACGCGGTCGCCGACGGCCTGCATGCTGGAATGTCCGCGAGGATTTTATAGATCAACCGCATCCGTCTCTAGCCAACAAAGCAATTGGCTCAGTTCATAATACGTAGTATTCTTGGAATTTCTGGGATTTCCTTCCCTTAAAATCGAGTTTAAATTGAAGAAAATCCACAAATTATAAAAGGTAAAAAAAAGGAGGCCCACTACCTCACTGGCTAACTGCAAGGCCCATGAGGCCGATCAGCCTAGGGCAGCAAACAGGCCAGGCCCATGCATGAGCGAAGTCTGTGAGTTTGAAGCTCCAACAGTAAGGAACACGTCACATCTTTGCGTTCACGACTATCCACAGGCATGACCTCACCTATGACGAGAACAGGATCGAGTAAAACACGCGCGGCGTGCCCCATCGACGAACGGGTCGTGTAATCGGTCAACGACGCTCGACAGCCTAGGTTTGCTTCTTTTGTTTTTACTTTTCCCACTTGTATTTGAACGTAACTACTCCATCTTGACTTTTTTAAATACATCACTTTTAATATGTACTAAAAGGTGATTAGATATCTAAAAATTTAAAATGAATAGTAATTTGTGACGGAGGAAGAGGGAATAACATGCAAATTAATTACTTACGACAACGTGGTAGAGTTGCATATATTCGTATGCATCATGCAGCACAAGGAGCCAACAACACTTGTAACTTTTATCACTATATATATTAAATGGGTACACAGTTGATCTGCAGCAGCAGCACACGACATGTCAGGAGACGACGATGAAATACGATGAATGGCGTATATATAGAACAGAATCTACTGATGACTCTATTCGACTCCACTGGACACCGTCTCACACACGGCCGAATGGAACAATACAGCAGCACGTACGGTTTTTTTTTTCAGATAATGGATATAGAAACACGTAGGACACATCATGGAGACTAAGAACTTAGTCATCACCAACTTATTGTATCTGGACACAAGAGCGTGGCAATGGCAATGGTGCCGACCGCACGCACTACGTACCTGCTGCGCGCGCGGCGCGTGGCAGAAACTTCACCATAAGAGCGTGGCCGCCGCCAGGCCGGCTGCCGCCGTCAGCGGGGCGAGGGACGCGTACACGAGCCTCCTCCCGACAGCGGCGCGCGCGCGGGGGTCGGCCATCACCCAGACGGCGCCGCCGAGCTCTGCGACCCCCGCGTAGAAGAGCCCCGAGAGGGCGAGGAGGTAGTAGGAGCCGTTCGTCCCTTGGAGCGCCGCCGGCCGCTTGGACATGGCGGCGGTGATGGCCGAGGAAGCGGTGGCGAGGCCTGCAAGCCCCAGCGCCGCGGGGAACCAGCTGGTTGCGTTGCGGTCGACGACGCCGTCGTCGTTTCCCTGCACCAGCCCCTCCCGTCTTGCCTGGAGGCTCATGAGCGTCACCATCCTAGGCTCCTAGCTTGGTGTAGCTTGCTTGCTTTGTGCAGTGGCTGCAGCCTGTTGAAGTCGATGCTTTGCTGGGAAGGAGAGCAGCTTTATATAGGCCCGCGACTTTAGGACGAGGACAGGAGAAACAGCGGGTGACGCTTTTCCCCAAAAGGTCCCATCAACAACTACAGGGGCCCAAAAGGAAAAGTATCAAGATCAATCCCAAAAGGTCCCATCAACTATAGGGGCCCAAAAGGAAAAGTAACAAGTCATAAGGAGAGAATTTGAAAAGTCAGAGGTATTACAATGAAACAGTCCCTCACAATGTACAGTTCATGTTAGTATTTAATTATTGTATAGTACTGAGATCAATGTACAGTTCATATCAGTATTTAATTATTGTATAGTGTTGAGATCAAATATGCGATATGAATATGTAACTACTTGTAATTGTATTTTTTTTACTTTCCCCACTTGTATTTGAACGTAACTACTCCATCTTGACTTTTTTAAATACGTAATTTTTTGATATGTATTAAAAGATGATTATGTATAAAAAACTAAAATGAATGGTTGAGGGAGAGGGAATAACATGCAAATTAATTACTTACGTCAACGTGGTAGAGTTGCATATATTCGTATGTATTATGCAGCACAAGGAGCCAACAACACTTGTAACTTTTATCACTATATATATTAAATGGGTACACAGTTGATCTGCAGCAGCAGTACACGACATGTCAGGAGACGACGACGGAATACAATGAATGGCGTATATATAGAACAGAATCTACTGATGACTCTAGTCGACTCCACTGGACACCGTCTCACACACGGCCGAATGGGACAATACAGCAGCACGTACGTTTTTTTTTAACCAACGCGTCGGCACGTAACTTAGGACCGGTAGCCACATTCCTTGTCGGAATTTGGGCAAATCCCTTTGATAAATCGGGTCCATCAACCGTAGGCCTAAAAGGAAAGCTATCAGGGCCAAAAGGAAAGCTAAAGGTCACCCCCGGTGTTTCTCCCGTCCTCGTCACTCTACCTGCGCAGAGCGCAGCTGTGCGATGCATTTTCGCACAGACCCCGATGCTCAGACGCATGCCATGCAGGAGCAGCCAGCTAGGCATTTTTTCCCCAGCCGCGTAGCCAGTTGGCAGGAGCAGCCCATCACTCCGCTATTACTGTGCGTGCGCTTCCCTATATATTAGGATTCTTTTACACTGTATTAGTAAGGGCCTGTTTGGTTATGGATGCTTATTTATAAGTTGCTTATTTGCTTATTTGTAGTTGCTTATTTATAAGTCAAGGTGTTTGGTTTGGGTTGCTTATCTGATTGCATATGACATATTTGCCCCTGCCATCCCATTTCCCACTACCCTAACCATTACCAATGCCTCCTCCGGCTCGCCTCGTTCCCCTGCTCGTCCTCCTCCTCTTCCATCTCCCCTTCTCCCTCTCCCGTCACCACCACCGCCGCACCCCGTACGCGTCCCCGTCCCCGTCGCCGGCGTCCTCCGACTCGCGAAGGAGGGGGCGGCGCGGCGGGAGTGGCGGGAGGGAGCGGCGCGGCGGGCGGGAGCGAGCAGCGGGAGGGAGCGGCGCGGCGGGCGGGAGCGAGCAGCGGGAGGGAGCGGCGCGGCGGGCGCGAGCGGCGGCGGCGGCGGGCGGGAGCGGGAGCGGCGGCGGGCGCGAGCGCGGAGGCGGGCGGCGGCGGAGCCCGAGGACGACGAGAGGCGGCGCGGGCTCCCGACGGCCGCGGGCGACGGCGGCGCGAGGCGGCGCAGGTCGTCGACGGCGCGGAGGAAGCGGTCCGCCTCGGCCCGGTCCCCCGCGCACGGGGCGGCGGCGGCCGTCGCAGTGGCGGCGGCGGCGGGCGGCGCGGCGGCGGCGGCGGGTGGTTCCGGGATAGCCAGAGTAGTTCCGGGATAGAGGAGAGAGAAAGGGGAGAGAGGAGAGAGAATGAGGGTAGGAGGTGGAAAGTGCTCCATAAGCAACTATAAGCAACTCAAAACTTGCTTATTTGCTTATGCATAAGCAACTTATAAGCAAGTCTATAAGCAAGGGTGTTTGGGTCATAAGCAACTTATTTGCTTAAATATAAGTTGCTTATTTATAAGCAATGCTAACCAAACAGGCCCTAACTATATTAGTACTTAGTAAGTAACTTACACTGTAATTTTAATTTATGTATTGGTATTTTTGCATTTGAGGGGTTTCTCACCATTAGAAATAATTTGTTATCTAACTGACTATAATAAAAATTTGTTGAGTTGTTAATTTTGCATTTTGCATGTTAATTTTCCTCCTCTTTTCTGCATCAGTTTGTTTACTATGTTCTCAGCATAGTTGTTTCTATGTTGTTTTTTCTAGCAATTATTTTCCACCGTTTGATCCAAATCTGATGGTGTTGATATTCAGGTGACAGCACCTCTGCCAGCACCTGAATTTTGTCTGCCTCAAAATCAAGTGTTTCAGCAAATCAGATTGCTTGGGTGATGCTTCCATGAGAAACACCCGGGTGATTGCCTAGTTGATAGGGATGGGCTGGCTACTTGGGAGGACACGTGGAGAGCTGGCGGCCGGGGACTGGGGCCGGATGAAAATGTGGCTAGCTTGCGTAGCGCCTAGCGCGTTAACGTTACCTCTCTCTCCAGGCGCACAGGAGGAAAGATCACGGATCCACCCGCCACAAGGATCGAGGAAGCTTCGTGTGGAATGTCCGTCGTCGTTCGTCGATTACCATCATCTACGGCCAAACTTTGGAGGAGTGTAAATGTGCAATCCTGCTCTCGCGGCCGGTTCACACTATTTCATATGATCTTTTTTTCAAATTCGACTGTCATAGGATCTTAATTTCGATTTGAATGTTAGCGGAATGTAATGCTGCCACTCTGCTTTGGGAACCTTCACAACAATAAGCTGCTTCAGTAGCGTCGTGGAGGATGGACCCACCGTTCTCGTTGGCCTTCAGCCGTTGCTCATCCACCGGCTGGTTCACGCCGGCCACACCCACCAATAAGGCTCCTACCTCATGGACGCGTACGTTTGCCTCCCGAGGATCGGAAGAGGAACAGCATCTCGCCGTCGCCAGTACAAGGTCACGTAGGGCGCCTTGAATCAAGACCACCTGACTGCCGTCTTCGTTCACACAGCATCACAGCATCACATGGGGAGCTGCCCACCACCTTTGCCGATTGGGCACAACCGGCCAGTTATATATATTTTAATCAGGAAAGGGCATGCTATATGAGGACTAGTTTATTAATTAATGATATGATACGGGCCGGTCAGCGTTGACCTCCACGTGCCCAACCTAAATCATGCCCGATTGCAAGCCATTCCCCATCCGATTCCTTCAGTTCGGCGGTGCTCGATGCTCCCAAACCCTCCTAGCCCTAGACCACAACCTGTAGACAACGGCAATGGGTGAGAATGTCGTTCTGTTTGTACTCCATTTTCTTGTCCTGCTGTAATTTCTCAAATCCCTTCTTTGCTGGACACATGAATCCTAGATCTCGTCATGCTGCCTGCTAGCTTGTGAATAATGTATTTTCCACACCCGCTAATTGATCTTTGCACAATCTGGAGGTTCATCCATTTTTATTTTTTATATTCTTCTATGTACGACATAATAACTATTAATTTATTTTTTTAATTTTGAGGTAACATCTTAAAACGTCACTTGCGTTAATAAGGCATGAATTCGTGCAAATGCCATATGTGAATGCACTGTGAATCGGTGTACATGCCGTACGTTTTTTCTTTTGATTTACTTTCACGTTAGAAGTCGTCCCACTTACAATTTTTTTTCCTGGCCCCGCCACTGTCCGGCACATATAGCAACAAGTACTAGTAATAAACATGCAAATCCTTGTTACTGCGCAGCATATGTTCGTAGCGAACATCACTGGCAAAACAATTGATCAGAGAAGTATAACCTTTCGATGATCCAGAACTTCGTTGACCTCCATTGTTGTGTCTAAGGTAGTGTGGTTGAGGAGCGGAGTGGGATGGAGTCGTTCCATTCTATGTTTGGTTCAGGAGCGGAGGGATGGAGCCATCCTAGTGAGCAAATGTTTGCTCCGCTCGATCACGCAAAATCGAGTGGACCGAGCCGTCCCAGTTCGACGGCGTCTCATCCTGTGACTCGAGCAAGGAGCTAAGGACGTGGTGCTGCGCGTGGCAGGAGCTCAGGGCGGCAAGGGGGATGGAGCTTGGGTGGCGTAGGAGTGAAGAATTGAGCGCTGATGGTGCGGATCCAAGCTTGGACGGAGCTCCAGCGGCAGGGTAGGGCGGCGTCTGGCGCTGCGGGGGCGGAGGGTGGTTCCTGCCGTGTGGTAAGGGGTGGCAAGGCTCAGGATGGCAGCGACCGGTGTGGGGCGGAGACCGGATTGAGAAGGTGTAACGGAGAAGGAAGAAGGTGGAAGGGAGGAACCATGGTCAGGGAGGTTGGGAGCCCGACGGCGCGAGGGACGGAGCCCAGCGACACGGGAAGGGCAGCGCCCGGCGTCGTGGAGGTGGAGCCCGCGGCACTGGAGAAGGGGGCGGAGGCCGAGCCATGGCCGAGGTCCGATGGGAGCTTGGTGCGCTCTGGTGGAGAAGATTAGAGGAGGAGAAGAGGGTGGGGTGACTGACAGGCAGGTCCCACATAATGGTGGTTAACGGAGCAAACCAAAAAAACGGAACTGTTCCATCCCTCTAACTAAACATTGAACATGAAACCATCACATTCCTAAAATCAATCGTTCCATCATACCTCGCTCTCCAACCGAACGCTACCTAAAACGTGCGTAGAAATATGGGCAAAGTCAAACGCAAAATAAAAGACGGTGATGTGAAGCGGTATTGCAGGCACGCCGCACGCAGGCTGAGTAGGACACTGAGTCAACGGCCGGTAGGTGCGTACTTGACATTTAAGGGAATCACAGTTTGTCGGAGCTCAATAGAGATCTTATGTGAGGTTGCCAGTCAGTTTAACAAATCTTCGGATCATCTAGATTAAGAGACAGGCATAAACAATGGAGGTCAACAACCTTAACACACTATAACGAGTAACACCTGGAAGTGCCCGCCCTTGCATCGGGTGAGTCCTTGCTGGAGGTCGATGCCATGCCAGCAGTAAGCAGTAAGCTGGAAGCTGCAGCAAGCAGCGCTTCGTTCAGACTCAACGCTTTCAGAACTGGGATGCAGATCAGCTCAAGAAATGGGATGGACCCAAGACCTTTCTGCATCCGCAAATAAATCTATCTGAAATTCTGAATATACTAATGTTGGAAAATAAAATCTCAAGGTGTAACATCCGTGAAAATCACCAACTTAAATCACCCGCTAAAAAGTTGTTTTCAAAATCTTTTTACCGTTGAGCTCCTGAAAATCCCACCTTCCCGGCGATTTCACCGTCCTGGCACCAAAAGCCGATAACCATCATTTTTTTTATCCTCTCCGCAAATTCTGCCGTGTGCCGGTCGACAAACCGCCACGCGTGCTCCGACCGCTTTCCACAATCACCGCCGACTCTCCCTTTCTTTTTCTCATTTTCCCATATTCCTTTTTCTCTTTTCTTTTTCTTCCTTCTCTTTCTTCCTTTCTTCTTCTTCCTTCCTCCTTTTTTCTTTCTTCTTCCTAGCCGCATGCGCCTGTTTCCTCCCTGCGCACCGCACAGCGCCACCGGCCCCTCCCCTGGCGCCTGCTCCTTCCCTAGCGCTTGACCACCCCGGGCCCCCTCCCCTAGCCCCACAGGCCTCGCCTCTTGCCTCGGCTTCCCGCGTGTGCCGACGAGACGCGCCGGCCAGTGCCCTCCCCCTGGCGTGCCTCCCCACGTCGGCCTTCGCCACTATGCTCCTCGCCGCACGAGCCCGATCCCACCATGCCATCCACGCAGAACTCCACCTCGCCACGCCACCACCCTGTGCTGGCTGAGAATCTCGGCCGCCATTAACGCTGCTCACCGACCCCGACCCCTACACCGTCGGCCGGCGCCCCGCTGTGGTGGAACTGCCCAAATTAACCTGACTAAAATGCACTTAAGTCGCCTGGCACGCGATCATGCACTTTAAGCAAGTCAACTTGATCGAGTGTCGGATTTCATCCGATAAACCACTTACTCAGGATCGAGAAGCATTGCTCACATGAAGGTGAGTGGGCACAGAGATTACAACATTCCCATTACATTAACATAGTTCAATAATTTATTACATCAGAGTTTTTGAAATTCAGACAAGTTTGCAAGGTGATAAACAACGAAGATGTAGAACAAGCGGAAGCTAAACGTCGATACACGATATCATGATGAAGCCGATCATGACATCAATGATCCCTGCCCTCGCCGTCCGAGGAGGGATCCCACTCGACTGTCCAACCCGGAGGGAGCTGGGTCGGCCAAGTAGTGCCAGCAACCACACTATTGACATTACCTAAAAAGTTAAGCCACCAACAAGGCTGAGCAACTAATACTCAACAAGACTGACCCGACAGGTGATAGCTAGTTCACCAACTCCTAGACATGCAAGACTTTTTTACTGTGGGTTTGTTTTGCCAAAAGTGTCTACAATTGGTCCTTACTTTCAATATTTTAGTTCAAGTTCTAAGTTTATTAACCAGTCTAGATTAGCAGCTTATACTAAGCAAGCATTGTTTCCAAACAACTAGAGATCAAACATCAAGTTTAACATCCTCAAGTTCCATCTTTACTTAGTGCAGAATAGCGATCAAGTAGTCCCAAACTGTGAGAGGCAGACGAATCGATTCAAATTTATTAACCATGCATGGCGATTCTAATCTCATGACATCCGTGCATCACAAAGGGTTGCTTCATTTGTCAGCCGTCTCCGTCGATCGCTTAGGCATGTGTCAGGTCCAAACTTCCTTTGGCATAAAATGCTCCATAGTCCCGACCTCTACTGTACTGTGACCGCACTTGCACCCACATGATGCACCATGGGAACGATGTTCCAAGGACAGCAGGGGGGTATGACACGCCCCAGTTCAATCAGGTACTAGGCTTTCCTATTCCATACTAGGTATGAGATTAGTACTTTTAGACACTTGATCACGAACGCCGACACGTTTCGACCTTAGCATGTTCATTGCTAAACAGACGGGGCAAACCACCACATCGGAATCATTCCCGGTTCCGTCCGTCATCCTTATAGTTGTAGAAAGAGTAATCACACAACTCCTATAACTCGCGAGTGACAGACAATCACTCGACTTTTACCGAGCCCTATTTAGCACAACAACTACTCGACCTTAGCAACTAGTGATCAAAATAAGGTACTACGTTCATGCATCTATGGTTTCAATCAACTCCTACAACGTAAATGCATAATCATAAGCATCAACATATTTGCATCAATTTTAAATAGGGAAGCATGCACCGGGGCTTGCCTTCAGGAAAAGTTAGTGGTTCTTTGGGGTCTTGATCTAGCTCGTGCTCAACTTCCGCGTGATGTAGCTCTGCGGTGGGTTCCTCTTCCAGCATAGGGTGGAGCTTGTAGGTTCCATCGGCGATATTAGCTTCTACACGACATGCACATGCAAAGAGTTTAGATTTTTCCATGCTTTTGCACGAATGATGCAAGGCATGACTTATTACTAGAAGGAAAGGTGCATTTTGGCCACATTCACCTAAACAAGGTTGTAACTTTCATTAACTTCATAAAGTAAGGTGGGTTGTGGTTTAAACTAGAGGTTGACTTTGGTGGCAATTGTGTACATATATAAGATTCTTACAACTTAGAGTTGCATAAGGAAGGTGGGGTCGTTGTTAGAGTTGTCGGGGTTCATTTGGAGACTTATTTACTTCTGAATGTTTTTTTTATACCTCTTCCAAAAATTACTAATTAGGCTTATTAGGACTTACATTCTTTACTCACTTAAACCGAGTCCTTATCCAAAATTTGGTTCCACAAGCAAACAACAACATAAGGCACTGAGAAAATTACAGCACCTTACTTATGTCATCAGTGAGTTACTGTAAAAATTTGAGATCCATTGGACTACCACAAAAAGAATTAAAAGTATTTTACCACCAAGGGTAGCATGCACTTAACCATTTTTATCTCAAAACCTAAAATGATTCTGAGGGTGAAAATTTAGCAGTAGATTGAAGGTGGCTTATAGAGACTTTGGTGAATTTTCATGATTTTTAGAGAAGGACATCTATTTCCTATATTTTCCTCCTATTTATCTTGCTCTATAAAGGAAGGTGGGTTTCCTTCTGTTTCTGACTAGGTTCCATATTTTTCCTACAAACTAAACTTCAAAACTAAGCTACTCCAAGTGGTTTCACATTTTTCTTAGCTCTGGATTAAAACTTATGCAAAAAGAAAGATTTAACCCAAGATTTCAATTATAAGGTTAAAACAGTGATTTAAAGTTCTACTCCAGAGACCTAAGTATTTTTTTTGAGCTTCTACTACTTAAAACATACACCACATAGTTGGATTTACCTTTTTAGCATTTTTCTTCGATTTACTATGATTTAAAAGACCGAAGCAAGAAATAAAACTATTGGGTATTATTTCCAATAGTAACATGGACAAGATTATTTTTGTATGAAACTAGACAGTTCACTCAGTTCAACAAAAGTGGTTTGGCATTTTTCCGATTTTTCTACAATTTATGGTGCATTTACAAATTTTTATCCTATTTTTTGCCGATTTAAAACAATAAACCGAAAACAACTTACAAACTAGCCCTCGGGTTTACGGTTTAATTATGCAAGGGTCCCTAGTTCTTGCGCTAAGACCCCTGGAAGAAGGTAAATGACACAGGTAGGTCCTCGCGGCGGCCGGCGGCGATCTTCGCCCGATTCCAGCGAGGTGAGGCTCGAGCCAAGGCAACATGTTATCGGGGAGGAGCGCGGGCTCACCTAGGGTCAATTGGCGGAGGTTATGGTGGTGGAGCAGGTTCGGCGGCGGCGGAACGGCTTGGGGACGGAAGCGGCTTCGGTGGTGGGGTCCCGGCAAAGTTTCGGCGACGGCGGGGCTCCAGGAGGGCAACAAGTCGCTTAGAGACGTGTGTGGTGGTGTGGCGGAGCGAGCGGTGGTGTCAGCGAGGTGCGGGGTGGTGCGGTGGTGTAGGCAGCGCCATAAGTCCTTATATAGGGCCAGGGAGGTGCGGGGTAGTGAGGCGGAGCTTCAGACACGGGCGGATAGGATTGGGGGGGCTCGGTGGGCTGCGGGCCGGTGCTCCATTGGCAGTGATGCCATTGGCCGGGGCGTGGAGACTGCGGGATAGGATCTCCCGGTCATTGGCCTTGGGGAAAACGAGTCGTGCAAGCACGGCTTTGCCGCGACCGGGCTTGGCGGAGCGAGGCGCACGTGCGGTCGCTGTCCGGGCGGCAATAGGCAGTCGGAGCTTGGCCGGTCCGAGGTGGCAGTGTGGCGTCCTCCAGCGGACGGAGCTTGCTCGGGATGGAGCAAAAAGATGCGTGACGCCAGGGGCGGGATAAGCGCGCTCGCCTACTGGGCAGCCGGGCGCGTGAGCGGTCTTGTCGCAGCGGCCGGTTGGGCGAGGGCGAGCTCGCCAGTGGACAGCGGCCACGTGGCCAGTGGTGCACGGGCGAACGTGCGGGCGCGCTCCGGGCGCGCGCGGGGCGGGGTGCTCCTCGGTGCAGCCAAACAGGGCCAGTTTTAGGGCCTTTTTCTCCAAACTTTTCAAAAGAACTCGTGAAACTCTAAAAGTAAAACTTGTAGACCTAACATCCGGCTTCAAACTTTACAAAAGGAGTTTGCTTGAAAATGAGACGAATTTGAAACTATGGAGTTGCAAAGTTTGGCAGAACGCCAGCCTTCGGGGACTGAAGGCAGATCTCGGTTTTGCTGTTTTTCAACATTTTGGCCAACTTTGGTTCAGATTTTGAGTAGCTTCCCATTTGAATCAGGTAAAAGTATAATTGAAGGAAACGTTCTTCGGTCTTAGGACTCCAACTTATATTAAGGACTTTTTTTTGAGTTCAGTTCAGATTTTTGGAGGAACAGGCTCGCCAAAATGCGCGCTCTGGATGTTTTCCAGACTTAGCGCTGGAATGCAAAAAGGCTGAGTTGACTGTTTTACACAATTTTGGCCAAGTTTTTAAGCAGGTTTGGTTACGATTTGGACCTAGGTCAGTGTAAGAAAGTTGTAATACACTCAAGGAGCTACAACTTATATTTAAGGTCTGGCTTGAGGTTAGATATAGAATCGTGAGATAACCGATTACAAATTTGAGAAAAAACATGAATTCCATGACAAGTCATTTGTAGGGTTTTGATATACTCCTGATTTGAATCTGGTTTTTTGACCTTTTCCGACTCCGAATTAGCCAAAGTGTTATTAATAAAAGTTGTTTGAAATTAAAAGTTTTACAACTCTTATTTGGGCAAAATCTTAGGTTTGTATATAAAAACTTATGTTTTCTATTTAACTCCAAAAAGGGCTTTTTAGGGGCAACTTGAACATTTCACCTCTTTTACTTAGTGACTAATGACTTGCTCAAGTTTAACTATACCTAATTAAGGTAGAGTTGTTACACCCGCTCTCTCCTGCCACCTATAAAAGGGGAGCCGACGCCCGGAGCTTCGCCACCACCGTGTCCTACCTCCCAAGCCACTAGCCCTCCTTGCGCGCCACCCAGTTCGCTGCCCTCGCAGGAGCACCGCCGCTTTCCTGTCCACCACCGGTGCCCCCCTCTCCCGTCGCCAGCCGCACAAGGTGAGGGCCCAAATGGAGTCCCCTTGCCCTCCTCTTCCTTCCCCCGCCATGGGCCTTGCCGCCGGCGAGCCTAGGCCAGCCGGCCGCCGTCGGGGCGCCCATCCCCCAACTCTCTATAACGCACGGTACGGAGGAAGAAGAAATCCTCCAATTTCGATCTAACCTCCTACTTCTTCCTATTCGTGAAACAGCCCTCCTACCTCTCTCAAAGATTCTCTCGCAGATAAGCCCTTCCACCTCCCAAAAATATTTACAACCAGGTCCCTGGTTCTCGTAGTTTAGTCCTAAGCCTTGTTTTAAGCCTCTAATACACGGTTATCTCATCATTTCATACGCCAAACTTCCTCCAATTAATCCCAAATTTGACCACAACATCCTCCAATATATTCCCGTTGAGTCATCTCCAAATTCCATGAAACTGATTTTCGTTCCCGTTCTTTGTTCAAGCTCAACGGGTAAAATGTTATTTTCCTTTTATTTATTGTGTGCCCGATTGTGTGTGTCATAGATCGCGGAGTGCACAAGTAGGAGTTTGACCACGAGCCCGAGCCCAAAGACTAGCACCGCGAGCAAGTACTCCCGGAAGGCTTTGAGGATGGCAAGTCCAATCTCACCCTTTGATGCATATTTATCCCAGTTTTTCAAACACAACCTATTAGCCTATTTTATAAAATTGCATATTGTTTTACTGCTGAAACATGCTTGGATAGCCACCCCTTGATTGTTGTGAATATTCCTTGATTGTCCTATAATTATCTCTAAATATGATTTGCTCTGTTTGGATGATAATTACTGCTAGAATGCTTAGGATCTTGTTACTCAATTCAATCATGACTACAATGTGTTTTGTTAAAGAATAAATATGTGAGGATTTTTAAAAGGGAAAATGGGTTTTTGGAAATAAAAGAAAGAAATTCTTAGATGAGATGGATGGGTGTTTCTTGTGTGAAATGCCAATAAGTTGGGCTCATATCTTGGTGGTTGAGCAAGGTTGGAAGATATCCATCTTGTTACAAATTAAGCGCCGAGTTGATGTGTCATCTTGCCTAACCCAACCATCGTGGAACCACTCGACCGTTGTATGCGGCAACGGCTTTGCATAAATCCCACTAGCTAGTCTATTAGTCATCAGGAGAGTTGGTGAGGAACGGGAGACCATGGAGAAGGAGTAAGATCTTTGTGACTTAGGTCCCAGTTAAGACCTCATCGGTAGGTCATTAACCTCTTGGTTGCTTCCGTGTTGGCTAGTCAGGCTTAGCTAAGGTGGGTAATGGCTTTCATAGGATCTGCACCGACACTAAGGTGATCATGTTGCGGTACCCCACTTGTGGGTAAAGTGTACAACATCTGCAGAGTTAAAACCTATTTGGGTAGCCGTGTCCACGGTATTGGATGAGTTATGGCTTGGTCACATAACTAGTGCTTGGAGATGGATGATTTTCATGGCGTGTCTTGGATTTTGGAAGTGTTCGACAGTTGTGCCGTGAGCTACTGCAGATGGGGAGTCTGGTAGCATTAAAACTTGGATCCTTTGTGTAGGATCACCCCCTACTTAATGATTCGATTACTAAAGAAATACTTTGTGAAAACCCTTTTGAAAATGAACCCTTGCATGTTTGAAAATCTAACTTTATTGCAAATAAATCTTAGCCTTATCCTTGATATATCCTATGCATATTCTTGATTGTATCCCCCTCCGTAGATGGGGTTGGACTTGTTGAGTACTTTTGCACTCACCCTTGTTTTGTTGCTTCAAAGGAAGATCCGAACTTGGTCGCCGAGTATTTCGAGTAAGAGGTCGTTTCCACACCCAACACTGCCTGTGGTGTTGGCCTTTGCAGAATGCTTCCGCTATCATGTAGTCCTGAGTGCTATCTCTTGACAGTAGCTTGGCTCGCTGCTGTTGTTTATTTACTTGTCATTTCAGCATGGCTTTCGTGCCCACTCCCTCGGGAGTTGTACGGTTTATGAACCATCTGTTGAATAAATATGTTATCAACCTCCTGGGACTGTTATTTGTAACACATTTAGTCTCTACTTATGTGGGGACGCTTCAGAACAAGACTCGAACACAACAATGTTAGAGAAGTTCTCGTGGTTCATTTCTAAAAAATGAGCATCCGTTTGCATCGGGGTAGGACTCCCTTGTATAGTATCTCGGAGGACACTTTACTTTCTGTGATTACCCTTACTCAACCAGTACATTCCTAGAATATGCTATACATAAAAGTCTTTTGGAGGTAACTTGTGCAACTTAGTCTCCTCCGCTGAGTCACGCTTCTCACGCCTCCAGACAATCCTATGAATCACGCTCTCAGACAATTCCGCAAATCATGCCTTCACATTTCCAACGCCTCCACGCCTTTAATCTCACACCCAAAGCCTTGTTAGCCTCATGCCTTGAAGTTATCATAGCCTCATACCAGAGAGGTGCCAGGCTCGTGCCCTGGTTCTTGGGTTGTTCGTTGCAACAACCCTGCGTGAGACACAGTAAACAACTCGACGCTTGGGGTTAGCTTCGAGCGCTCGAGGGTAAGCTTCGTTATAGCCTGGTGATTAGCAATTATCTCTTGGCTTCGAGACTGAATTTACAGAGGCGACGCGAAGCTACCACTACTTTCACGCCAGACCGGCCCCTTGAGACTAGGGACCCTTGCCCAAAGTTAATTGTTTTGCAAAGCCAGATGGTTTATGCCGAACACAACAGCCTCGAGGGTGACCGTCTTTTTGGGTGATCCCCAATAGTAGCCCCTCGTGGGCGAGGGTCGACACCGGCAGCCGAACCCGCAACTTGAGGATCTTCTCCCAAAAAATGTCACCCTCAAGTGTCGGTGAGAAATGAGCCAACAGTTACCTTTTGTAACATACGTGCCGATTTCTTATTGGATGACCCTTCGTATTTGGCTCAAGGTTTAAGGCACTGTTTTGCGCTTGTTACCACGCCTATAAAAGGGGGGGTCGCTTTCATTTTTGCCCTCGCGTGTTGAATCTTCACTTACCACTTGCTTTTTGCGCGCTGCTTGTTGCTTTTAGATTTGTGCGTTGCATGCTTTCTGCCTTGTTCTCCAAAGTGTTGAAGGTAATGATCTTGTGGGTATTTTACTTTTTTGTTTGTGTTTCATTTTGTTGTTTTTATTTTGACTTGACATTTGATTATTGCTCAGCTGGCTCGTATGATGCAAACCGCAAGGTCTATGACCACCGAAGAATTTGCTGAACAATCGAGGCTTTGCATCGAGGCTGGGGAAGACGTGGAGTTGGTTGAAGCTATTGAGGATGCCGCTAATGAGGTTTACCCGGACGAGGGTACCGCAGACAGTGGGGATCTCGAGGCTGCTGCTGACAGTGGGGAGGACCTAGGCCGACCCATCGGAGTTGGTGGCTAGCAAAGAAGTATACCCTCCCACCCTGCGGTTCAGGAGATCTTTGGTTTCCAAGAATACTATAGAGTTTTACATCAGCAAGGGTTACTTTCCGAGGGTGTTTCAAGGGCTCCGGGTGATGAGATCGTGCCAACACCTTAGGTAGGAGAGGCTGTTGTGTTCAGGGACTTTCAACGTCGGATTGAGATTTCCATGTGACAAGGATCTGCATAAGATTTTGGACCGATACAGGGCGAAGC
Source organism: Setaria italica (assembly GCF_000263155.2). Taxonomy (NCBI): domain Eukaryota; kingdom Viridiplantae; phylum Streptophyta; class Magnoliopsida; order Poales; family Poaceae; genus Setaria; species Setaria italica. The sequence goes on along the minus strand of NC_028454.1, from coordinate 8,598,009 downwards.
TTCACCATCTTACCCCAAATGCCTTTGTTGCTCTCTCCAAGTTTTATTGGGTTCAGCGCACGTTTGGTAGGTCGATTGATGTGGATGATTTCGTGAGGTTGTTCGAACTTCATATCCAACGGAAGAGGGTTTGATTTGATGATGAAGAGGGCACCTTCGAGACGTGTTCGGGTGTTGTACATTCACGACCCGGAGGAAAAATGAGAAGCAGAAGATTGTGAGGGTGGAACTTTCCTTAGCACAGAAGAATAAATGGGATGACGAGTGGCTAAGCTACTGGTTTTACATTAAGGTTGACATGGCTAATGCAATTGGCATCAACTGATCACTTTACCCCTTTTATGCCCCGTTGGGCCCATTGGACGTCTCTACTACGCCCCCTTTTTCAAAGACCAAAGTTGTTAAGCAGTGCGAGAATGCTTTTTTCTTAGCCTCGAAGTCGATGACTGGACGGGACCTTATTGAGGAGTTCGTGGTGGCGAATATCAAGCCTCTTTCTGAAGGTTGGGAGCCAGAGGAGATTGTTCAGAAAGATGTCCTGTGGCGCACCGGCTCGTTCCCGTACCCTTGGTTTGGGCTGGACTTGCCCGAGAGGGTCAACCCTGGACTTTTGTAGAGGAGGTTGAGAGGCGGGCCATAGACATTATTGGCCCCTGCCATGAGAATGAATTGTCATCTTCTCGGAAGATCATCGAGCATCAGCTTCGAGTTAATCAAGTGTTTGAAGAGCTTGGAGTTGAGGTTGTGTCTCGGTCGAAGCCTCGCAAGGTTTCCAAGCGAATGCGCGAGCCCAGCATGACTGGCTCGATAGAGATTGGCGGGGGAGGCAAAGGAAAAAAAAATAAGAAAATTGAGAGCGCTGTCCCAGAGGCTGCGGCTGCGGCTGCAAAGAAAGATGATGCCCAGGCGAGCATCATAAGCGAGGCTGCTAAATCGAAGCTAAGGACCTCCAGCCTTGAGGCTCAGAAGAAGAAGGAAAAACATGGTCACAGCTCTTTGGGCAAAGCTACAAAATCCTCTGTGCCTCTAGTCGTGACCAAGCCTGAGCTCGAGGCTGCCGGCGCGCTTGCTAGTATGAAAGTTAAGAGATCTGCAAGAAAGTCCTGTGTTGCCAAGGCTATTGATGAAGATGAAGACATTTTTCTGGATGTGGACCTGTCCTTGGTTCCTACCCTAGACTCTGAAGCTAGCGTTCCTGCAAAGGATGCCTAAACAAAAGCTGTCGTGTCTTCTCCACGCCCCGAGGCTAATCCTCGGGTGGAAGCGACTCTCGAGGCTACACTGGGAAGAAAAGCGGGATGCCTGCCCTGGAGCTGGCAAAGCCAGGTAAAAATGTCTTTGCACGTTTGCCTAAGCTGAGCTTTGTAGATTCCAGCCGCACCTCTGCTAGATTTTTTGAGGGAGCTGCAAAAGACTATTGGCGCAGTTGGAGAGGCATACGACGAACCTCCTCTGATATTTAGGATGAAATTTTATCCTGCAGATTCTGATTTGTCCCCATCTTTGGAAAGCTACAACAAGCTCTTTGGTTCATGTTTCGGGGTTAGGTGAGGATGACAACCCGTACAACTTGCCTTTGCTATGGGGTGCTAAGGGTGCGATGCGTGCTGTAGATGAAGTGGCGAAGGTAGTTTTGAGGAAGTCTAGGGGTGACGGGGGCGAGGCTGAGGAGGAAGAGGCTGTAGAAGAGGGAGAGATCCGTCCTGCTCATGCCCCTGAAAAGTCCAAGGCGCCTGCCGAGGGTGACTATGAGGATAAAGCTTTTGACCCCGAGAGTTAGTGTTTGTCTTTCTGCTCAACTTTGATTGCGGTTAATTTTGTTTCCCTATTTTTCTGTTGTGTCTTGCTTTTGACAAAGGATGAAAGATCTTCCTGTCACTTTGAGCCCAATGACCTGGCTAGGATGTTGGCTACCCTTGAGTATAAGGTAGTATATCCGACGCTTATTGCTTTTACTATTGTTTTGGCTGGGGTTAGCAACTTAGCTGCTTCCTTTTGTATTGAAAGCATGTTTCATCTTCTTGAAGAGAGTGGTTGTTCGTATTTCTTAAAGTTCGCAGCTAGTACCCACAAGTTTCCCTTGGCCTTGGAGATTCATGCAAAGGAGAAGTCCAAGAATGTGAGAGCCGTGGAGTTGAACTTTTACAAACAAATTTGTGCTACTTTTGGGCGAGAACCCGCGAGGCTCGTTGCTCAAAAGCAACTTGTGCAGGTCGGGGTTCATTTGATCTTGCGTTTATCTCTCTTATTTTTGGCTCGTTTTTTGATGATTTTTTATTTTTTCACAAACTAAGGAGGAGGAATCCAAAGGCAAGGGTGGAGGCGGAAGCAATGGCTTTGACCGGGAGAAGGATGCTTTTTACAAATCAACTTGCTCGAGGCCTAACTGAGAATTTGCATTGTTGACCATAGTCTTTTGTAATGATACATTTAACACTTTGATGGGATGCTTTTGCGGACCGTGATGTAAATATTAGTTGTTTGGTTGGTGCCAAGTGCTTCGAACTAGTTGCCTTTAATATTTGAATGCTTTACTATTCGTATCCTTGCGAATTCTTGTATCTTGAGGCTGTGATGTTTGTGTGATATCATTTGCTTGGTAACTAAAATTGCAGCATGAAGGAGCGAGTGTCGTGCTTTCTTTTTTGAAAAACGTCACCCCCTAGCTCCTTTATGCGTAGATTTTGGTTGAGCTTCTGTGTTTGTTGCTCGAGCTGAATGATGGAGATTTGTTTGTTGGGCTCGAGATGAAACTCCGAGAACAAAGGGATGAGAAGTGTTTTTTTTAAAAAAAAAACATCACCCCCCTGCCCTTTTGTTAGAGTGTTTTACTCGAGGCTGTTTTCTTACAGAAAGAGGATGAAAACAATTTTTGTCTGTCAAAAAACATCACGCCCCCCTTTTCATCCTTTATCGTGAAAGAGATTGAACTTAGATACAACTTTAAGATCTAGAGGATAAGTCCACGAAAAACTTGTTTTCGAGTTTGGTTGACTTAGAAGAGATGGCGAGAGGTGAGATGCGTAGGCTTTCCCTTTTCAAAAAAGCATCACCCTCGCCCTTCTTACCTTTTTGCGTGAACGAGGTTAGATGAATTTTAACAATCTACAAGATAAGTCAACAGAAAACTTGTTCTCGAGTTTTGTTGACTTAGAAATATAACGATAGTTTGGTTGATATGGCAACCCTTGGTGTATATGGCGCGTAGAAAATGAGGTTTTGCAACTTAATTGTTGCCTTATGTATATTGCATAAAAACGCATGCTATATTTGCATAGAAATACGAGGTTAGGCAACTTGTCGTTGCTTTAAATTTCTTGCACAGAAACACAAGTTTTCATCACGTGGTTGCGCAAAAACTCAAACTTTTTAGAGTTTCGAAGCACTTGGAAAAATGGTAAGCTTTGTTCTGCAGCTCTTGGAATGAACCTGTTAAGGGCTGGGATACTTCCCGTCAATCTCTACACATCTTTCACCGAGGCTGGGTTCCTTATATCAACAAGTGCCTGGATTTTGTCCGTGTTGGCCTGGATGCCCTTCGTTGAAACCAGGCATCCTAAGACTTTACCCCGCTGAACCCCGAACACATATTTCTCTGGGTTGAGTTTCAGGTTTGCTGCTCTTAAATTAGCAAATGTTTCCGCGAGGTCAAGTATGTGATCTTTCCTCTTATCACTTTTTACGACTATGTCATTGACATAAGCTAGGATATTTCTGCGAAGCTGTTTGGATAAGATTATTGCTATCATTCTTGAGAAAGTTTGCCTGCATTTTTTAGCCCCTCGGGCATCCCCACGAAGCAAAAAGTTCCAAAGGGTGTTATGAAACCAAATTTTCCTTCATCTTCTTTTTTTATTCGAATTTGATGGTACCCCGAGAATAAGTCCAACAGCAATAACGTTTTGCTGTTTGCAGCATCGTCCACCACCTTATCCACTCTTTCCATTGGATAGTCGTCTTTTGGGCATGCCTTGTTTAGGTCAGTGAAGTCTATGCACATTCTCCACTTGCCAATCTTTTCCTTGACTGGTACGGTGTGGGCCAGCCATTCTGGGTAGATGATCGGGTGTATGACGTTGGCCTCGAGGAGTCTTTCAACTTCATATTTCACAGCTTGGGCTTTTTCTTTTAACATTTTCCTGAGTTTTTGCTTTTTTGGCTTCGCACCTGGTTTTATGTCGAGGCCGTGCTCGATTATGTCCCTGTCAACCCCTTGGAGGTCATTGGCAGACCAGGCAAAAACATTTTTGTTTTTGTTTAGAAATTCGTTTAATTATTTCTCCTCCTCGGGCTCGAGGTTAGCCCCTATTGTGATATATCTATCCATGACATAGTCATCCAGCAGGACTGTCTTTGTTTCGCCATCCTCGCTTATCTTCACCTTCTCTTTGTCCCTCTTGGGCTCAGCATATGCCTTTTTCTTTTCTTGCGGCTGAACCTCGTAAGGGGTCGTTAAGTGATGGAAATTCTTTTGTCCGGGAGTTACGTATTTTTCTATATTTCTGGCAGTTTGCTGGTCTCCGTAGACCGTGATGACTCCTTTCAAGGCTGGGATTTTCATACATAAAAATAGTTGCCTAATTGCTGCATCGAACTTGTTGATGAACCCTCTCCCGAGGATGGCAAAGTAGGGGTAGTACATTTTAACCACATCGAATGTTATATGTTTTATTCTTGCATTGTCGAGATTTCCAAATGAAACCGCGAGTGTGATTTTTCCTAAGGCTTTAACCGGCCTCCCCCAAAGCCAAGCAACAGGACTTCCACCGGCTCGAGCAAGTGTGGGTCGATTTTCATTTCTCTAAAGGCATTTGCGAAGATGATATCCGCAGAACTTCCATTGTCCACTAGGACCTTCCCTATTTTTTAGCCAGCAATAATGGCCTTGATCACCAGCGCATCGTTATGCAAGGCTGTTTTCAATTTAAAATCTTCTTCCGTAAAGAGATGGGCATGTGTGCCCACTCTGGTTTGGCTGGGGGACCATCGTGTATGATCGTGTTCACATCATGGCGGGTTGGAAGGTTGGGAGGTTGGGTTTTAGGTAGTATGGTGGTTGCGGCTAGAAGGTAGTATAGTGGATGGTCTTGGGTGCCTGGGCCACTTTTTTTTCTTCGACCATCCTTTCAAAAGTCTTTTTGCTTCAGGGCAAAAATCAGTTGCATGGTCATGTTGTTTGCCATGGAATATACAGTAAAATGGTCTCTGTTGGTTACTTTGGTTATTTGGCCTCGGGGGCCCTCTGCCTCGGCCTCTTCCCCTTTTGGCATAGCCGCCCCTCTGGCTGCTGCCAAAGTTTGGTTGATGTTGGTAGTTTCAGTTTTGGTTTTGACCTTGGTTTTGGTTTTAGTTTTGGTGCGAGGGTTGATTAGCCTCGATCGCCAGCACTTGTTGGGCTGGGTGCAAGTGCTGATGTTGCTGGTGATTGTAGCGCGAGGCTTGCTAGTTTTGGTCTTTTTCAGCTTGCCTCTAGCGGTTTCTCTCCGCCACTCTTCTCCTATGTTCTTCATCCGATCTACAATACTTGTCTAGCTCTATGAATAGGGCTTCCATTGTTTTTGGCTTTTTCCTTGATAGCTTCGAGGCTATTGGGCCTGGGTTGAGCCCCATGATGCCGAAGTAGCGTTCATAATCTACATTACATTCCTACATTGCATCATAATCTACATTACATTTCAATTTTCCCTAAACCCTAATTTCCCTCGGGCACTCCAATAGAAGATGATTTTTTCGCCAGGTTCACACCACTCGTTAGTCAAATTTGAGTTAGAGAGTGCCATCGCCATCACTTCTTTTTTTTGTCAAATGCAAACAGACTGGAAATTTAGGAAGAGATAATTTTCCTACGCCTAACCTGACCCCACGAATAATTTAATCCTCCTAGATTGATTGCCACTTGGTTGAGATTTAGGAGAAATAAAGAGTAACCTTTTGAAACGAACTAATCTGCCGGTTATATAAAAAAAATTCAGAATGAGCACAACAACTACTGAGAGAAACAATTACAATACCAATAAGCTTCCGCATGAAAGCCACTAGCATCTGGCCAGAGCTTCATAGAGCAGCCGCTCCAGCTCCTTCATATTTGCAGCCTCCATGCACATGAGCACGCTGACACCGCCGGCGCCGTCTGCCGGCCCGTTGTTCATGAGGTGAACAAACCCGCCGCGGTTGGACTCCGCACGAGACATCACTCGCGGCTTCCCCCACCCAAAGTCCGCGTCGTAAATCGGCATGCCCAGCCAGCTGATAACCTGTAGATCGGTCTCCGGCAGGGTGCCCTTCGCCGACGACTGGCTGCCCGTACCTGCCATCTCGTAGTAGTCGATCGCGGACCGCACCAGCTCGTCGTCCACCCGACCGATGGCGGCTCCGATGCGGCCGGCGACGGACGCCAACGCCTCCGAGGTGATATCCCGCGCGGCGGCGGCGACGACCACCCTGACCAACGCGTTGCCGAAGTAGCGTTCCGGGAGGGGCGGATTCACCCGGCGCCGGATGTTGACCGGGGCGGTGAAGCGGGCTTCGGAATCCGGCGGGAGCCGCCGCGCGACGCACGCGCACCGCCACACGAGGGCGCTCACGGCGCGGAACGTGCTCGTGCCGCCGCACAGGCGCTTTAGCGAGGCGATCCGGTCCTTGGAAATGGTGAAGACTTTGGTGGCGAGAGGTCCCGACGGATCGGAGAAGGCGAGCTTGGGGTAGAACGTCGAGAGAGCGTCGGGGTGGACGGTGGGCGGGGACCGTGCGCGGAGGAGGGTGCGGTCGTGGCAGGGGGGCTCCACGGCGGCGCGTTCGCCGTCCCTGGAGAAGGCCGACCATGTCTGGAAGAAGTGAATCGCGCTCATGGCGTCGATGGCGGCGTGGTGGAGGGCCGTCCCTAACGCCACCCATCCACACTTGAAGAACGTCACCTGCAATGCAATTAAACATGCATCCACACACACACACACATCATGTACCGATGCAAATTGACATATGATTGAGGAAGCATGGAAGCACTAATATAATTTAGGAGAAGTTGCAGACCTGTACGGCCAATACTACGGACGATGGCTCGATGCGTGGAACAAGCTGCCTCCTTAGCTCCGGCGACGGCTTGACGTCTTTGATCTCGTCGTCAACAGTGATATCAGAGCGAGCGACAACGAAGAGTGCGCCCTCGCCGTTACAGTCGATCTCTACCCTACCGCTGCCATCGACGGCGAGGCGGCCAGCGAGTGGGAAGAAGGGCACCAAGGCCTTGGCCATGGCCTCCTTGAGCCTGGCCACGTCGAAGAAATCGGACGCGGTGTCATCGGAGTGAAACAAGTAGACTGTTGGTGTGTGGCCTCTACTGGCCAACATGATGTCCAGGGAAGACAACCAGAGCCCCTGCCTCGGTGTCGGCTCGCTCGGCGCCACAAATGAAGACTCTACCACTTTCACCTCAAAATCCATTGATTTTAATTTCCACAAAGGATTTACCGGCGAGGAAAGATCACGGCCGCCACGGATTGGTGCTTCCCCTCGCGTCTCCAGGCCTGGAACGAGAAAGAGATGAACCGGAACGTGATCACCATGGCGATGCGGGTCAGGTTGGTGCTTTGGTTGCCCGAGACGACGAGACGCTCACCTTGCGCGGCGGCGCACACAGGAGAGACGGCCGGCGCGTTCGGACGCCGGAGACGAGGAAGAACAAGAGGGCTCTTCTCGGGGAAAGTAATGCATGGGAGGAGGCGCGAGGAAGGAAGGGAGATGAGCCTGCTCTTATAAAGGAGAGCGCTAGCCTTTCGTTTCCGGGGTTCGGTGCGGCGCTGCACGGACGCCGGCGCGTGAAATAGCTTCCGTCCGGCTGTCGGCTCGCCTGAGAGGGGACGTTGCTGTCGCTTGCGTTGGGTCGGACGTTGCTGTCTCTCTGGATGTAGACTTTAAATAATTTAGGTTTTAGATGGCTGCCTTTGTGGCCCTGCTTCCTACAAACTGGGTTGGAAGCAGGGCACCACAAAGAAACCTGTCAAGCGCATAATTCACATGATTATAAGTGTTCATGTGAGGAAAAAAAATTCATGCAATACTTTTTCATGGTGCGAGAAACAGATCATGAGTTCCGTGCTTAAACTGCAAAGTGATCCATGTTCTTGGTTTCTACAGTAAAACATGCTTCTGCCACAGCTTTCTCATATTTTGTGAGCCATTACGAGGTTCGAGAGAATTTATCACTGATCAAGCTGCTACCTGCTTGCCAAATTTGCTACCGATACCACCTTATAATCAAATCGGACGCATTTTGCATCATATATATCTTTGCTGATCACATAGCTGAAGTAATGCTTAGTCATTTCTAGAATTAAATGAATTGGATGCTACAACCATACTCCCTCCTTGAATATATAACGTTTAAGATAAGAACGAACTACCTACCTTATCCTAAATATCGTATATTTATGGACGTGTTTAACACAAGCTAGTCGAACTATCTTGTCGTAATTTGAGCGGATCCTAATCGTCATATATTAAAATGGGAGCCCGACCGACTTTTTTATTTTTATTACACGTGAAAATGATGTGCAGCCCAGCCTGCCCCAAAAACCACACCCCGATAGTTCTCACAGGTGGGCCTAATTAGGTATTTTGAGCTTAAAATGTCTCTCCTTTTGTCAGCCCGATCCAGTCCAACTTTCGCTCAGGTCTACTTACTCATTCCATAGACAATTCAAAGTTTCCAAATTATAATCTAATGAATTTTATGTAATTCTACCCATAAGTGTTGTGTTGTGGGTTCCAATTTCATGAGATGATATCCGGCATCATAATCTACATTACATTCCATGCATTTTCATATCTTACAAATAAACTAATATCAAACTATCTAAACATATGAAATTATTAATACCAAAAAGTCTGAAATAGTTTGAAAATAGCATGTAATGCCAAGTACACCCTACCAAAATTTGAATATGAAACACAACTTGCACACGGAGAAAAAATTATTTAGGGTGAATTTAGACCAATTTGAATTGTTTGGAGCACTTATTGAGTCGATACTTTGTAGATAAGGTCAAACGGATGAAGTGGATTGTTCCAGGTACTAAAACATGCTTCCTCCATGAAGAATGCCTGGGCTGTGCAAACAGTTTCATTGTGAAGATATCGCGCGGCATGGCAAGATGGCACAGACGTCTAGAAGTCAGACGCCAAAAAGACAGTCATCCTCGAGGTTGTTTCGTTCAGCATGAACCACCTAGCTTCGTAAAATAATTAAGGGGTGTTTGGATACCCCGTGCTAAACTTTAGCACCTGTCACATCAGATGTTCGAATGCTAATTAGGAGGACTAAATATAGTTTAATTACAAAACTAATTGCACAGATGGAGTCTAATTCGTGAGACAAATCTATTAAACCTAA
>NC_028454.1:8555670-8588446 GCF_000263155.2 Setaria italica | reverse complement strand
CCATCGAGTCGCGCTTCTCACGCCTTCAGACAATCCCGTGAATCACGCTCTCAGACAATCCCGAGAATCACGCCTTCACGTTTTCAACGCCTCCACGCCTTTAATCTCGCACCCAAAGCCATGTTAGCCTCGTGCCTTGAAGTTATCTTAGCCTCGCACTAGAGAGGTGCCAGCCTCATGCCCTGGTTCTTGGCTTGTTCATTCCAACGACCCTGTGTGAGACACAGTAAACAACTCGATCGTCTCACGAATTAGACTCCATCTGTGCAATTAGTTTTGTAATTAAACTATGTTTAGTCCTCCTAATTAGCATCCGAACATCCGATGTGACAGGTGCTAAAGTTTAGCACGAGGTATCCAAACACCCCCTAACTTCGGGCGAAGGTCCCTAATCTCAAGGGGCCGGTCTGGCGTGAAAGTAGTGCTAGCTTCACGTCGCCTCTGTAAATTCAATCTCGAAGCCAAGAGATAATCGCTGATCACTAGGCTATAACAAAGCTTACCCTCGAGTACTCGAAGCTAACCCCGAGCGTCGAGTTGTTTACTGTGTCTCACACAGGGTCGTTGGAATGAACAAGCCAAGAACCAGGGCATGAGGCTGGCACCTCTCTAGTGCGAGGCTAAGATAACTTCAAGGCACGAGGCTAACATGGCTTTGGGTGCGAGATTAAAGGCGTGGAGGCGTTGAAAACGTGAAGGCGTGATTCTCGGGATTGTCTGAGAGCGTGATTCACGGGATTGTCTGAAGGCGTGAGAAGCGCGACTCGATGGAGGAGACTAAATCGTACAAGTTACCTCCAAAAGACCTTTATGTATAGCATATTATAGAAATGTAGTGGTTGAGTAAGGGTAATCGCGGAATGTAAAGTGTCCTCCGGACACTATAAAAGGGGAGCCCTACCCTGATGTAAATGGATGCTCATTTTTTAGAATTGAACCACGAGAACTTCTCTAACATTGCTGTGTTCGAGTCTCCTTCAGATTTGTTTCCCAACATTGGCGCCCATCGTGGTCTGAGCCAACAAGTAACCCACCACCCTAGAAGAAGAAGAGGACCACCCAGGACGAGGGGCAAGAAAAGCAACTCGTTTCGGTCGAGCAAGACAACACTGATAAGGTAGAAAAACAAAAAAGAATCGAGTCTAACCTAAGAACGAGAAGTGAAAAAAAGGAGAATGGAGGCGGAGACCTCAAGCCAAGCACAGCCGCAAGTAAACATGCATAATGATCCCCTTAGTGAAACAGAAGATGACCTAGTCTCGGCACTAAAATAACTAGAAGCGCTGAAGAAAGAAAAAGAAAAATTTGCTCAAGAACTCTAGGCGCAAAGATTAGCAGCCAACAAGCTGGCAAAGCTAAACGAGGCCAAAAGGCAGCTAGCAGAGTTGCAGCAAGAGCTGAACGAGTTGCAATACTTCCATAATACACCACAACAGCCACCACAGACACCACTTCCAACTTTCGGCACCAATGGCACACCCATAATACACCCAAATCCCAGCCTCGTTGGACACAACACCCCAGTGACAACGAGCGCATCCACAATGATCGACAAAATCTCTCCATTATCCTTAGGCTTACAAACAACCCCATGGCCAATAACCTATAAAGCAGTTACACTGCCAAAGTTTAACGGGTAAACAGATCCTCGCCAGTTCCTCTTGAGCTACGAAACAACCATAACCTTGGCAGCAGGAGATGGCGTAGTGCTAGCAAAGTCTTTTATAATAGCATGCGAGGGCGCGGCATTGAATTGGTACTCTCTACTCCCACCGCAGTAAGTATACAGCTGGATAGATCTCAAATCCAAGCTAGTACAAAACTTCCAAGGCTTTCACAGAGCCGTGACTGATAAGGGGGATCTATTCAATTGTGTGCAAAAAAGATAAAGAACCTCTCGCAAGCTATGTGAGAAGATTTGTCCAGCTCAAGTCGCAAACTGCAGATGTAGAGGATAGTGTGGCCATAGCAGCCTGCATCAACGGGCTCAACCTAGGCCCAACAGCCTCGAAGCTATCAAGGAAAAAGCCAAAAACAATGGAAGCCCTATTCATAGAGCTAGAAAAGTATTGTAGATCAGATGAAGAACATAGGAGAGGAGTGGCAGAGAGAAACCGCTAGAGAACCAGAGAACCAGGTATTGTGACCTTTAAAGTATCTAAAACCGTTCAAATCACCCCCTGAAGTGGTTTTCTAAGAGGGTGTTTGGATACCCCGTGTTAAACTTTAGCACCCATCACATCGGATGTTTGATACTAATTAGGAGTATTAAACATAGTTTAATTACAAAACTAATTGCACAGATGGAGTCTAATTTACGAGATGAATCTATTAAGCCTAATTCGTCCATTGTTTGACAATGTGGTGCTACAGTAACTATTTGCTAATGATGGATTAATTAGCTCTAATAGATTCATCTCGCGAATTAGACTCCATCTGTGCAATTAGTTTTGTAATTAGCTCATGTTTAGTCCTTCTAATTAGCATCCGCACGTTCGATGTGCCCCCTGCTTAACACCCTACAGCAGTTTTGCCAGCCACGCTGACACGGTTAGCCAAGTTGGCATGTAGGCCCAGATGTAAGTGGTGCATTTATTTTCTTTTCAGTTTTAACCCCCTCGGCACCGTCCCCCAATCTCTCTCTTCCTGCTCTCTCGTGAAGTCGTCATCCGCGCTGCCTGCGCCATCTCCGCCGCCTCCACCGGGGCCGCTATCGCCATCTCCGCTGCCTCCACGAGGGCCGCCGAACAGAAGCTTCCTGTCGTCCGCGCGCCCGGTGAGCGATGTGAAGAAGGACGGCGGCGCCGCATCGGATGGGTGGAATACGGCTGGGCTTGGCACATCCAGATCAAGAGATGCGGCAGGGGCCGCGGGCCTGGCACGAGTTGCTTGAGGAGTAGGAATGCCGGCGTCGGCGAGGCGTCCCGCAAGGAGGTGACGAGCCGAGATTTTTGCCTTTCGTGAATCCGTCCGCCGCCAAAGGTCCTGGTGCGTGAGCGTGACTCTCTTTTCCTTCCCAATTCCCATGCAAGCATCTTCCTTTTTCTTCTCCAAATAGCAAATCCACAACTGCTGCACGCTGGTCACTTTCCCAACTCCAACTCCAAGCTCCTTCCAATCGCAGCCACCAAATCCAAGCAGCCCACATCAATCTTGTCCCCCTGCACAATTCAATCCATACACCATAGAAGGCCATATCTTCCCTTCCCTGATCTTCTTCACTAAAGCGTTAATCAAGTCAGCAGCAGCAGTGCACAGCCAGGTGAGCCGCGTGCGTGCCAAAACGTGCTCGCCCGCGTGCGCGCTGAGGCCAGACTCGGCCACTCAGGTGCCGTGTGAGGTGTGACAGGTCGAGGCAACGAGCGCGCTTGGCCGAGGCCGCAGCTGGCCATGGCGAGCGGGCGGAGGCAGATGCGCTGGGGTTCGGGCAGTGGGGCAAAGGCGCACAGCACGAGCAAGCCGAGGCGAGCAGCCATGGGAGCTAGGAGGAGAAGAGTGGGACCCTCACCTGCCCACTTACGAGTTGGGTCCACGTGCCAGATGGCCACATCTCAGTAGTTGAGGGGGTGATGTAGTTTAATCTTGATAGTGGGGGTGTTACGTGGACTAATTTCAATTGTTACGTGGACTAATCCCACTTCTGTTTCTATTGGAATGTAATGTAGATTATGATGCCGGATATCATCTCATGAAATTGGAACCCACAACACAACACTTATGGGTAGAATTACATAAAATTCGTTAGATTATAATTTGGAAACTTTGAATTGTCTATGGAATGAGTAAGTAGACCTGAGCGAAAGTTGGACTGGATCGGGCTGACAAAAGGAGAGACATTTTAAGCTCAAAATACCTAATTAGGCCCACCTGTGAGAACTATCGGCGTGTGGTTTTTGGGGCAGGCTGGGCTGCACATCATTTTCACGTGTAATAAAAATAAAAAAGTCGGTCGGGCTCCCATTCTAATATATGACGATTAGGATCCGCTCAGATTACGACAAGATAGTTCGACTAGCTTGTGTTAAACACGTCCATAAATATATGATATTTAGGACAAGGTAGGTAGTTCGTTCTTATCTTAAACGTAGCATCCAATTCATTTAATTCTAGAAATGACTAAGCATTACTTCAGTTATGTGATCAGCAAAGATATATATGATGCAAAATGCGTCCGATTTGATTATAAGGTGGTATCGGTAGCAAATTTGGCAAGCAGGTAGCAGCTTGATCAGTGATAAATTCTCTCGAACCTCGTAATGGCTCACAAAATATGAGAAAGCTGTGGCAGAAGCATGTTTTACTGTAGAAACCAAGAACATAGATCACTTTGCAGTTTAAGCACGGAACTCATGATCTGTTTCTCGCACCATGAAAAAGTATTGCATGAATTTTTTTTTCCTCCCATGAACACTTATAACCATGTGAATTATGCGCTTGACAGGTTCCTTTGTGGTGCCCTGCTTCCAACCCATTTTGTAGGAAGCAGGGCCACAAAGGCAGCCATCTAAAATCTAAATTATTTAAAGTCCACATCCAGAGAGACAGCAACGTCCGACCCAACGCAAGCGACAGTAGACGTCCCCTCTCAGGCGAGCCGACAGCCGGACGGAAGCTATTTCACGCGCCGGCGTCCGTGCAGCGCCGCACCGAACCCCGGAAACGAAAGGCTAGCGCTCTCCTTTATAAGAGCAGGCTCATCTCCCTTTGTAACTAGTTCTTTATAGCATGGTGCACCAGCCGTTTAAGCGTATAACTAGGAGGATTAAATAATCAATCTAACAGGCTCACAAATGAACAAGGTAACGGTCTCACAGCTGGGAGAGACCATTATATTCGTGGGGTCAGGTTACTCTAGGCCAAGAAGGACAAGGGCAGATTAGGCGTAGGAAAATTATCTCTTCCTAGATTTCCAGTCTGTTTGCATTTGACAAAAAAAAAAGAAGTGATGGCGATGGCACTCTCTAACTCAAATTTGACTAACGAGTGGTGTGAACCTGGCGAAAAAATCATCTTCTATTGGAGTGCCCGAGGGATGTAAAGTCCACGTAACACCCCCACTATCAAGATTAAACTACATCACCCCATCACCCCCTCAACTACTGAGATGTGGCCATCTGGCACGTGGACCCAACTCGTAAGTGGGCAGGTGAGGGTCCCACTCTTCTCCTCCTAGCTCCCATGGCCGCTCACCGCGGCTTGCCCGTGCTGGGCGCCTTTGCCCCATTGCCCGAACCCCAGCGCATCTGCATCCGCCCACTCGCCATGGCCTGCTGCGGCCTCCGACTTTTTTGTTTTTTAGCCCTTTTTGCAAAAGATTCTTACAAATAATACGTCTCTGACGGAACCAATTCCAAAAATAGACCCTTAGCTTGATTTCATCCACGCTGGCGCCAAGCTTACACGTCTTGGCGCCAGCCATCCTAGCGCCAAGGTCCGTGCGCCGTTGCTGACGCGGATGCCGACGTGATGGCGCCAAGCCTTGGCGTCGTGGATCTTGGCGCCAAGCTTGGCGCCGAGCAATTTATCCCATGCCTCCTGACGTTTCGAACGAAACAAGTATAATTATTCCGAGAAGTGTGCAACAAACTATACTGTAGTTCAACTGGTTAGGATGTGGGCTTCTTATTCCAAAAACTTGAGTTCAAACCTTATGTTGAATCTTTTTTTCTACATTTTTTTCTTTTTTATTCCCGGCGCCAAGATCCATGAGGTGGGCAAGACGGTGATCACCGGGGATCTCAACGCCGACACGCCCGGCGTGTCCACCTTCAACACCGCCACCGTAGGTGCGTATAAATCCGCGTATTCCCCTCGTCCCCTCTACGTATTCTGTTCCCTTGTACTACGGCGTAGGTGTACTGCGCTGACAAACAAGCGAGCTCAACTGCTTTCTGCCGCGTCGTACGCGTGTGTACGTGCATGGAATCAATGCGATCCCGTGACCGAAGCACCGAAAACGCTTTCCGTGGATTAGATCGGATGTTGTGAGTTTTGACGCGGGCCTTTAATTCTTGGCTTTTGTACGTTGCGTCCGGCATGCCACATGACCTGAGAACCTTGCCTAGATTATTTTCAAAAAGAAAAAAAAAGAACGCTGCCTAGGATTCAAATAGTGGGTGAAGTTGTCCAAATAATTCCGTGGAGCCCTCGTTTTTCAATGGGAAATTTGAAATATCAAATCTGGCCTGGAAATATCAAAAAGAAAAAAATAAAATGTAGAAAAAAAGTCCTAACCAGTTGAACTAGAATGTAGTTTGTTGCAAACTCCTCGGAATAATTATACTTATTTCGTTCGAAACATCAGGAGGCATGAGATAAATTGCTCAGCGCCAAGGTTTACGACGCCAAGCTTGGCGCCAAGGTTTACGACGCCAAGCTTGGCGCCAAGATCCACGGCGCCATCATCATGGATGGCGCTAAGGTCCCGCCACGTCGGCATCCTCGTTAGCAGTTGCGCATGGACCTTGGCGTCAGGATGGTTGACGCCGAGACGTGTAAGCTTGGTGCCAGCGTGGATGGCGCCAAGGATCCATTTTTGGAATTAGTTCTGCCAGTAGTATATTTGTGAGAATCTTTCGCAAAAGGGCTTAAAAAAATGGCTGCGGCCTCGGCCAAGCGCGCTCGTTGCCTCGACCTGTCACACCTCACACGGCACCTGAGTGGCCGAGTCTGGCCTCAGCGCGCACGCGGGCGAGCACGCACGCGGCTCACCTGGCTGTGCACTGCTGCTGCTGACTTGATTAACCCTTTAGTGAAGAAGATCAGGGAAGGGAAGAGATGGCCTTCTATGGTGTATGGATTGAATTGTGCAGGGGGACAAGATTGATGTGGGCTGCTTGGATTTGGTGGCTGCGATTGGAAGGAGCTTGGAGTTGGAGTTGGGAAAGTGACCAGCGTGCAGCAGTTGTGGATTTGCTATTTGGAGAAGAAAAAGGAAGATGCTTGCATGGGAATTGGGAAGGAAAAGAGAGTCTCGCTCACGCACCAGGACCTTTGGCGGCGGACGGATTCACGAAAGGCAAAAATCTCGGCTCGTCACCTTCTTGCGGGACGCCTCGCCGACGCCGGCATTCCTACTCCTCAAGCAACTCGTGCCAGGCCCGCGGCCCCTGCCGCATCTCTTGATCTGGATGTGCCAAGCCCAGCCGTATTCCACCCATCCGATGCGGCGCCGCCGTCCTTCTTCACATCGCTCACCGGGCGCGCGGATGACAGGAAGCTTCTGTTCGGCGGCCCTCGTGGAGGCAGCGGAGATGGCGATAGCAGCCCCGGTGGAGGCGGCGGAGATGGCGCAGGCAGCGCGGATGACGACTTCACGAGAGAGCAGGAAGAGAGAGATTGGGGAACGGTGACGAGGGGGTTAAAACTGAAAAGAAAATAAATGCACCACTTACATCTGGGCCTACATGCCAACTTGGCTAACCGTGTCAGCGTGGCTGGCAAAACTGCTTTAGGGTGTTAAGCAGGGCACATCGAATGTTCGGATGTTCGAATGCTAATTAGAAGGATTAAACATGAGCTAATTATAAAACTAATTGCACAGATGGAGTCTAATTCGTGAGATGAATCTATTAAGGCTAATTAATCCACCATTAGCAAATGGTTACTGTAGCACCACATTGTCCTAATAGATTCATCTCGTAAATTAGACTCCATCTGTGCAATTAGTTTTGTAATTAAACTATGTTTAATACTCCTAATTTGTATCAAACATTCGATGTGACAAGTGCTAAAGTTTAACATGGGGTATCCAAACACCCTCTTAGAAAACCACGGGGCGATTTGAACGGTTTTAGATACTTTAAAAAGATCACAATACCTGGTTCTCTAGTTGAGAGGGTTACGTAGTCTGCCATCAATACATTAGGGGTTATATAGACTTTTTCCTTCCCATAATTATCGAACAGCTTGAGGACCTCCGCTAGAAGCATACCAGCAGTGCGTTCAGTGTCAACCTGTGCGATTGGCATACACACATTTATGGTTACTAAAATTAATACTGTAATCTGAACTGAAGAAAAAAAATGGTTATTGAGATTTGAAGGCTTGTGGAAACACAAGTTTTTAGCATCACGATTACTAACGAACTGGCGTACGAAAAGAACATATAATGAAAGGGCATTCCATCCTAGCTTACATTGTGATGCCTCACAAATGTGCTTTTACCATCAAAGCTGCTGACAGAAATGAGCACACAATACGCCGGTGCGATTCAGACTGCAAAATATGCCAGATCAACATCAAGAATAAATACATTAATGTACAAACTGTTGGAAAAACATGTAATAATAATGTGTAGTTGTTATGACATGGTTTCCAATCAAGACAGTGATGATAATAAATACCCTATTTCATACCAAGATATTGTGGTGTCAGTGAATTTCAACAACTTTTAATTAGTTGATTCCCAATCTTGCTCCCATCCATCAAAAAGTTTGAAAACAACCTCCCGCAATGCACTCTTAAGCAACTTAACCACATGCACATGGAATGCTGGTGTAAAGCTTACACTAGGGTCAAATATTATAATCACATTATCTTCACAGCTCCAAACATAGACAACCCACCGGTGCTCCACCAAACTAGGGAAGAATAGCTGTATACAAAAATTTGTTCAAATCATCACAGCTTATATAGAAAATGAATGAGTTATGGAAAGGAACCGTGAGCATGCTAAGCATTAATATGGTAAAAGTAAGAAATTTAGATGCATATAATAAGAAATATTATTGAGCTGAGGACTGACCATCTTGCAGTGGGGGACATCATAGCCGACCAACAAATTGTTCGCGTATGGAGGGGTCCATGATATCGAATGACCCATCAAGTATGGATCCCTGTGAATTGGCAGATGGTAACATAACATTAAATTGTTACAAAAGGGATTCAAAAGAACATTGGATCAAAATAATGGGTGGAAATGAAACTCATTGTGCCATTGATCAAATTGATGAAAAGGGAAACACCACAATGTTATAATAATAGTGAACATGCCACAAAGTCAGATTCAACAAAATGTCTCCAACAAGCACAAGGTTGGCCAACACATAATGCATCATCTAGCTGCTTGAAACGCCTCAGGATCGCATCAAATAAATCCATTGCCACCTCTGACTTGCCAATAAATTGCAATTTGACTGCAACTGTCAAGACCTCTATGTACTTTGGAATATAATGAATGAAGCATGGCCTACGATATATTGGAGTAAATATAAAAAAATGTACAAATCAATTATAGAAATAATTAACCATGAGAATAACAGTAACTGGATTGTGGTGAGATAATGTACATACATCCTATCATTGACACCATCATCCACCAGCACCATCTTTTCCATTAACAATGATGAATTAAGATAGGCATTGCTCGGCTGGAATCCCAGCTGCCAAGGAGTCTTGGAATCTATGATATGCGGGACAACCTTTCTAGGAGCATAGTCATCAGAAGAATCCAGTGACTGCAATGTGACATTGAGATCTATAGAACCACAACTTGGAATGATGAGCACCCAAGTATAATGTAGGCATTGCTTTCGTGATCATACAATGGGTGCTCAAAGCATTGGAAAAAATGGGATCAATCTGCTTTGATAAGTCTATCGTGGACGATGACATCATGTTATGGCGGTCAGTTGATGCTTGGCAAGATGCGCTATCCTGATGACCATTGTGCTCTGTACAACTGATGAAACGGGCTTTTTTGCCAACTGGATCTGGTTGGTCAACCAGAGAGACACCCTTCATATCAGAACATAGCTGTCTCTTAGCGGAACAGCTAACGGAAGTTTCACTAGCTATTTGGACATCAAAAGGCTCTAATGCGGAGGATGTTACAGGGACTCTCAGAGCATGTGCCGAGGATGTAGTTGCCTCACACAAAGCCATCTGCTGAGACATAGGATGGCCAGTGCCATTGGAGTCCTGAACAGCTGCCCAGTGGTAACATAAACCAGATGGTGCCCGCAGCTAAATTTGCAGAGTAGAAAGCAATAATAAGTTCAAGTTGAATACTTCAAAACAAGCTACTAATTGCAACAAATAGATAGAATAGAAGAACAACATAAGAATATCAAACGAATCTGACCTTGCTATTACCAAAATCAGATTCACTATAGTCATCGGGACCGGAAAGAGTATTACCAAGAATCATAGATTTCATTGTTCCATCATTAAATGGCTGGATACGTGGGAGTTTGTTGTGGTCCATATTCCATATGCTATCAAGGTACAGGCCCTGATAACAAAATAGGTATAGAGAAATCAACAAAATGGTATAACAATAAAGATAGAATGGGACGAGCACTGTATTGTACGAGATATAATTGTATACCTGCAGGAATAGAGTACATCCCGTGATGCTCGGGACTTTTAGGTTACTCTTTAGGTCAGACTTGAGTTTCAGAACAGCATACAGCAGTCGTTGAATGACATCTTCTGACCAGTCAAATGTATGTATAACCAAAGGATCTCTAAGCGTATTCCAGTAATCCACAGAGGCATGATCATACTTTGCACCCGGAGACAGTAACAAAGACATCACATACACTACAAATGCTGCCTTAAAAGCATTTTCTTCACTCGGTGACATTGACCCACCATAGTCCCGCTCAATAACCGCCTGTGCCGCCTTGATACTAGGTTGATCCTTCGCCTCAACACCAAGGTATTCAGCTGTTATCTTAGAAACAGTTTCCTTCCCTGGCATTCCATTTTCGGCTACACTCAAGCCATGGCTGGGAATACGAAACACACGAGCAACATCTTCCTTACTAAACTGTATTTTCCTTGAATCATTGATAACCAACGTCTGTGACAACGGATCAACCCTGCTCATAATCCATAGCGCAAACTTCCTGTTGGTTTGCCTGAGAGGGGGGAAATAGAGGATACCTTGAAGCCTATTGACTTCACTAACCCCCTCTTCCTCTCATCAAAACCTGAAACCACATCGTGTAGCTGCCTGATAGAGGACTTCGCGGACGCGGTGGTTACCTCTAACCGATTGCTTGATTTCAGTGACTTTGAGGTAGCCGCGACGCGCGATTTCTTCCGTGGGAATTTCTGGACCAGCATTTGTTTCAGGTGAAAGCCGATCGAACATCAATAAAGATTGAAATGGTAGTACTCCGTATATACTGACTGTAATCTGAAATTAATGTGCTTAAAGTCATTGGAAAAAGCGATGCGGATCGAACCTGCGAACCTGCGAAAAAGATGACCATCATAGAAAAAAAAATTAACTGTACTTTTATGTTTCGTCCTTCTATGCTTATACACTGGAGTACAAAACGACCGTAAAGAACTCTTTTCCTTTTCATGATATATAAGGAAAAGAATGGGGGAAAAAGACTTGTATATAACTCTTAGACGTATATATGACAGACGCACAAGTGAACACAAGATAACAAAATAACAAGCCAGAAGCAGGAAACGACACATGCATGCAGCTGCTTATTGACCTGACCTGAGTACCTGACCCACGCAGCTGAGAACAACACATACAGTACATAGTAGACTTAAAGCAGTTCACTACTCTAGCTGCAACATCTTCATGAAGTATGTATTATCCAGGCAGGTTAATGGGCGTGTTTTATTTGTGGCATATTTACAATCGGAGAAGCCCAGGGCCATCTGAAAGTTGCAGACTAAACCACTGAATTGCGACGAAACAATCTCAACCATTCCAAGTTTCCAACCTCACGAACCTCAAGAACTTAGCTACAAAAACATGCTTCGGCTCAACATGATGCCTAATGTAAGCTTCAGAAATGTGGATTTCTATACGGACCTGGTTTTATTTCTTGTGAAATTAAAGCATATAGAAAATGCTTCTCGCTACCCAGTGGAAATTCTGAAGAACAATGATAAGCAACAAGAAATGGGGAACATAACAGCTTTATTGATTAGTAGACAGGCTACAATGGTAGGATAGAAACCCAACTTGCCCTCCCTGGAAGGCTCTGAGTGCTAGGATCTATTTCTACCTACCTAATCTCCTGTCGTGGCCTTGGCTTATAAGAAGGCCGGCCATAACAAACTCTCAACTATTATGATCTTATCTCATCTCTATCTGATCTTATTTGTATCCTGATCCAACTAACTACTGACCCAGCCACAAAATAGGGGAATTAAGCACCACATCAGCAACTAGATGGCGCCTTCTTCCTCCTGTTGTACACCTTCCCATGAAAGAGTCCACAACACTTCCCCCCTCCTTTCGAAACAGCTCGTCCTCGAGCTGAAAATCTAGGTATGTGGACTTGAATTCCTCCGATGGCTCCCATGTAGAATCTGCGGCACTCTGACCCAGCAAATGCACCAGGACCTCCCACACCCCACGATTAAGATAGGCACGCTGAACCTTAGCATGTTCTGGAATAGCATGGCCATGCACAACGGTAGGAAGTGGAATTATGTCACCCGGGGCCTCGCCATGAAACGGCTTCAGGAAGACATTGTGGATGCGTGCTTTGGCGGGAAGCTGCAGGCGATAGGCAACCGAGCCAATGCGCTCAATCACCTGAAATGGCCCGTAGTAGCCAGGAGCCAGCTTGGCATTCTAGGCCACCTTGACGGAGGACACTGCACGCTGGTGAAAATGAAGCCACACCCAATTACCCACAGCAAAGGTGACGTCCCGATGGGTTGCATCATATTGTTGCTTCATGATTCCTTGTGGCTGGAGGAGCCATTCCCGAACAGCAGCCAAGAATGCATCCCTTTCGACGAGCTGCTTGTCCAATGAAGCCACCCGTGACAAGCCGGGCTGATAAGCAGCCAATGTGGGGGGCGGCCTGCCATAAACCATCTCAAAGGGCGTGGCCTGAAGAGCTGTCTGATAGGAAGTACTATAACAGTATTCCGTCCATGGCAGCCACCTGAGCCAACTCCGTGGCCGATCGCCGGCAAGACAGCGAAGATAGACACCCAATACCCTGTTAGTGACTTTTGATTGGCTGTCAGTTTGTGGGTGAAAAGCAGAACGAGGCATAAAGTCACTCCCGACAAAGCGAAACAATTCTATCCAAAATGCACCGGTAAAGACAGGATCCCTGTCACTAACAATAGAGATCCGTCCTGCTCGTGCCCCTGAAAAGTCCAAGGCACCTGCCGAGGGTGACTACGAGGATAAAGCTTTTGACCCCGAGAGTTAGTGTTTGTCTTTCTGCTCAACTTTGATTGCGGTTAATTTTTGTTTCCCTATTTTTCTGATGTGTCTTGCTTTTGACAGAGTATGAAAGATCTGCCTATCCCTTTGAGCCCAATAACTTGGCTAGGATGTTGGCTACCCTTGAGTATAAGGTAGTATATCCGAGGCTTATTGCTTTTGCCTCTTATTGTTTTACTATTATTTAATTATCTTTTTTGGTGTTTCTGTTTTGTAGTCTGTTATTCTTGGTAAACTTGTTGTTGATAAGCTGGCGACCAAGGAGAAAGACATGCTCAGCTAGAGCACAAAGATGATGCAGCTCGAGGCTAGGGTCGCAAGGCTCGAGGAAGAGAATAAAATTTTGTACAATATAAAGGATGAGCTTTCCGAGGCTAACTCCGAGCTTGAAAGAAACAAGACATTGCTCATGAACACTTGCAGTGACCTCGCTCAACAAGTTGAGAGGTTGGAAAAGAGCTCCAAAGGAAATCTTGGTGTTTTGGAGAAACTCCGAAACACCGTGGAAAAAGATATACAGGCCATTGCAGAAAGGGACAAGGTGATTCACACCCTTGGCCAAAAGTTTCAAGAACAGAAGACCTTTGTTGAGGAGGCGGAGCAGGCCCTTAAGAGGAGATTTGCTGAGATTTACGAGGGATACAAGGCTGCTCTCATGACATTTGGTGCTGAGCCTCTTCCATTCCCAAGCGATGAAGGTGAGAAAGAAATGTTCGAATAGATGGATGAGGAGTTCAAGGGTCTACCTGAGGTTTTGACTGGGGTCAGCGACTTTTCCGTTTCCTTTTGTATTGAAAGCACGTTTCATCTTCTTGAAGAGAGTGGTTGTTCGCATTTCTTAAAGTTCGCGGCTAGTACCCACAAGTTTCCCTTGGCCTTGGAGATTCATGCAAAGGAGAAGTCCAAGAATGTGAGAGCCGTGAAGCTGAACTTTTACAAACAAATTTGTGCTACTTTCGAGTGAGAACACGCGAGGCTCGTTGCTCAAAAGCAACTTCTGCAGGTCGGGGTTCATTTGATCTTGCGTTTATCTCTCTTATTTTTGGCTCATTTTTTGATGGTTTTTTATTTTTTTCACAGACTAAGGAGGAGGAATCCAAAGGCAAGGGCGGAGGCGGAAGCAATGGCTTCGGGAGAAGGATGCTTTTCACAGATCAACTTGCTCGAGGCCTAACTGAGAATTTGCATTGTTGACCATAGTCTTTTGTAATGATACATTTAACACTTTGATGGGATGCTTTTGCGGACCGTGATGTAAATATTAGTTGTTTGGTTGGTGCCAAGTGCTTCGAACTAGTTGCCTTTAATATTTGAATGCTTTACTATTTGTATCCTCGCGAATTCTTGTATCTCGAGGCTGTGATGTTTGTGTGATATCATCTGCTTGGTAACTAAAATTGCAGCATGCAAGAGCGAGCGTCGTGCTTTCTTTTTTGAAAAACGTCACCCCCCTAGCTCCTTTATGCGTAGATTTTGGTTGAGCTTCGATGTTCGTTGCTTGAGCTGAACGATGGAGATTTGTTTGTTGGGCTCGAGATGAAACTCCGAGAACAAAGGGATGAGAAGTGTTTTTTTAAAAAAAAATGTCACCCCCTGCCCTTTTGTTCGAGGGTTTTACTCGAGGTTATTTTCTCATGGAAAGAGAATGAAAATATTTTTGTCTGTCAAAAAACATCATGCCCCCCTTTTCATCCTTTATCGCGAAAGAGATTGAACTTAGATACAGCTTTAAGATCTAGAGGATAAGTCACGAAAAACCTTGTTTTCGAGTTTGGTTGACTTAGAAGAGATGGCGAGAGGTGAGATGCTCAAGCTTTCCCTTTTTCAAAAAAGCATCACCCTCGCCCTTCTTACCTTTTTGCGTGAACGAGGTTAGATTAATTTTAACAATCTACAAGATAAGTCAACAGAAAACTTGTTCTCGAGTTTTGTTGACTTAGAAATATAACGATAGTTTGGTTGATATCGCAACCCTTGGTATATATGGCGCATAGAAAATGAGGTTTTGCAAACTTAATTGTTGCCTTATGTATATTGCATAAAAACGCATGCTATATTTGCATAGAAATACGAGGTTAGGCAACTTGTCGTTGCTTTAAATTTCTTGCACAAAAACATAAGTTTTCATCACGTGGTTGCGCAGAAACTCAAACATTTTAGAGTTTCGCAGCACTTGGAAAAATGGTAAGCTTTGTTCTGCAGCTCTTGGAATGAACCTGTTAAGGGCTGCGATAGTTCCCGTCAATCTCTGCACATCTTTCACCGAGGTTGGCTTCCTCATATCAACAAGTGCCTAGATTTTGTTCGGGTTGGCCTGGATGCCCTTCGTTGAAACCAGGCATCCTAAGACTTTACCCCGCTAAACCCCGAACACACATTTCTCTGGGTTGAGTTTCAGGTTTGCTACTCTTAAATTATCAAATCTTTCCACGAGGTCAAGTATGCGATCTTTCTTCTTATCACTTTTTACGATTAGGTCGTCGACGTAAGCTAGGATATTTCTACGAAGCTGTTTGGGCAAGATTATTTCTATCATTCTTGAGAAAGTTTGCCTGCATTTTTAGCCCCTCGGGCATTCTCACGAAGCAAAAAGTTCCAAAGGGTGTTATGAAACCAGTTTTTCCTTCATCTTCTTTTTTTATTCGAATTTGGTGGTACCCCAAGAATAAGTCCAACAGCAATAACATTTCACTGTTTGCAGCATCGTCCACCACCTTATCCACTCTTTCCAATGGATAGTCGTCTTTTGGGCATGCCTTGTTTAGGTCAGTGAAGTCTATGCACATTCTCCACTTGCCATTCTTTTCCTTGATTGGTACGGTGTGGGCCAGCCATTCTGGGTAGATGATCAGGCGTATGACGTTGGCCTCAAGGAGTCTTTCAACTTCAAATTTCACAGCTTGAGCTTTTTCTTCTGATATTTTCCTAAGTTTTTGCTTTTTTGGCTTTGCACCTGGTTTTATGTCAAGGCTGTGCTCGATTATGTCCCTGTCAACCCCTTGGAGGTTATTGGCAGACCAGGCGAAAACATCTTTGTTTTTGTTTAGGAATTCGTTTAATTATTTCTCCTCCTCGGGCTCGACGTTAGCACCTATTGTGATATATCTGTCCATGACATAGTCATCCAGGAGGACTGTCTTTGTTTCGCCATCCTCGCTTATCTTCACCTTCTCTTTGTCCCTCTTGGGCTCAACATATGCCTTTTTCTTTTCTTGCGGCTCAACCTCGTAAGGGGTCGTTAAGTGATGGAAATTCTTTTGTCCGGGGGTTACATCTTTTTCTATATTTCTGGCAGTTTGTTGGTCATCGTAGACCGTGATGACTTCTTTCAAGGTTGGGATTTTCATACATAAAAATAGTTGCCTAATTGTTGCATTGAACTTGTTGATGAACCCTCTCCCGAGGATGGTGAAGTAGGGGTAGTACATTTCGACTACATCGAACATTATGTGTTTTGTTTTTGCATTGTCGAGATTTCCAAATGAAACTGGGAGTGCGATTTTTCCTAAGGCTTTAACCGGCCTCCCCCAAAGCCAAGCAATAGGACTTCCGCCAGCTCGAGCAAGTGCGGGTCGATTTTCATTTCTCTAAAGGCGTTTGCGAAGATGATATCCGCAGAACTTCCATTGTCCACTAGGACCTTCCCTATTTTCCAGCTAGCAATAATGGCCTCGATCACCAGCGCATCATTATGCAAGGCTGTTTTCAATTTAAAATCTTCTTCTGTAAAGAGATGGGCATGTGTGCCCACTCTGGTTTGGCTAGGGGACCATCACGTATGATCGTGTTCACCTACCTGAAATAATCTCTTTTTTGCCTTTTATTTTCAAACTCGAGGGAAGACCCTCCGACGATTGGCATTATCATGCCATAGGTTGGTAGAGCATTTGAGCTTTCCTCGCAACGCTCGAATTGTGAGGATCCCCCTGAGATTGGCATTATCATGCCATATGTGGGCATGGCTTTAGGATTGTTGTTTTGTGGATTGTTAGGCTCGGCTTTTGGAATTTTGTTTGGTAGATTTGGTGGTGGCAAGGGTATCTCATGAAGAGGTTGGGAAGGTGTTTAGTTTGCAGTCTGCGAGGTTAACTGAGTTTGAGGGCGAAATTACAGTGAATGTTGCCACATCATGGCGGGTTGGAAGGTTGCGAGGTTGGGGTTTGTGTAGTATGGTGGTTGCTTCAGGGCAAAAATTAGTTGCATGGTCAAGTTGTTTGCCATGGAACATACAGTAAAACGGTCTCTATTGGTTACTTTGGTTATTTGGCCTCAGGGGCCCTCTGCCTCGGCCTCTTCCCCTTCCGGCATAGCCGCCCCTCTGGCTGCTGCCAAAGTTTGGTTGATGTTGGTAGTTTCGGTTTTGGTTTTGACCTTGGTTTTGGTTTTAGTTTTGGTGCGAGGGTTGATTACTCTCGATCGCCAGTACCTGTTGGGCTGGGTGCAAGTGGTGATGTTGCTTGTGATTGTAGCGCGAGGCTTGCTAGTTTTGGTCTTTTTCAGCTTGCCTCTAGCAGTTTCTCTCCGCCACTCTTCTCCTATGTTCTTCATCTGATCTACAATACTTTTCTAGCTCTATGAATAGGGCTTCCATTGTTTTTGGCTTTTTCCTTGATAGCTTCGAGGCTGTTGGGCCTGGGTTGAGCCCCTTGATGCAGGCTGCTATGGCCACACTATCCTCTACATCTGCAGCTTGCGACTTGAGCTGGACAAATCTTCTCACATAGCTTGCGAGAGGTTCTTTATCTTTTTTGCACACAATTGAATAGATCCTCCTCATCAGTCACGGCTCTGTGAAAGCCTTGGAAGTTTTGTACTAGCTTGGATTTGAGATCTATCCAGCTGTATACTTACTGCGGTGGGAGTAGAGAGTACCAATTCAATGCCGCGCCCTCGCATGCTATTATAAAAGATTTTGCTAGCACCACGTCATCTCCTGCCACCGAGGCTATGGTTGTTTCGTAACTCAAGAGGAACTGCCAAGGATCTGTTTACCCGTTAAACTTTGGCAGTGTAACTGCTTTGTAGGTTATTGGCCATGGGGCTGTTTGTAAGCCTAAGGATAATGGAGAGATTTTGTCGATCGTTGTGTATGCGCTCGTTGTCACTGGGGTGTTGTGTCCAACGAGGCTAGAATTTGGGTATATTATGGGTGTGCCATTGGTGCCGAAAGTTGGAAGTGGTGGCTGCGGTGGCTGTTGTGGTGTATTATGCAAGTATTGCAACTTGTTCATCTTTTGCTGCAACTCTGCTAGCTGCCTTTTGGCCTCATTTAGGATTGCCAGCTTGTTGGCTGCTAATCTTTGCGCCTGGAGTTCTTGAGCAATTTTTTCTTTTCTTTCTTCAGTGCTTCTAGTTATTTTAGTGCCGAGGCTAAGTCATCTTCTGTTTCACTAAGGGGATCATTATGCATGTTTACTTGCGGTTGTGCTTGGCTTGAGGTCTCCGCCTCCATTCTCCTTTTTTCACTTCTCGTTCTTAGGTTAGACTCGATTCTTTTTTGTTTTTCTACCTTATCAGTGTTATCTTGCTCGACCGAAACGAGTTGCCTTTCCTACCCTGCCTCGTCCTGGGTGGTCCTCTTCTTCTTCTAGGGTGGCATCGTGGGTTACTTGTTGGCTCAGACCACGGTGGGCGCCAATGTTGGGAAACAAATCTTAAGGAGACTCGAACACAACAATGTTAGAGAAGTTCTTGTGGTTCAATTCTAAAAAATGAGCATCCGTTTACATCGGGGTAGGGCTCCCCTTTTATAGTGTCCGGAGGACACTTTACATTCCGCGATTACCCTTACTCAACCACTACATTCCTATAATATGCTATACATAAAGATCTTTTGGAGGTAACTTGTACGACTTAGTCTCCTCCACCGAGTCGCGCTTCTCACGCCTCCAGACAATCCTGTGAATCACGCTCTCAGACAATCCTGAGAATCACGCCTTCACATTTTCAACGCCTCCACGCCTTTAATCTCGCACCCAAAGCCATGTTAGCCTCGTGCCTCGAAGTTATCTTAGCCTCGCACTAGAGAGGTGCCAGCCTCGTGCCCTGGTTCTTGGCTTGTTCATTCCAACGACCCTGCGTGAGACACAGTAAACAACTCGACGCTCGGGGTTAGCTTCGAGTGCTCGAGGGTAAGCTTTGTTATAGCCTAGTGATCAGCAATTATCTCTTGGCTTCGAGATTGAATTTACAGAGGTGACGCGAAGCTAGCAACTTTCACGCCAGACCGGTCCCTTGAGATTAGGGACCCTCGCCCGAAGTTAATTATTTTACGAAGCTAGGTGGTTCATGCTGAACAAAACAACCTCGAGGATGACTGTTTTTTTGGGCGTCTGACTTCTAGACGTCTGTGCCATCTTGCCATGCCGCGCGATATCTTCACAATGAAACTGTTTGCACAGCCCAGGCATTCTTCATGGAGGAAGCATGTTTTAGTACCTGGAACAATCCACTTCATCCGTTTGACCTTATCTACAAAGTATCGACTCAATAAGTGCTCCAAACAATTCAAATTGGTCTAAATTCACCCTAAATAATTTTTTCTCCGTGTGCAAGTTGTGTTTCATATTCAAATTTTGCTATTTTCAAACTATTTCCGACTTTTTGCTATTAATAATTTCATATGTTTAGATAGTTTGATATTAGTTTATTTGTAAGATATGAAAATGCATGGAATTTAATGTAGATTATGATGCCAGATATCATCTCATGAAATTGGAACCCACAACACAACACTTATGGGTAGAATAACATAAAATTCGTTAGATTATAATTTGGAAACTTTGAATTGTCTATGGAATGAGTAAGTAGACCTGAGCGAAAGTTGGACTGGATCGGGCTGACAAAAGGAGAGACATTTTAAGCTCAAAATACCTAATTAGGCCCACCTGTGAGAGCTATCGGGGTGTAGTTTTTGGGGCAGGCTGGGCTGCACATCATTTTCACGTGTAATAAAAATAAAAAAGTCGGTCGGGCTCCCATTTTAATATATGACGATTAGGATCCGCTCAGATTACGACAAGATAGTTCGACTAGCTTGTGTTAAACGCGTCCATAAATATATGATACTAGCAAAATACCCGTGCGTTGCTACGGCACAAGATCAATCGCATGTTTTCCAAACTAATGATATTTTTTATTTCCATCACTAAATTTTTATTCCACTTATTGGTTGTCTACATATTTAATAGAAAACTAAAAGAAAAATCATAGTAAATTGCCTGAGAACTAGTAGGGGGAATACAAAAAGGTGAGACACAGCACCTTTGCATTAAATCCCAACGAATTAACGTACCACTTGACATCATTCGATAACAAGTAGTTGGGGTCCAGGTCAAAGTAGCTAAAGAAATTCTCTGCTGGAAATTTCTCGACAATCAAATTGTCCCATAGATACTTATAACACATCAGCGGGAGCCTGTCATAAAGATATTGAGCAGATAACTTCAGAAATGCCATCATTCTACCATCTTACTGTGAGGCAAAACATTAAAACTTGATGACAACTACAAATACTACTACTCATCATATGAATTTTATTCTGGTCGGGTCATGTTTCTATGTTGTAAAATAGGCGCCAATGTGAGTTATATCTAGGAGATGTGTGTGGTTTCTGTAGGACTCTTTTCTTCTATTAATGCAATGATATTACATGCTTGAGGGGGGAAGAAGAAATTTGTTTGCTAAACAGTAACAGACACCAATTACCTCATAAAGATCTTGTATTAATATATTAATAAGATGCATTCTAAATGGCACAATACAATGGGAATAGATGTGGTACAATCTTTTGTAACAAGCACACTTGCCAAGTAACATTTACTTGAAGCAATTTAACCAGCATTCTGCATTTGTATACTGAATGATTGACCTAAGAGTTGTTCCTTAAAACAAGACTAACAAAACATCATGATCCGCAACAAATAGGATCCTTGGGTGGGTAATCAAGCGATCGCATGGTCTACAACAAAAATCTTCAGTATAATCAGCACTCAGCATCAAATAATCTTCTTTTTGGGTAATTATACTACGATTGGACAATGGGCAACAGGCCAAAAAAGCATCAATACAATTTCATGCAATTTCAGATCAAAGCAGAAATTGGTTTAAGGGAACATACTTGGCAATTGCAAGTCATAATTTGCCATTCTCTACATTAAGTGGTTAGCAAAGCAGCAGTAAGGGCCGGACCTTCCATTTCTTTTTTGTGCTTCTGAGGGACTTTTTTGCGTGCGGCGTGTCTTTGTATCCACCAGGATGGGTGAAATGAAATGCTATTCTTGGGCAGTTGGATTTCATCAATAATCCATATCACCCATGAACCTTCAACAACTCCAAACCTGCAGTGACATGATTCACAATCAGATCTACTAAATAGAATGTTTCCTAAATAGAAAGCTTCAAATTCACTCAGGAAACCAACAATATAGCAGAGTATTTCCATCAGTACACGGTATTGGTTTGCCGTTGCACAGAGAAGAGACAAGCTTCTAGTCATCTAGTGCTTACACTGGAATTTCCCGTGTGATGTCCTCAAACAATAACTGGTTTGTTCCCACGATGAAGTTCATGAATCTTACCGCCCATAATTCTTCCGTAGATCTAATGGCGACATCCACTCTTCGAACTACCTGCTCCAAAATGAAACAAGTCGAAATGACATTCGTTAAGAGAAATTCTCCATGGCAAAGTCGTGGTGAAAAGGCATAGATTACTGCGTTGTCGCCTCGTCTGGGGCATCATCATTAGTAATGGGACGCATTCCAAGATAGAACCCATGTAAATGAAGCAGCATTCTGCTCGGGAGAACCAGAAATGCGGGTCTCACCTCATCCTCGGCGGTCCGAACCTGCCTTCATGGCATCGGTCCTCTCCGGCTTGCTGTGCTCGAACACGAACTCCATCTATTTCTCGCACCATTCCTGCCGCGAGAAGGACGATCAGTCAATCACCATCAGAACTACAGGATGCGAGGATCTTCCCCCTGCCCAGGAGACAAGGAAATGCGGAAGGCACGAGCTTTGGGCGACTACGTTACCGTGGCGGTGATGTCGGTGACGGCAAGCGCGGCGGGCGCAGGCCGGGCGGCGCGGCCAGCTCCTCTCCTTCTCCTCTGCCGGATCCGGCCGGCCCCCAATCCCTCTCCCCCGGCTGAGGCGGGCGGCGGGTGCAGGCCGGGCGGCGCGGCTGTGGCCGGGGCGGCGCGGGCGGGCGGGGCCGTGCGGTGCCTAGATCTCGCGCGAAATGACCGCTCCGCTGCCCCTCCTCGCCGTCATCCTCCATGCCTGCGCCGCCGCCGAGGTGCTGGTCTTCGACGTGCCGTCAGGAAGCTCCAAGTGCCTGACCGAGGACCTTCGCCGCGGCGTGCTCTCCCCACGCCTCGTACCGTGTGGCAGCGGGGTCCACGTCGACGGCTGCCCGAGGATCTCGGTGCGCGTCACGGGTCCGCGCGGCGAGGAGCTCCACCTGGTGGAGGCCGCGGAGCGCGGGGGAGTTCAGGTTCCAGGCGGCGGAGGATGGCGGGCACACCGCCTGCTACTGGACGCCCCGCTACGAGTGCCGCACCGTCGACGTGCAATGGGACACCGCCGGGGGCTCCGGGTCACGGCCCGCCGTCGCGGTCTCCAACAACCAAGGCCCCATCGTTGTATGCTCCCCTATCCCGCTGCTCCGCCACCACCTCCCCGCCGCCCGCCCTTGCTCCCCGCCGCCCGGCTCCCCCGCTCCGCCCCTCCCTACTCTCTGCCGCCACCACCGCCCGCTCCCGCCGGATCCAGAACCGGCGCGGGACGCGGCTCTGAGGGAGGGGGCGCGTGCCGGCCGGCCACGGCGCTGCACGGGCCGAGCGTGGGCCGCTGCGACCCCGGCGGCGTCGTTTGTTTCGGTTTAACCCCTCCCTTCCCTCCTTTTTCCACCCGAGCCTAACCTCTTCAAAATTTGGACTGCGGGTTGATTTCACGAAAGTCTGAGGGATTTTTTGCAAAAAGAGCGCGACGGACGAAAATTGCTTGCAGAGACGTTACTCGCTTTAATAATAAGTATAGATATAGATTTAGGACAAGTTAGGTAGTTCGTTCTTATCTTAAACGTTATATATTCACGGAGGGAGTATGGTTGTAGCATCCAATTTATTTAATTCTAGAAATGACTAAGCATTACTTCAGCTATGTGATCAGCAAAGATATGATGCAAAATGCGTCCGATTTTATTATAAGGTGGTATCGGTAGCAAATTTGGCAAGCAGGTAGCAGCTTGATCAGTGATAAATTCTCTCGAACCTCGTAATGGCTCACAAAATATGAGAAAGCTGTGGCAGAAGCATGTTTTACTGTAGAAACCAAGAACATGTATCACTTTGCAGTTTAAGCAAGGAACTCATGATCTGTTTCTCGCACCATGAAAAAGTATTGCATGAATTTTTTTTTCCTCGCATGAACACTTATAACCATGTGAATTATGCGCTTGACAGGTTCCTTTGTGGTGCCCTGCTTCCAACCCATTTTGTAGGAAGCAGGGCCACAAAGGCAGCCATCTAAACTCTAAATTATTTAAAGTCCACATCCAGAGAGACAGCAACGTCCGACCCAACGCAAGCGACAGCAACGTCCCCTCTCCGGCGAGCCGACAGCCGGACGGATGCTATTTCCCTTCCTTCCTCGCGCCTCCTCCCATGCATTACTTTCCCCGAGAAGAGCCCTCTTGTTCTTCCTCGTCCCCGGCGTCCGAACGCGCCGGCCGTCTCTCCTGTGTGCGCCGCCGCGCAAGGTGAGCGTCTCGTCGTCTCGGGCAACCAAAGCACCAACCTGACCCCCATTGCCATGGTGATCACGTTCCGGTTCATCTCTTTCTCGTTCCAGGCCTGGAGACGCGAGGGGAAGCACCAATCCGTGGCGGCCGTGATCTTTCCTCGCCGGTTAATCCTTTGTGGAAATTAAAATCAATGGATTTTGAGGTGAAAGTGGTAGAGTCTTCATTTGTGGCGCCGAGCGAGCCGACACCGAGGCAGGGGCTCTGGTTGTCTTCCCTGGACATCATGTTGGCCAGTAGAGGCCACACACCAACAGTCTACTTGTTTCACTCCGATGACACCGCGTCCGATTTCTTCGACGTGGCCAGGCTCAAGGAGGCCATGGCCAAGGCCTTGGTGCCCTTCTTCCCACTCGCTGGCCGCCTCGCCGTCGATGGCAGCGGTAGGGTAGAGATCGACTGTAACGGCGAGGGCGCACTCTTCGTTGTCGCTCGCTCTGATATCACTGTTGACGACGAGATCAAAGACGTCAAGCCGTCGCCGGAGCTAAGGAGGCAGCTTGTTCCACGCATCGAGCCATCGTCCGTAGTATTGGCCGTACAGGTCTGCAACTTCTCCTAAATTATATTAGTGCTTCCATGCTTCCTCAATCATATGTCAATTTGCATCGGTACATGATGTGTGTGTGTGTGTGGATGCATGTTTAATTGCATTGCAGGTGACGTTCTTCAAGTGTGGATGGGTGGCGTTAGGGACGGCCCTCCACCACGCCGCCATCGACGCCATGAGCGCGATTCACTTCTTCCAGACATGGTCGGCCTTCTCCAGGGACGGCGAACGCGCCGCCGTGGAGCCCCCCTGCCACGACCGCACCCTCCTCCGCGCACGGTCCCCGCCCACCGTCCACCCCGACGCTCTCTCGACGTTCTACCCCAAGCTCGCCTTCTCCGATCCGTCGGGACCTCTCGCCACCAAAGTCTTCACCATTTCCAAGGACCGGATCGCCTCGCTAAAGCGCCTGTGCGGCGGCACGAGCACGTTCCGCGCCGTGAGCGCCCTCGTGTGGCGGTGCGCGTGCGTCGCGCGGCGGCTCCCGCCGGATTCCGAAGCCCGCTTCACCGCCCCGGTCAACATCCGGCGCCGGGTGAATCCGCCCCTCCCGGAACGCTACTTCGGCAACGCGTTGGTCAGGGTGGTCGTCGCCGCCGCCGCGCGGGATATCACCTCGGAGGCGTTGGCGTCCGTCGCCGGCCGCATCGGAGCCGCCATCGGTCGGGTGGACGACGAGCTGGTGCGGTCCGCGATCGACTACTACGAGATGGCAGGTACGGGCAGCCAGTCGTCGGCGAAGGGCACCCTGCCGGAGACCGATCTACAGGTTATCAGCTGGCTGGGCATGCCGATTTACGACGCGGACTTTGGGTGGGGGAAGCCGCGAGTGATGTCTCGTGCGGAGTCCAACCGCGGCGGGTTTGTTCACCTCATGAACAACGGGCCGGCAGACGGCGCCGGCGGTGTCAGCGTGCTCATGTGCATGGAGGCTGCAAATATGAAGGAGCTGGAGCGGCTGCTCTATGAAGCTCTGGCCAGATGCTAGTGGCTTTCATGCGGAAGCTTATTGGTATTGTAATTGTTTCTCTCAGTAGTTGTTGTGCTCATTCTGAATTTTTTTTATACTGGCAAAATACCCGTGCGTTGCTACGGCACAAGATCAATCGCATGTTTTCCAAACTAATGATATTTTTTATTTCCATCACTAAATTTTTATTCCACTTATTGGTTGTCTACACATTTAATAGAAAATTAAAAGAAAAATCATAGTAAATTGCCTGAGAACTATTAGGGGGGAATACAAAAAGGTGAGACACAGCACCTTTGCATTAAATCCCAACGAATTAACGTACCACTTGACATCATTTGATAACAAGTAGTTGGGGTCCAGGTCAAAGTAGCTAAAGAAATTCTCTGCTGGAAATTTCTCGGCAATCAAATTGTCCCATAGATACTTATAACACATCAGCGGGAGCCTGTCATAAAGATATTGAGCAGATAACTTCAGAAATGCCATCATTCTACCATCTTACTACGAGGCAAAACATTAAAACTTGATGACAACTACAAATACTACTACTCATCATATGAATTTTGTTCTGGTCGGGTCATATTTCTATGTTGTAAAACAAACGCCAATGTGAGTTATATCTAGGAGATGTGTGTGGTTTCTGTACGACTCATTTCTTCTATTAATGCAATGATATGCAGCCCTCCTACATGCTTGAGGGGGGAAGAAGAAATTTGTTTGCTAAACAGTAACAGACACCAATTACCTCATAAAGATCTTGTATTAATATATTAATAAGATGCATTCTAAATGGCACAATACAATGGGAATAGATGTGGTACAATCTTTTGTAACAAGCACACTTGCCAAGTAACATCAACTTGAAGCAATTTAAGCAGCATTCTGCATTTGTATACTGAATGATTGACCTAAGAGTTGTTCCTTAAAACAAGACTAACAAAACACCATGATCTGCAACAAATAGGATCCTTGGGTGGGTAATCAAGCGATCGCACGATCTACAACAAAAATCTTCAGTATAATCAGCACTCAGCATCAAATAATCTTCTTTTTGGGTAATTATACTCCGATTGGACAATGGGCAACAATGGGCAACAGGCCAAAAAAGCATCAATACAATTTCATGCCATTTCAGATCAAAGCAGAAGTTGGTTTAAGGGAACATACTTGGCAATTGCAAGTCATAATTTGCCATTCTCTACATTAAGTGGTTAGCAAAGCAGCAGTAAGGGCTGGACCTTCCATTTCTTTTTTGTGCTTCTGAGGGACTATTTTGCGTGCGGCGTGTCTTTGTATCCACCAGGATGGGTGAAATGAAATGCCATTCTTGGGCAGTTGGATTTCATCAATAATCAATATCACCCATGAACCTTCAACAACTCCAAACCTGCAGTGACATGATTCACAATCAGATCTACTAAATAGAATGTTTCCTAAATAGAAAGCTTCAAATTCACTCAGGAAACCAACAATATAGCAGAGTATTTCCATCAGTACACGGTATTGGTTTGCCGTTGCACAGAGAAGAGACAAGCTTCTAGTCATCTAGTGCTTACACTGGAATTTCCCGTGTGATGTCCTCAAACAATAACTGGTTTGTTCCCACGATGAAGTTCATGAATCTTACCGCCCATAATTCTTCCGCAGAT
The DNA here is from genome assembly GCF_000263155.2 of Setaria italica. Classification (NCBI taxonomy): domain Eukaryota; kingdom Viridiplantae; phylum Streptophyta; class Magnoliopsida; order Poales; family Poaceae; genus Setaria; species Setaria italica. The sequence continues at coordinate 8,561,300 of NC_028454.1, read as the reverse complement.
CTAATGGTGACATCCACTCTTCGAACAACCTGCTCCAAAATGAAACAAGTCGAAATGACATTCGTTAAGAGAAATTCTCCATGGCAAAGTCGTGGTGAAAAGGCATAGATTACTGCGTTGTCGCCTTGTCTGGGGCATCATCATTAGTAATGGGACGCATTCCAAGATAGAACCCATGTAAATGAAGCAGCATTCTGCTCGGGAGAACCAGAAATGCAGGTCTCACCTCATCCTCGGCGATCCGAACCTGCCTTCATGGCATCGGTCCTCTCCGGCTTCCTGTGCTCGAACACGAACTCCATCTATTTCTCGCACCATTCCTGCCACGAGAAGGACGATCAGTCGATCACCATCAGAACCACGGGATGCGAGGATCTGCCCCCTGCCCAGGAGACAAGGAAATGCGGAAGGCGCGAGCTTTGGGCGACTACGTTACCGTGGCGGTGATGTCAGTGACGGCAAGCGCGGCGGGCGTAGGCCGGGCAGCGCGGCCAACTCCTCTCCTTCTCCTCCGCCGGATCCGGTCGGCCCCCAATCCCTCTCCCCCGGCCGAGGCGGGCGGCGGGCGTAGGCCGTGGCCAGGGCGGCGCGGGTGGCCGGGGCCGAGGCCGTGCGGTGCCTAGATCTCGCGCGAAATGACCGCTCCGCTGCCCCTCCTCGCCGTCATCCTCCATGCCTGCGCCGCCGCCGAGGCGCTGGTCTTCGACGTGCCGTCAGGAAGCTCCAAGTGCCTGACCGAGGACCTTCGCCGCGACGTGCTCTCCCACACCTCGTACCGCGTGGCGGCAGGGTCCACGTCAATGGCTGACCCGAGGATCTCGGTGCGCGTCACAGGTCCGCGTGGCGAGGAGCTCCACCTGGTGGAGGCCGCGGAGCGCAGGGGAGTTCAGGTTCCAGGCGGCGGAGGACGGCGAGCACACCGCCTGCTTCTGGACGCCCCGCTACGAGCGCGGCATCGTCGACTCCGTCGACGTGCAGTGGGACACCGCCGGGGGCTCCGGGTCACGGCCCGCCGTCGCGGTCTCCAACAACCAAGGCCCCATCGCTGTATGCTCCCCCATCCCGCTGCTGCTCCGCCGCCACCTCTCCGCCGCCCGCCCTTGCTCCCCGCCACCCGGCTCCCCCGCTCCGCCCCTCCCTGCTATGGCGGATCCACTTCGGATTTGCTTGATTAGTCATGATTAAGCCGCCTGATATGCGACTCTCATGCCTTAACCAAGTAAACACGAAGTGTCGCCGGATTTCATCCGATTTAACCACTTGAACAGGACCGAATAGCAAACTCACACGAAGGTGAGCGGTTCCAGAGAAAACAACAAGTCCACTGAGTTAACAAATTAACCATTTGGTTTGGCCATAAAACAACATCAGAGTTTACAAGGTTCAGAAGAAAAACAACAAAAGGTGAAACAACTAGCGGAAACTAACTCATTGGGGTCGGACATCCCTGGGGAGGCCAACCGGGATGTCAGCGATCCCTCTCCTCGCCGTCCGAGGAGGGATCCCACTCAACCGTCCAACCCGGAGGGAATTGGGGCAGCCAAGTGCCACCAGAGGAGGGCTCAGAGGCAGCAACTTCACCTGAAAAGAAGAGCCACAACAAGGTTGAGCTACTAAGCTCAACAAGACTTAACCGACAGGGAGTACGCTACTCCACCACTTCTAGACATGCAAGGCCTTTTGGCTGAGGGGTTTGTTTGCCAAAAGCGCTAGGTGTATCCCTACTTTCAAGTTTTAGCTCAGGTTCTAAGATCATTATCCGGTCTAAGTTTGCAACCTATTCTAAACAAACATAGAACCAACCAAAGGTATATACATCATCATCAAGACCATGTCATCATCAGATTCCGTTATTACTCAGGGTGACATAGCAATCAAGCAATCTCAAACTGTGAGAGGCAGACGAATCGATTCGAGTTTCTTAACCATACATGGCGAACCTAATCTCACGACATCCACGCACCACAAGGGTCGCTTCCTGTGTCGGCCGTCCCCATCAATTCCCAGGCGCGTGTCAGGTCCAAACTTCCCTTGGCATGCAATGCTCCACAGTCCCGGTCTCTACCGTACTGTGACCGCACTTGCACCCACATGATGCACCATAGGAACCTCGTTCCAGGGACAGCAGGGGTATAAGCCACGCCCTAGTTCAATCAGGTACTAGGCTTCCCCATCCCATTCTAGGTATGAGATTAGTACTTTCAAACACTTGATCACGAACACCACCACTGTCTGGCCTTAGCAAGTTTCATAGACAGACGGGGCGATCAGCCGACCACCAAAAAGTTACCCAACACCTTGCCCCGTCCATCATCCTTATAGTTGTAACAGAAGAGGAAAACAACCAACTCCTACAACTCGCGAGTGATAGGAAATCACTCAGCTTTTACCGTTTCCTATTTGAGCAAAGCATCTACTCGGTCCAACAGCTAGTGTTCAGATCAAGGGAGCTAAGTTATGCATCTATGGTTCCAAACAATTCCTATACGTAAATGCACAAGCATGTTAAAGAAGGCATGCACAAGTTTGGTAAAACACAGGGGATTCATGCATCCGGGGCTTGCCTTCGAACAAGGAGGAGGGAAGTTGCTCTTCTGCTTGGGCGGCTTCAGCTTCTAGAGGCAGGAGCTCGGCCACACCTTCGTCTTCTGGCGCCGGGTGCAGCTCGTAGAAGCCGTCGGCGAGACGCAGCTCTACACGAATGCAATGCATTGGTTAGCATTTAGACGGTTATTTCAACAGCAACACTTGCAAGTTTGAGCCTAGAAACTTGCGGCAAGTTACAGGAGGGTGGGGAGGTTCGCTTGAGTTGGTGGAGATCATGATATAAGGGTCGGATGGGAAGGAACTTATGATCTGACCCTTAATCTAGAGGAATAGATGTGCTAGGGGTCCTCAAACTTAACGCTGAAAAGTCCCCAAGTTTTACACATACACCCTCGGTTCAAGGAAAAGATACAGCCGAGCCCTCGGGCGAGGCGGAGAAAGGTCGGCGGAACAGACAGGGTCGGGCGAGACGGAACCGGGGTCGGGCGGATAGGAGGGGTCGGACGAGACGAACAAAGGGTCGGTAGCTTACCTTCGTCTTACAGATGAGACTTGGGGTCGGGAAAGAACAGGCTTGGGCGGAAAGACTAAGGCTTGGGACAGCGGCGAGGATGTCCGGTGGTACTCCGGCGGCGGTGGTGCTTCTTGTGGACCACAAGCAAGCTCTCGTGCAGCATGGGGAGCAGTGGCTGGTGGATTGGGGAAAGTGGTGTTTGAGCAGAGAGGAGAGTTCCTCAGACTTAGGCGGTGGCGCAGTGAGCACGAACAGGGAGCAAGCGGGAGGGCAGAGATGGCGAAGGGGGGCTCCGGTGGGGCTCCGGCATTCCCTTTTATAGCTGCGCGGAAGAGAGAAGGGGGAGCGGCGCGAAGGCCGGGGAAGAAGCGATGGAGTGCGCTGCCGGGGCGGCGATTGAGCGACGAGGGCGGTGGAGCAGGACTTCGGGGATGACACCGGCGGTCATTGGGCACCGGTGACAGGGCGGCGCAGGCGCGGGTTTTCCGGTGGTTGAGATTTGGCGGAGGCGGGCGTCGTTGTGCGGTGGATCTGATGGAAGTGACCGGGGAAACGGCGCTAGAAACGAGGGCGCACAGGTGAGAAGACAGGCGGCTGCAGTCGCGCGGGCAAGTGCGGAGCAACAGATTGTCGGGGTGGAGCTCTGACAGGGCGGGAAAAGGAGCTATCGCTGCCGTGGTCTGGGTTGGCGGAGGAGGAATCGTCGCGTAGCGAGGACCGGGCGGCGCGACTGTGGAGGGGCGATGGAAAAGACGGGCGGCATCGGGCTCTGCAGCCAGGATCTGGCGATGTGATGATGGGCGCGGGCAGCGAGGTGCTGCAGAAAGGGTGGCAGAGGAGCTTCCGCTGCGATTGGGGAAGGGGGCGCGAGAATCCATCCAGTCGTGGCCGGCGACGAGGCGGAGCGGCGGGCGTCGGAGGAGTTGAGCCACGCGGCTAGGGAACTCTGAAGCGGGCATGCAACTCGAGTGCGCCTGTCGCGGGAGATCTGGGAGAAAGATCCCGTGGGTCCCTCGGTCAGTCTCGGCGGTCCATGGCTCAGATTGAAGGGAGGCGTTGTGGGAGGACTTAGAAAGATCCGGCGGTGGGTTGGGGGTCGGCGGGGTCGGAACTGGGGGAAAAACGGCGAGGGGTCAGATCACAGGGGGTCGAGACCGAGCTGGAGATTGAGCACTTAGACTTGGTAAACTAAGACAGGGGATCAGGGACTCGGATTAAGATTAACGCGAAGGATTTTTAACCGAGGTCGTTACACCTGCTCTCCGCCGCCGCCGCCGCCCGCTCCCGCCGGATCCAGAACCGGCGCGGGACGCGGCTCTGAGGGAGGGGGCGCGTGCCGGCCGGCCACAGCGCTACACGGGCCGAGTGTGGGCCGCTGCGACCCCGACGGCGGCATTTGTTTCGGTTTAACCCCTCCCTTCCCTCCTTTTTCCACCTGAGCCTAACCTCTTCAAAATTTGGACTGCGGGTTGATTTCACGAAAGTCTGAGGGGTTTTTTGCAAAAAGAGCACGACGGACGAAAATTGCTGGCAGAGACGTTACTCGCTTTAATATTAGGTATAGATATAGATATAGATATAGATATAGATAACCGGCATATTAGTTCGTTTCAAAATGTTACTCTTTATTTCTCCTAAATCTCAACTAAGTGGCAAGGATATCTAGTTCTTTATAGCATGGTGCACCAGCCGTTTAAGCGTATAACTAGGAGGATTAAATAATCAATCTAACAGGCTCACAAATGAACAAGGTAATGGTCTCACAGCTGGGAGAGACCAGGTTACTCTAGGCCAAGAAGGATAAGGGCAGATTAGGCGTAGGAAAATTATCTCTTCCTAAATTTCCAGTCTGTTTGCATTTGACATAAAAAAAAAGAAGTGATGGCGATGGCACTCTCTAACTCAAATTTGACTAACGAGTGGTGTGGACCTGGTGAAAGAATCATCTCGTAATGGCTGACAAAATATGAGGAAGCTGTGGCAGAAGCATGTTTTACTGTAGAAACCAAGAACATGTATCACTTTGCAGTTTAAGCAAGGAACTCATGATCTGTTTCTCGCACCATGAAAAAGTATTGCATGAAAATGTATCACAAAATATGAGTGCCCGAGGGATGTAAAGTCCACGTAACACCCCCCCCCCCTCCCCATCTGCATGATTTCGAGCAGCTGTGTGCATGATTTCGAGCAGCTGTGTTCATGCTTTGCCATTGCAGGCATGACACAAGATACCGTCAAGTGGAATTTGTTCCCCTACTCTCTTATAAGGAAGGCTGAGCAATGGTACATGTATACCCGTAGGTAGCGTGAACGACAGTTGGAATGAGCTTAGAGATAAGTTTTGTCTTTTCATCTTCCCCCTGTCCCATATCGTCACTCTACGGGAGGATATCCGCTGTTTCTAGCAGAATGAGAAGGGATCAATAGGTGCAGCTTGGTTTAGATTTTTGCGCTTAGTGGAAATCTGGACTGTCCTATCAATACTCGAATCTTTGTTGCTTCGCACTTTTATGAGGGTCTTGACAGGACTTCGCCTATAATTCGACTTCATCGCTGGAGGGTCATTTCT
>NC_028454.1:8551060-8554344 GCF_000263155.2 Setaria italica | reverse complement strand
TGATGGATGGAGGCAGCAGCCTCACATCCTTACGTCGAGACCCTTGACGCCATGGGGGATTGACCGATCTTGTCTCTGCCCCAGCGAGGCTCCTTTCCACGGCATCGTGCCCGGGAAAAACGGGTAGTGCCCCCTCGGGCAAAATCGACTTGCCCGTCACCTTCGGGACTCCTTCCAACTTCAGGAAGGAGACCCTCACTTTCGAGGTAGTAGGCTTCCGCGGAACCTACCACGCCATCCTTGGACGACCATGCTACGCCAAGTTCATGGCCATCCCCAACTACACCTACCTCAAGCTCAAGCTACCGGGACCCAACGGGATCATCACCGTTGGCACATCTTTCCAGAAGGCATATGAGTGTGATGTCGAGTGATGCAAATACGCCTCGGCCATCACTTCCTCGGAGGACCACACGGTCCAGCTTGCGGAGGGCGCCAAAGACTCGCCCAACTCCAAACGGTCTTCCAGCTCTTTCGATGCTACGGAAGGCGTGAAGGAGGTCCCCCTGTCCTAATAGATTCATCTCGCGAATTAAACTCCATCTGTGCAATTAGTTTTGTAATTAAACTATGTTATGGAATCCCAGCTGCCAAGGAGTCTTGTAATTAGACTCCATCGGTGCAATTAGTTTTGGAATCCCAGCTGCCAAGGAGTCTTGGAATCTATGATAAGCGGGACAACCTTTCTAGGAGCATAGTCAGTGACTGCAATGTGACATTGAGATCTATAGAACCACAACTTGGAATGATGAGCACCCAAGTATAATGTAGGCATTGCTTTCGTGATCATACAATGGGTGCTCAAAGCATTGGAAAAAATGGGATCAATCTGCTTTGATAAGTCTATCGTGGACGATGACATCATGTTATGGCGGTCAGTTGATGCTTGGCAAGATGCGCTATCCTGATGACCATTGTGCTCTGTACAACAGCTGAAACGGGCTTTTTTGCCAACTGGATCTGGTTGGTCAACCAGAGAGACACCCTTCATATCAGAACATAGCTGTCGCTTAGCGGAACAGCTAACGGAAGTTTCACTAGCTGTTTGGACATCAAAAGGCTCTGATGCGGAGGATGTCACAGGGACTCTCAGAGCATGTGCCGAGGATCGATGTAGTTGCCTCACACAAAGCCATCTGCTGAGACATAGGATGGCCAGTGCCATTGGAGTCCTGAACAGCTGCCCAGTGGTAACATAAACCAGATGGTGCCCGCAGCTAAATTTGCAGAGTAGAAAGCAATAATAAGTTCAAGTTGAATACTTCAAAACAAGCTACTAATTGCACAAATATATAGAATAGAAGAACAAAATAAGAATATCAAACGTGCAAACAACGAATCTGACCTTGCTATTACCAAAATCAGATTCATCGGGACCGGAAAGAGTATCACCAAGAATCATAGATTTCATTGTTCCATCATTAAATGGCTGGATACATGGGAGTATGTTGTGGTCCGTATTCCATATGCTATCAAGGTACAGGCCCTGATAACAAAATAGGTATAGAGAAATCAACAAAATGGTATAACAATAAAGATAGAATGGGACGAGCACTGTATTGTACGAGATATAATTGTATACCTGCAGGAATAGAGTACATCCCGTGATGCTCGGGACATTCCATTTTCGGCTACACTCAAGCCATGGCTGGGAATACGAAACACACGAGCAACATCTTCCTTACTAAACTGTATTTTAGTAAATGTGGGAGTGGCGGTCCGGGGCGGGAGCGGCGCGCGGAGGCCGGCGGCGGCGGCGGGGCGCGAGCGGCGCCCCGAGGCCGGCGGCAGCGGTGGGGCGCGAGCGGCGGTCCGGCGTGCGGATCTGGGGAGAGAGTGCGGACGGGGGAGAGAGAAGGGGGAGTAAATAAGGATAGGAGGGTAAAGAGCATCTCATAAGCAAAATAAGCAGCTCTTGTGTTGCTTATTTGCTTATAAGAAGCAACCCCATAAGCAACTCTATAAGCAAGACTGATTGGTTCATAAGCAACTTATTTGCTTATTTTTAAGTATGCATAAGCAGGAGAAACCAAACAGGCTAAGCTTATGTATCCTTTGCCACACGGACCTCGGCCAATGCAACCTCGCCGGCAACGAAGATATAACGGTAGTAAGCGAGCTTGTGTCGTGCCCAAATCCTGATGAGCAGCAGTGTGAAGAACACCAGCAGAAAGAGCAGCCGCTCAGAAAGAGCAGCCGCACAGGGTGGTGGGACATGGCGGCAGGACCAGGACCTTTGGCGGCGGACGGATTCACGAAAGGCAAAAATCTCGGCTCGTCACCTCCTTCCGGGACGCCTCGCCGACGCCGGCATTCCTACTCCTCAAGCAACTCGTGCCAGGCCCGCGGCCCCTGCCGCATCTCTTGATCTGGATGTGCCAAGCCCAGCCGTATTCCACCCATCCGATGCGGCACCGCCGTCCTTCTTCACATCGCTCCCCGGGCGCGCGGATGATAGGAAGCTTCTGTTCGGCGGCCCTCGTGGAGGCAGCGGAGATGGCGATAGCGGCCCCGGTGGAGGCGGCGGAGATGGCGCAGGCAGCGCGGATGACGACTTCACGAGAGAGCAGGAAGAGAGAGATTGGGGAACGGTGACGAGGGGGTTAAAACTGAAAAGAAAATAAATGCACCACTTACATCTGGGCCGACATGCCAACTTGGCTAACCGTGTCAGCGTGGCTGGCAAAACTGCTTTAGGGTGCTACGCAGGGCACATTGTTCGGATGCACATTCAATGCTAATTAGAAGGATGAATGTTAATTAGAAGGATTGAATATGAGCTAATTACAAAACTAATTGCACCGATGGAATCTAATTCGCGAGATGAATCTATTAAGACTAATTAATTCATCATTAGCAAATAGTTACTGTAGCACCACATTGTCAAATCATGGACTAAGGGGGTGTTTGGTTCCCACCTCCTAAAATTTTAGTTCCTAAAAAGTAACTAAAAAGGGACTAAAGAGCCAAACACTATGACTAAACTTTTAGGAGGCTTTAATTCCTTTAGGAACTCCACACCCTTCTAAAGCCCATCCTGGATCCCCATTGCCCCTCATTTATTGCCCCCCCCTCTCTCTCCTACCCTCCCTCCTGCCCAACCCCTCGCCACCGTACCGCCTGCCGCCGGCGTCCCTCCTCGCCTGGCCCCCACCGGCGGCGTCCCTCCTCATCGACCGCCGTCATCGCCTATAGAATCCTCCTAAATTATCCCTACTACCTTTCCTTTAAAATACCATAGCCATATACAATATTTTATTCGTTTTGTCTTCTCTTACTATTTT